>NC_058403.1:196533881-196854461 GCF_002201575.2 Neomonachus schauinslandi | reverse complement strand
GGGGGGGGGGGGGGGGGGGGGGGGGGGGGGGGGAGAGGGCAGAGGGAGAAAATCCCCAGACTCCCCACTGAGCGCGGAGACTGCGGGACTCTATCCCAGGACCCATGAGATCACCACTAAAGCCGAAACCAGGAGTCCCACACTCAACGACTGAGCCACCCAGGCACCCCTAAACCTTTCCTCTGCTTTTATGCTTCTTCTAATAGGACTGGGGGATGAGAGGGGGGAGAACCCTGCCCTTGAAAGTTTGTAATGTGTGCATTTCAGTTTTCATTTACCTAGTGTCCTACCTAAGAATGACTACCTCTTCATTACTAGTATACTAGCATCTACAAGGACAGGTTTAGGCAGATGGGACTTTTGCCCTCTGGGAATTTAAAAGACTATATAGGTAGCACAGTGATGGGTAAGTGCACAGAGAACAGATAAACCTGAGGCTGAGCACATCAAGCCCCATGGGGTCCTTAGACATAGTCAAGGGTGCAGCCATGGAATTTTTTCAATCACATTTATGAAACCTCTTAAGAGTAAGTTAGGATTGGAACCCCCAATGTAGTCATTCTAAACCCCAAGCCATATACTGTGTAAATTATTCTCCTCTCTCAGCATAAACAGAAATGGAAGATGATAGAGGATGTATCATCTAGATGTAGTAATAATGGTCTTAAATAATGGTCTTGTAGTGATGTGCATAAAATTGTCTAGATTCTAAATCTAGACTCTAGAAGGAGGAATTTTCACAAGTGTGGATGGAAGAAGAAACAGATTATCAAAGAAATAAGTAAACGTAAGAGTCAGGAATCCTATATTTACTTCAATTCTTCCCCTTTATTAAAATATGTAAT
This sequence comes from Neomonachus schauinslandi, assembly GCF_002201575.2. NCBI lineage: Eukaryota > Metazoa > Chordata > Mammalia > Carnivora > Phocidae > Neomonachus > Neomonachus schauinslandi. The sequence goes on along the minus strand of NC_058403.1, from coordinate 196,853,616 downwards.
AAGTCGGGGCACCTAGGTGGCTCAGTCATTAAGTGTCTGCCTTCGGCTCAGGTCATGATCCCGGGGTCCTGGGATCAAGCCCCGCATCGGGCTCCCTGCTCGGCGGGAAGCCTGCTTCTCCCTCTCCCACTCCCCGTGCTTGTGTTCCCTCTCTCGCTGTCTCTCTCTCTGTCAAATAAATAAATAAAATCTTAAAAAATAATAAAATAAAATAAAATATGTAATAAGTCTCTGGTGATCTAGCGATTTGAAATGTAATAATTGAAAACAAATCATATATTTTTCAATTTGTGGATACTTGGAAAGTTTTGCTCTCTTGTCCTAATTTAGTTCTCATTTTTTAAAAGATTTATTTATTTATTTGAGAGAGAGAACAAGCAGAGGGGGAGTAGCAGAGGGAGAAGGAGAAGCAGACTTCTGCTGAGCAGGGGACTGTAAGCAGGGCTGGATCCCAGGACCCTGAGATCATGACCTGAGCCGAAGGCAAGATGCTTAACTGACTGAGCCATCCAGGCGCCCCTAGTTCTCATTTTTTTTAAAAAAAACTCATTTAACAGTAAATATTTTCTATTATGTGCCAGGCACAATTTCTAGATTTTGAGGATATAGTAGGGAACAGAACACACAAAAATTCCTATCCTCAAAGAGCTTAACTTTACAGTTAAGTAGTAGGCTTGGGTGTGCATGCTGAAATAAAAACAAGATAAATTAATAAAATATTTAATGTATTAGAATAATGGTATGCTGTGGAGAAAAAGCAAGGGAGAAACAGTAAATAACGAGGTGTTAAAATTTTGAATAATTTGAGAGAACACCTGGAGGTGGTGGAGGTGTTTGGCCTATTATGCTGATATCTGAGGGAAGTGAACCAAGTGGAGGAAACAGTATGGGAAAGGGACCTGAAACTGGTTGTGTGCCCAACAAGGGAGAACAATAGTGAGGAGCCCCGTAAGAGGTGTGGGATGGAGTGTAGATGGGAAAGAAGCAAGGCTAAGGGGAGATTGAAGACACCAAAGATAATCATGGGAACTCTGGCTTGTATTTGAATAGGGTAGAAGCAGTGGAGAGTTTGATCAAAGGGGTAATATGATCGGATGTAAGGTTTGAACTCTGCTTCATAAAGAAGAGTCTATAAAGTTGGGACAAGGGTGAAATCAGGGAGACCAGTTTGGAGGCCGTTCCAGCAATCCAAGCTGGTGGCAGTAGAGTAGTGTTGTCAGATTTAGCAAATAAAAATACAGGACACCCAGTTAAATTTGAATTTCAGGTAAACAATATATATATATTTTTTTTTAGTACAAGTGTGTCCCATGCAATATTTGGGAAATTCAAATTTAACTGGGCATCCTATATTTTATCTGGTAAACTTATAGTGGAAGGAATGAGAAGTGGACAGATTCTGGATATGTTTTGAAGGAATTAACCATAGTATTTGCTAACAGATTGGATGTGAGAAGAGAGTCAAAGAGGACTCTTAGATTTTGGCCCAAGCAACTAGAAAGATGGAGTTGCCATTAACTAGAATAGGAAGACTGGGGGAGAGATGATGATCTTGGTTTTGGACATGTTGAGTTTGAGGTGTATATTAGTCACCCAAGTAGAGCTGTTAGGTCACCAATTGAATATAGGAGTATGAAATTCAGGAGAGGGGTCTGGGCTAGAGGTAACATCTTTGGGAATTGTCAGCTAATACAAGGTATTCACTTATTAACTTTTTATTGTGGAAAATTTCAAACATGTAAAAGTAGAAATCATTGGATGAATGAACTCCAGTGTACCTACCCATCACCTAGCTTTACCAAATAACCTAGGGGCAGTCTGTACCCCTCTCCAGGTCCCCCAATCTATCTACATTGTTTTAAAGCAAAGCACAAACATTAGATTATTTTAAATATTTACTTATTTTAGAGAGAGAGAGCACTAGCAGCAGGGGCAGAGGGAGAAGAAGAGAGAATCTCAAGCAGACTCCACGCTGAGTGCAGAGCCTGACTGGAGGCTTGGTCTCCTGACCCATGAGATCATGACCTGTGCTGAAACCCAGAGTCGGATGCTTAACCAACTGAGCCACACAGGCACCCCTTGCCTTTTATGCTTTAAAAGAATATAGTCATTTAAACTATAGAATTAACCACTCTGGATTTTGCTGATAACATTCCTCTGGTTCCATTTAACCCCTGTATTTTCTGTAAACTGGTCCTTAGATCTAGAAGCTTAACCAGATTAAGTCTCAATATTTTTGGCAAGTATACTTACTTGGTAATGCTTGGCACCTCCTGTTGAACTGAAACAAGGGCTAGTGTCTTTCTTTGTGATGAAAGATGAATTGAGAGGTTTAGGTGTTTTCAGCCTCATCTATTCATTATAAAGTTCCCAGTCAGCCTTTCACCTCATGGTTTTAATAGCCATTGATGATCATCGCCTAGATTCATTATTTTCAGGTGATAAGCTAATTCTACCATTCATTCTGTGTTTATTAGCTGGAATACCTCTATAAAGAAGAACTTTCTTACCATCTATATGTTGGTTACCTTGAGGTACATCTATTCTAGAAAGGTAAGATAAATGATTGATTCTCTTGTCTATCCTACCAATTTTCAGAATAATAAATTGGTTGCCTATCCTCCAAAGTGACTGATGAGGGTTTTTAAAAATATAATTATAAATTTAACAGAGGAAACCTCTTTAAGTTAGCTCTTCAGTAGTCTTTAGTCCTGGTAGTCTGATAACTTCCTTTTTCTCTGGGACAACAAGATGTCCCAGACTCATCTTGCACATTTCCTGCCCCAGACCTGGTTCCTTTTAGTGGTGAATGGTATTTCAAGACCAAAAGCTGGATGTGAATTATTGGCTCATATGTCTTGACCATTTTCTATAAGACTTTTATATGAAACAAAATGTTCTATTTATTTAAAGATTTTATTCAGTTTAGAAAGAGAGGGAGCATGAGTGGGGGGTGGGCAGGGAAGAGGTAGAGGGAGAAGGAGGAGCAGACTCCCCACTGATCATGGAGCCGGAGGCAGGGCTCATCCCAGGACCCAGAGATCATGACCTGAGCTGAAGATAGACACTTAACCATCTGAGGTGCCTCACAAAATGTTCTTTTTAAAAATTTTATGTAGTCAGGGCGTTGGGTGGCTCAGTCAGTTAAGCTTCTGGCTATTGATTTCAGCTCAGGTCATGATCTCTCAGACCTGGGATCAAGCCCCACGTCTGGCTCTGTGCTCAGTGCAGAGTTGCTTCAGATCCTCTCTCCCTCTCCCTCCCACTCACTCACTCTCAAATAAATAAATCTTTTTAAAAAATTTATGTAGTCAAATTTATCGGTGTTTTATTACTTCTGGATTTTGAATCAAAGTTTTCCCCACATCCAGGCTACAGAGGAATTTATCAGCTTCCCCCCCCAGTGCTTTTATGGTTTTATTTTTATATGATCTCTGATCCACTTGGATATTTTGTAGTGTATGATGAAAGGACTAGATTCAGTCTTAATCTTTTTTCATATAGCTGTTCTGTTATCCCAACTCTACTTTTTTTAAAAAAAGATTTTATTTAATTATGTGAGAGAGAGCTAGGGGAGGAGAAGAGGGAGAGCGACAAGCAGACTCCTTGCTGAATGCAGAGCCCGACTCAGGGCTTGATACCAGGACCCTGAGATTATGACCTGAGCCGAAACCAAGGGTCAGACAGTTAACTGACTGTGCCACCCAGGCACCCCTCAACTCTACTTTTTAAAAAATTTTATTATTACTATTTTTAAAAGATTTTATTTATTTATATGACAGAGAGAGACACAGCGAGAGAGGGAACACAAGCAGGGGGAGTGGGAGAGGGAGAAGCAGGCTTCCCGCGGAGCAGGGAGCCTGATGCGGGGCTCGATCCCAGGACCCTGGGACCATGACCTGAGCCGAAGGCAGACACTTAACGACTGAGCCACCCAGGCGCCCCTCAACTCTACTTAATAAAATGTCTTTCTCGAGGCACCTGGGTGGTTCAGTCGGTTAAGCGTCTGCCTTCGGCTGAGGTCGTGATCCCAGGGTCCTGGGATCAAGCCCTGCATCGGGCTCCTTGCTCAGCGGGGAGCCAGCCTGCTTCTCCCTCTCCCATTCCCCCTGCTTGTTTTCCCTCTCTTGCTGTGTCTCTCTCTGTCAAATAATAAAATATTTAAAAATAAATAAAATAAAATGTCTTTCTCTCCTCTATATTTGAGATGCTACCTTTATCATATATTCATATACATTTCCACTTTCAATTAGATCTATTGTTATAATCTATTCTACTGGCTTGTCTATCTAAACATGTACCGATATAATGCTGTAAAATTATAGAAGCTTTATAATATGTTTTTAATACCTGGGAGGGCTGGCTTCCCCCCGCAGCCGCTCCTTTTTTTTCCTTCTCCTCTTTCCTCTTTTTCTATTTCAGGATTTTCCTGGCTGGTCTTGCTTGTTTTCATTTCCAAATGAGCATTATAATCAGTTTTCTCCCTGTAGAAAAAAAAAGATGGTATTTTTATCGGGACATTTCAAAGTTATAAATTAACCTAGATAGATTTAACATCTTTGTGATGTTGATTCTTTCTATCAATGAACATGATGTATCTTTCTCATTATTTGGGAATGGTTTATAGCTTTCTTCACATAGCTTTTGGACATTTCTTGTTAGGTTTTTGCCTAGGTTTTTTTTTTTTCCATCTTAAAGAGATACAATTGACAAAATTGTAATATATTTAAAGTGTACATCATGATGACTTGACATTGTGAAAGGATCTCCCCCATCTAGTTAATTTACATTCATCACCTCTTATATCACTTGTTTGTTTATATATGTATGTGTGTATTTATTTATTTGGTGAAACCATTTAAGTTCTACTCTCTTAGCAAATTCCAATTATACAATACAATATTATCAACTACACTCACCACATTATTCATTAGGTTCTTAGACCTTATTAATCTTATAGCTAAAGGTTTGTACCCTTTTACCAGTGTCTCCCTATTTCCCCCACCCTCTAGCCTTTGGCAACCACTTTTCTACTCTCTATTTCTATAAGTTTGACTTTTTTTCTTTTCTTTTCTTTTCTTTTTTTTTAAGATTCCACATGTATATGAAACCATGCAGTATTTGTCTTCTATGTCTGGCTTATTTCACTTAGCATAATGCCCTTAGGTTCCCTTCACGTTGTCACAAATAGCAGAATTTCTTTCTTTTCATGGCTGAATAATATTCCAGTGTGTGTGTGTGTGTGTGTGTGTGTGTGTGTGTGTGTGTGTGTTACATTCTTTATCCATTCTTTCATTGAGAGACCCTTAGTTTGTTTCTATACCTTGACTATGTGAGTAATGCTGCAGTCAACATGGAGTACAGGTATCTTTTTGACATCCTGTTTTCATTTCCTTTGGATATATACCCAGAAGTAGGATTGCTGGATTATATATGGTAATTCTATTTTTAATTTCTTGAGTAAACTCCATACTATTTTTTATAGTAGCTGCACCAATTTACATTACCACCAACAATACACAGTTTCCCTCTTTTCCATATCTTCACCAATATTTATCTCTTGTTATTTTGATGATGGCCATCCTGAAAAGTGTGAGATGACATCTCAGTGTGGTTTGATTTGCATTTCCCTGATGAATAGTGATGTTGAGCACCTTTTCATGTACCTTAGGCCATTTGTGTATCTGCTTTGGAAAGATGTCTATTCAGTTCCTCTGCCCATTTATTAATTGGTTTGTTTGAGTTTTTTCCTATGAGTTGTACAAGTCCTTTATATATTTCAGGTATTAACCCTTTATCAGATATATGGTTTGCAAATGTTTTCTCCCATTCCACAGGTTGCCTTTTCATTTTGTTGATGGTTTCCTTTGCTGTGTAGAAACTTTTCAGTTTGATGTGGTCTTTCTTGTTTATTTTTGCTTTTGTTGCTTTTGCTTTTCGTGTCAAGTCCAAAAAATCATTGCCAAGACTGATGTCAAGGAGCTTACCCCCTATGTTTTCCTATAGGAATTTAACTGTTTCAAGTCTTAAACTTAAATTTTTCATCTATTTTGAATTGATTTTGTATGTGATGTAAGACAAGGGTCCAGTTTCATTCTTTGGTATGTGGCTGTCCAGTTTTCCCAGCACCATCAAAGAGATTATCCTTTCCCTATTGTATATTCTTGGCTCCTTTGTCATAAATTAATCAACCATATATGCATGGGTTAATTTCTGGGCTCTCTTTTCTATTCCATTGATATATGTGTCGAGTTGTTTGTTTTATTATTGAGTTGTTTTTTTTTTAAGATTTTATCTGTTTACTTGACAGAGAGAGATAGTGAGAGCAGGAACACAAGCAGGGGGAGTGGGAGAGAGAGAAGCAGGCTTCCCACGGAGTAGGGAGCCCGATGCAGGGCTCGATCCCAGGACCTGGGATCATGACCTGAGCCAAAGGCAGACGCTTAATGACTGAGCCACCCAGGCGCCCCTATTATTGAGTTTTAAGAATTCTTTGTATATTTGGGACACCTGGCTGACTTGGTCAGTGGAGCATGTGACTCCTAATTTCAGGGTCATAAGTTCGAGCCTCATGTTGGGTGTAGAGATTACTTAAAAAAATAAGTAATTTTTTTTTAAAGTGTTCTTTGTATATTTTCGTTATTTTGGATACCTTTTTCAGATGTCTTTTGCAAATATTTTCTCCCAGTATGTGGCTTGTCTTTTCACTTTCTTGACCATGTTTTTCACAGAGCAGAAGTTTTTAATTTTAGGGAAGTCCAGCTTATTAATTCTTTCATTCATGGATCATGTCTTTGGTATTGTATTTACAAAGTCTTTGGCAAATGTGGGGGGCATCTAGATTTTCTCCTATTTTATTTTCTAAGAGTTTTTTTTTTAATAGCTTTGTATTTTACATTTAGGTCTATGATCTATTTTGAGTTAATTTTTTATGAAAGGTATAAGGTCTGTGTCTAAATTTTCTTTGCATGTGGATTTCCAGATGTTTCAGCACAATTTGTTTAAAAGACTATGTTTTCTTCATTTTATTGACTTTGCTCCCTTGTCAAAGATCAGTTGACTGTAGGTGAGTGAGTCTATTTCTGGGCACTCTATTCCGTTCCATTGATCTATTAGTCTTTTCCTTTGCCAATACCACACTATTTTGATTAGTGTAGCTTTATAGTAAATCTTGAAGTTGGGTAGTGTCAGTCCTCTGACTTTGTTCTTCTCCTTCAATATTGTGTTGTCTATTCTGGATCTTTTGCCTCTCCATATAAACTTTAGAATCAGTTTGTCAATATCCACAAAATAACTTGCTCAAATTTTTATTGAGATTGCATTGAATATAGAGATCAAGTTGGAAAGCACTGACATCTTGACAATATTGAATCTTCTTATCCATGAACATGAATATCTCTCCACTTATTTAGTTCTTTTTTGATATCTTTCATCATAATTTTGTGTTTTTCTTCATATAGATCTTATACATATTTTGTTAGATTTATACTTAAGTATTTTAGGGGTACTAATATAAGTGGTATTGTGTTTTTAATTTCAAATTCCATTTGTTCATTGCTGGTATATAGGAAGGTGATTAACTTTTGTGTATTAATCTTTATCTTGCAACACTGGTATAATTACTTGTTTGTTCCAGGAGTTTATTTGTCACTTCTTTTGGATTTTCTCCATAGAAACTTATGTGGTCTTTTTTTTTTTTAAGATTTTATTTATTTGCGAGAGAGACAATGAGAGACAGAGAGCATGAGAGGGAGGAGGGTCAGAGGGAGAAGCAGACTCCCCGCTGAGCAGGGAGCCCGACGCGGGACTCGATCCCGGGACTCCAGGATCATGACCTGAGTCGAAGGCAGTCGCTTAACCAACTGAGCCACCCAGGCGCCCCGAAACTTATGTGGTCTTGAACAAAGACAGTTTTATTTCTTCTATTCCAATCTGTATACCTTTTATTTCCTTTTATTGTTTTATTTCATTAGTTAGAACTTCTAGTACAATGTTGTATTGAGAGAAGAGGGGGAATCCTTGCCTTGTTCCTGATCTGAAGAGGGAAAACTTTTAGTTTCTCATCATTAAGTATGATGTTAGCTTTGGAATTTTGTGTAGATGTTTTCTATCAAGTTGAGGAAGTTCCCCTCTATTTCCTACTTTGCTGAGAGTTTTTCTTATTAATGGGTGTTGAATTTTGTCAAATGCCTTTTTAAAAAGTTAATTAATTTTTTTTTTAGTAGGCTCCACGCCCAGCATGGAGCCCAACACAGAGCTTAAACTCACGACCTTGAGATCAAGACCTGAGCTGAGATCAAGAGTCAGACACTCAACTGAGTGACCCAGGCACCCCAAATGCTTTTTAAATATCACTAATATGATCATATGATTTTTCTTCTCTAGTCTGTTGATGTGATGGTTTACATTATTTGATTTTCAAATGTTGAAATAGCTTTGCATGTCTAGAATAAATATCACTCAGTTGTGTATAATTCTTTTTATATATTGTTGCATTCAATTTGCTAATATTTTGTTGAGGATTTTGTACCTATGTTCATGAGAGTCTTGGTCTGTGGTTTTCTTTTCTTACAATGTCTTTGTCTGGTTTTGGTATTAGGATGAGATTTTAGAGAATTGGCATAATTTCTTCCTTAAATGTTTGGTAGAATTCACTTACGAACCTGCCCGGACAATATAGCCAGTTTTTAAAATGAATTTTCTTCAGTTTTCATCTCAATGAGGTATTTTATTAATTTATTTGTATCATGAGATAGTAATATTACATTGAACTTCTTTGAAGGTATTCTACACAGTCTAAACTGTGTTCAGGAGTGCTGAGACAAAATAATTAACTCTGATATTTAGTCCCAACCTTGCAGCAACTTTATTCTTCTCAGCTAGGTGAGTGTGAGAGACTTGGTGTGTTACATATGAGAGTCCTTTGAACTGAGAGTAGGTGAATGTCAAAGTCTCTAGGAGACCATAGATTTATTTGAAAATGGTGAAGCCACAGTCTCTAAGGAAGTAATTAAGCACCTAAAAAGTGCCAGTATCCGTATCCAGGCACTGGATATTCATGTTCTTGAATCCCTGTCCCCACTTTTAAAGATAGGCATTGTCTTCATTTAACTGATGAGGAAACTGGGATTCAAAGAAGTTAACTAATTTGGGTTTCCTGTCTGGCTCAGTTGGTAGAGCATGAGACTCTTGATCTCAGGTTTGACAAGTTTGAGCCCCACACTGAGTGTGGAGATTACTTAAAAATAAAATCTTAAAAAAGAAAAAACCCAAAAAACAAAGAGGTTAGTTAATTTGCCCAAGTTCACACTATAAATGCAGGAGTCAGGATCTGAATCTTGATCTTGTTCCTCTAAAGTCATGTCCTTTCAAGTCATTACCAAGCTGCTCATAAAGGGAGAAATACAGAGCCAGTGTTGAGAAACAAGAGCACAACATGCATGGCCTTTGGTAATGGGTTTACCTAGCATAGAATGTATTTACCTCCAAATTTGGATAGAACTTGAACTAATTATTTAGTCCATGTGAGTCCTTACAAACTTCTAAGTTTGTATAACATCTGCCTCACAAAATCATTAACCTTGTATCCTGCAACATATCTAGGACTGTACCCAACACATAGCAGGGTTATGTAAACGATAATGCCTTTCACCCCTTGATCCTGTGATCTACGCTTAATATTCTTGCAAAACAAGTAGTTATAAACAGCCCAGTGCATCTATTTTTCTAAAAAATCAGAAAACTTCAATGTAACAGATTTCTCTAAACAAGGTTAAATTATATAAAAAGTATACTAAAATGTCTATATTTATTTAGAACTTGTGTTTCATTTTATCTAGATCTCTGTTGGGACAGTATTTGATGTTTGGTCACATATGCCTACCATTTGTGTGGGAATCATTTTCTGATGCCCTCAATGGTAATATATAATCTGATAAATATGAATGTTCTGTGAGATCAGGGAGACAAAATTTAGAAATTGGGCTTATTTTATAAAATCCAGGCTCTATGATCATAATAATGAACCATAGTGTGCAGTATGTTGTGTTGGCAATGAGCAAAGTAGGCAATAAGAGGTATTGTCATAAGAGGTGTGGGAAAGCAGTTTGTCCAAAGCGCTCACTCTTCATCAAGCTTCTTTATTGCCCAAATTCGATAGCACTCTTGGCATTCCCATATCCTATGATCTGGGGAGAACTAGTCTTGGGAGAGGTTATAGATCAAGTCATTCATTGTATCAGGCAATGAAAAATAGAGTTTATTGGTCTTTTCCTAAAAGTAGATTATTAATAGGATGGCAAGAGAAAAGGATGAGAGAGCAAAAGATGGAATGCAAATTTACTGTTTCACAGATGACTAGTATTAATAAGGAAGGGATTTGTATGCAGTTTAATAGCAGAAAATACCTATTTCTTTTCTTTTTTAAAAGATTTTATTTTTAGTAATCTCTACACCCAACATGGAGCTCAAACTCATAACCCCCAAGATCAAGAGTCACATGCTCCACTGACTGAGCCAGCCAGGTGCCTTGAAAATACCTGTTTCTCGGGGCGCCTGGGTGGCTCAGTTGGTTAAGCGTCTGCCTTCGGCTCAGGTCATGATCCTGGAGTCCCGGGATCGAGTTCCGCATCGGGCTCCCTGCTCGGCAGGGAGTCTGCTTCTCCCTCTGACCCTCCTCCCTCTCATGCTCTCTGTCTCTCATTCTCTCTCCCTCAAATAAATAAATAAAATCTTAAAAAAAAAAAAAGAGCTAAAGTCTTTTTAAAAAAAAAAAGAAAATACCTGTTTCTGACACGTGTAATGGGAGTTTTCACCAAATGGATGGGAATATAGTTGCTGAAATGTCCTCATCTACATATAATAGTTACCAGTAGAGTAATCTTTAGGGGAAAGTTATACTATCTTAACCTTTTAAATTAATATTCCTCTCTTTTTAATAGGGCTAACCATAAGAAATGAATTTTAATGTCTGGAATATCAAAGAGATGCTCAGTATTCCCTCAGGCTCTGGGTAAGTTTTCTGGTTTTATACTCTGATACTGAGGATCTTATAGTTGTATTGATTTCATAGAAAAAGGCTCCCTTTCCTATTAGTTAATTAGTAATAGAGTTACTTCTATAGCTTCTTCCCCTTCTCCTCCCTTCCTTTCACTCCTCTCCCATCCTTGTCTTTTTCCTTTTGCCTATTTTCTGATTATGAAAGCATGTCAATTCAGCTGTGTGTGTTAACTGAGCAGTGGCTCTGTGTCCAGCACTGGGCCTAGGGACTATGGGGCCTGTGAGAATTAGACATGGCCCAACATCTAGAAACTCACCTTGGTTGGAGCGATTGCTATTGAAACAGCAGGGAGCAAAATCAAGACAATGTTCAGATACGTATTCAGTTGTGTAGTACCATTTGTAGGTACTGTGGAGTTAAGAGCCACTCTAGCTGTTGACAAAACTCACTGAAATATTGCCCCTTCTACTAGTCCACTGAAGTATTTACATTTCTGTCCGCCAGCCATGCAGTGGGCCTGCCATTGCTAACTTGGTGGATGTGCCCCAGAAGTAGTATATATTTAAGGGATTTCTAATTGCTTTATGTTTTATTATTGGATAGTTTATTTTCTTCCTAACACCTTCCTAAAGACAGTTATTAATTCAATAAAAACCTAGAGCACTGTGCTTTTTATCTCTTAAAAAGAAAAAAAATTGCTTGCAGTTGATACAGAGTAGGGAAAAATCTATCTTTGTTAAATTCTAGATCATAGCTTTAAGATGTAAATCCTACGTAATTTCTATAAGCTCACAGTTTTTTTTTCCAGCCCAGCTAATTATTCTCTTTGACCTAAGAGGGGAGTCAGAGAGAGCTATTTAAGGTATTTTGAGCAATGATTACGCAACCCATATTATAATACATGTGTGCAGCCCATTACCTTAGCTAATCTTAGAAAATGGTTCTATCAGTGAAATAATTGCTCCTTCCTGTGCTGAACTATTTGTTTTGTTTTGTTTTGTTTTTTTGTCTTGCATCAATATATGATGGTTCCTTTGGCTTAGGTTATGTACTTATATGCTATCTAATTATTTTAGATTTGGCTTATTTATTTACTAGAGGAGGGGAAGAGAGAGAGCGAGGGGGGGGGGGGGGGCAGAGGGAGAGGGAGAGAGAGAATCAAGAATCTTAAGTGGGCTCCACGCCCAGAGCAGAGCCTCAATTTGGGGCTCAATCTTACAACCCTGAGATTATGACCTGAGCTGAAATCAAGAGTTGGATGCTTAACCGACTGAGCCACCCTAGTGCCCCTAGATTTAGCTTTTTAAAAAAGGAATGATTTGTGTATTTGTGTTTTTGTGTCTGAATGAAAAACATGTTTTTTCAGGTTACATAACAGCATGAAGTAACACAAATTGTTACTGAGATGTCTTTCAAGTAAAAACTTGAAGACTGTATTTTACTTGTGTGCCTGCTTATGTGCTGTCTCTGTAATAGGCTCAGTACACTGTGTTCAAGTGTGATTGTATCATCACTATCACTTTCCCTTTCATATGAGAGGTTTAAAGACTGGTGTAAATACCCATGGGAAACAAGTTGGAAGTCCACAGCTGGAACTACTTCAAGCAAGAATAAGACACTAAAAGTGTGAAAGGGAACACCACCTTGTTTCTTCTCTCTCTCTTTTTTTTAACACCGCCTTGTTTCAAAAACAATGTTTAGGGGCACCTGGGTGGCTCAGTTGTTAAGCGTCTGCCGTCAGCTCAGGTCATGATCCCAGGGTCCTGGGATCGAGTTCCGCATCGGGCTCCCTGCTCCGCGGGGAGTCTGCTTCTCCCTCTCCCACTCCCCCTATTTGTGTTTCCTCTCTCGCTGTGTCTCTCTCTCTCAAATAAATAGGTGGAATCTTAAAAATAAATGAATAAATAAATACAAAAACAATGTTTAATAGATCCTCCTGTGCACAAATCTGAGTTGATCATATTCTTCAGTCTGGATAAGGCCTGTATTAGTCTGCTAGGTTGCCATAACAAAGTACCCTAAAGTGGATGGCTTCAACAATAGAAATTTATTTTCTCAGTTCTGGAGATTGGAAGTCCTAGAACCATATGCCAGCTGGATCATTTCTGGTGAGGGCTCCCTTACTGGCTTGCTGACAACTGTCTTCTCTCTGTGTCCTCACAGGGAGGAGAAAGAAAGGAGGGCGAACTCTCTGGTGTCTCTACTTGTAAAGACCTTAATCCCATCATGAAGGCCCCACCCTCATGACCTTGTCTAACCCTAATTACCTCCCGAAGCCCCATTTCCAAATACTATCACATTAAGGATTAGGACTTCAACATATGAATTTTTGAAGAACACAGACAGTCTGTAACTAAGCTGTCTCGTGTTTTTTGTATTATGACTCCTACTCTCCCTGTAATCCTGCTCCCTTCCTTCCCTGTAGGCACACTCTAGGAGAGTTAATGAGAGTTCTAATTCACCTTCTACACACACAGTTATATACTTGTTTGGTGTGGTGTGATGTAGACTTAAAAGGTTATATAAATGATACAGAGTTCATTCAATTTTTACTCTCTACACTCAAAATTACATTTTTGAGATTTATTCATGTGGTTATATGTAAATCTAGTTTATTGCTTCTGACTAATGCCTCAGTTATATGCATACACCATATATTATTTTTATCTATTCCCTTAGTGATTAACAGATTCAACTTTCTTTTTTAGAGAGAGCAAGAGAGCGAGTGAGAGAATGGGGGGTGGGAAGGAGGGGCAGAAGGAGAGAGAGAATCCCAAGCAGGCTCCATGCCCAGCACAGAGCTCTACATGGGGCTCGATTCTATGACCCTGAGATCATGACCTGAGCTGAAATCAAGAGTTGGGTGCCCAACTGACTGAGCCACCCAGGCACCCCCAGATTCAACTTTTTAAAAGATAATGTTCTTTTAATCCCTAAAGATTTCAGGAACTTTGATCCCCCAAATGGTGTTATAGCCCACAGTGCTGTTGTACAAAAAATAATAGTGTCAGTCCTTACTGTTTGATTTCCATCTGATTGTTCTCAAGTTGCTGTAATCAAAATGCCTGGCATTCAGAATTTCTTGGTGTTTCTTTATAGGTAGTACTGGCAGTGTGCAGGGGACTAGGAGGTCAGAACAAACTAGTACTCTGCCCAGAATATTCTGAAATGAATAGCTGTGAATTATGATTTCATTTGTTCAGAATGTTTGTCCACTTCATATACTTCTCTTTTCTTGCTTAATTTCAGGACCACTAAGTCATCTAGCTGGAATAATAATCAGACTGATTACTCCAGTCTCAGTGATTCCCAGTTCCTCTTTGGATCCCAGTTCTGTCCAGAAAGTTCAGAGACTCTGTCAGCACCCTTGGACAGTGTCCACTTGAGACAACCAAAACAGTCACAACAGAATTCTCTGGACGTGAGTCTCATTTCCAGAATTTCTCTGCACACATTTCATAATCATTATGGAGATAAGCTATAAAGAAGACTTATTCTGTTGAATTATATTTTAGAATTATACATCTCTAAGGATTACTCTCCTAAATGGATTTGCACTTGATTGGTAACTCAGTAGTCTGAGAGACTTGGTAGTCTGAAATACTATATCGACTAAGTCAGCGAGGCACCTGATTAGCTGATATATATATTTTCAAGATTTTATTTATTTATTTGAGAGAGAGAGAGTGAGCACAAGCAGGAGGAGCAGCAGGCAGAGGGAGAGGGGAGAAGCAGACTCCCTGCTGAACAGGGGGAGTCCTGATGTGATGCAGGACTCAATCCCAGGACCCTGAGATCATGACCTGAGCCAAAGGCAGATGCTTAACAGACTGAGCCACCCAGGTGCCCATAGCTGATATTTTTAATATCTCTGGGCTGGTAAGGCAGAAACCTTATTAATAAAAAGAGTTGCTTTATTTTAATGTAATTTTCTGATGTGTATGAAATAAAAAGGAAATACTACATGCCATGTTGTTTTTTAGTATTATGGTTTGCACTTAAATGTGACTCTACATTGTGTAGAAAATAGTGAATGCTGTAAATATTTTCATGTGTGAAATGCTGTGATTTTTTTTTTCATTTAACAGAGTGAACCTAGTATTTTCACAAAGTACCAGACAAAACCCCAGCTGTTTGGAGGAGATACAAACGACAGAGGCTTATTTCCTCTTCCTTTGTCAGTTGGAAAATCAAAGGGCCTCTTGGAACAGTTTGAAGAGAAAAAGAAAAGGGCAAAAGACAAATGTGACAGGTATGCAAACCTTTCAAGTGGATGAGACATCTCATCTCTTTTGAGGGAAACAGAAAATGGAATATTAATAGTCAAATAATTCTATTTCAGCATGATAACACTCTTGCCTTTATAGCTCATCTAATAATTACTCTTTATTTGCTTACTTGTCAGTCTGACTTGTGGCAGGTTTGAATTTAGCTGCCACAGTTCTGGCCCTCTGGAAAAAAGTAAGCTAAAGGACTTATTAGAGAAATACAATATTCAAGTAATGTTATGTTTATTTTGCCAAAATTCTGCCCTTTAATTTGTTATCTTTTCAGATCATCAGTTAGGAAATTAGATAACAGTTGTTTTAGGGTCAAGAATATAGCACATGAATTCTTTTTCTTTTTTAAATATGTAATGCTTCACAAATTTGCGTGTCATCCTTGCGCAGGGGCCATGCTAATCTTCTCTGTATGGTTCCAATTTTAGTATATGTGCTGCCCAAGCGAGCACAGTACGTGAATTCTTTAAAAAGCTGATTCAGGCTATTCAGGCTGGTTTTCTCACTTTGAAATGTTGGTATTTTTTTTTTAAGATTTTATTTTAAGTAAACTCTACACCCAATGTGGGGCTCGAACCCATAACCCCAAGATCAAGAGTCACATGCTCCACTGACTGAGCCAGCCAGGTGCCCCAAAATGTTGGTATTTTTTTAAATTTTATTTTATTATGTTAACCACCATACATTACATCATTAGTTTTTGATGTAGTGTTTCATGATTCATTGTTTGCGTATAACACCCAGTGCTCCATGCAGAACGTGCCCTCTTTAATACCCATCACCGGGCTAACCCATCCCTTCACCCCTCTCCCCTCTAGAACCCTCAGTTTGTTTCTCAAGAGTCCATAGTCTCATGGTTCGTCTCCCCCTCCGAATTCCCCCCCTTCATTTTTCCCTTCCTACTATCTTCTTCTTCTTTTTTTTTTTTAACATGTAATGTATTATTTGTTTCAGAGGTACAGGTCTGTGATTCATCAGTCTTACACAATTCACAGCGCTCACCATAGCACATACCCTCCCCAATGTCTATCACCCAGCCACCCCATCCTCCGACCCCCCACCACTCCAGCAACCCTCAGTTTGTTTCCTGAGATTAAAATGTTGGTATTTTTTAAGATATACCCTAAATTTTATACATAGTCTTATTTGTTAGTTTTTATTTATTCATTTACCTTAGCAAATACATGAGATAAATTCGGACTCCTATATTAATTTATAAACAAATAAGTTGAAGTCACTGAAGAAATTAAGTTGTTCATTTCTTGGTAGTAAGTTATCAGAACGACTTTAGGTGTCATGGAAATTATAACACTTAAGCAGAAATATACTTTATTATTTCTGTGACAGTGAAGATGTATCACTTAGTGTCACCACTAGTACTTTCATGTTGAAAGAGCCAGAATTTCTTTAAGGATTCTTAGACTAGGTATCCTTTCTGTTGAATGCCTATCTTCCTTTAGTGAGAAAAGCAAAATGCTCTATTTGAAGTGTTTGATTCTGTTGGTAAATAAACATTTTCCAGACATTGAGAGACTTCTTTCCCCTAGGAATCCAGGCTCTAGGACCCTACCAGTTTCTCAGAGGCCCCTCATGGCTATAGTAGGTTACTGCAGAGTACTCACCTTCTTACTCCTTCAGATAGATCAATGTTAAATTTTTTTGTTCTCTAGGCATGGGATTATATTTTGTTTGATCAAGATTTCTGCAGCAGGGGCAGGCTGGCTGACTCTGTTGGTAGAGCATGTTGGATGTAGCAGTTACTTAAAAAAAAAAAAGATTTCTGCAGCTAAAAAAAATTTTTTTTTTAAAGATTTTATTTATTTATATGACAGAGAGAGACACAGCAAGAGAGGGAACACAAGCAGGGGGAGTGGGAGAGGGAGAAGCAAGCTTCCCGCTGAGCAGGGAGCCCGATGTGGGGCTTGATCCCAGGACCGTGGGATCATGACCTGAGCGGAAGGCAGATGCTTAACGACTGAGCCACCCAGGTGCCCCTGAAAAAGTTTTTTTGAAACGTTAAATTTCTCTCAACATTTTCTTCTTTCCTTCCTTTCTCTCTCTCCCTGTATCGTTTCCTTCTCTTTTTTTTTTTTGTAGTGAAGTGAGTTTCTGTTAACAATTATTTACAAGATAGCAAAAAATATATAGCACTTAAATAGAACAAATAATGAGGACTCTGAAGAATCTCTCTCCATTAAAAAATTCAAGCTTAAGATATTGACTTATATGATAGGCAAAAAAATCATAATTTTAATAAATTCTGGCAAAAATAAAACCCAGTATTTTATTTTATTATTATTATTACTTTTAAAGATTTTATTTATTTATTTATTTTAGAGAGAGAGCATGAGGGGCACTGTGTGGCTCA
Source organism: Neomonachus schauinslandi (assembly GCF_002201575.2). Taxonomy (NCBI): domain Eukaryota; kingdom Metazoa; phylum Chordata; class Mammalia; order Carnivora; family Phocidae; genus Neomonachus; species Neomonachus schauinslandi. The sequence goes on along the minus strand of NC_058403.1, from coordinate 196,835,969 downwards.
GTCGTTAAGCGTCTGCCTTCGGCTCAGGTCGTGATCCCAGGGTCCTGGGATCGAGCCCCACATTGGGCTCCCTGCTCAGTAGGAAGCCTGCTTCTCCCTCTCCCACCCCCCTGCTTGTGTTCCCTCTCTCGCGTGTCTCTCTCTGTCAAATAAATAAATAAATCTTTAAAAAAAGAGAGAGAGCATGAGCACGAGCAGAGGTAGGGGCAAACAGAGAGGGGCAAAAGGAGAAGGAGAGAATCTCAAGCCGACTCCACTCTTAGTGTGGAGCCCAATGTGGGGCTCCATCCCACGACCTTGAGATAATGACCTGAGCCAAAGTAAAAAATCTGTCTCATAACCGACTGAGCCACCCAGGTGCCCCAAAACTCAAGATTTTAGATTTTAGATTTTTTTGTTTGTTTGTCAATTAGTGCTTGTCAGAAATGTGGTAAGAATGGGGTACCTGACTGGCTCAGTTGGTAGAGCATGCAACTCTTGATCTCAAGGTCATGAATTCAAGCACTATGTTGGGTGTGGAGACTACTTAAAAAAAAACGTGAGGGGCACCTCTGAGGGTGGCTTAGTTGGTTAAGTGTCTGCCTTCGCCTCAGGTCATGGTCCCAGGGTCCTGAGATCGAGCCCCGCATGGGGCTCCCCACTCAGCAGGGAGTCTACTTCTCCATCTGCCCTCCCCCGCCCCCTGCTCATGGTTTCTCTCTCTCAAATAAAAAAAATCTTTTTAAAAATGTGAGAAGGAGGGATGCCTGGGTGGCTCAGTTGGTTAAGCGTCTGTCTTCAGCTCAGGTCATGATCCCAGGGTCCTGGGATCGAGTCCCACATCGGGCTCTTTGCTCAGTGGGGAGCCTGCTTCTCCCTCTGCCTGCCGCTCTCTCTCTCTCTCTCTCTGGCAAATAAATAAAATCTTTAAAAAAATAAAAATAAAAAAGAAATAAAAATGTGAGAAGGAGTGAAAAATTTTTAAATGAGAGAGAATGCATACCACTGTAAATTTCGAAGCAGGAAAGTGATAAGACATGGTGCAGAGTTCAAACGTAAGAGATGCTACAAACCTATAAGACATATTGTGTTTTGAAAATACATATTTTCCCCAAATTATAGAGAAGACGTATGAGGGAAAGAAATCTCAGAAGAAGCCTAGGGTGCCTGGGTGGCTCAGTTGGTTAAGTGACTGCCTTTGGCTCGGGTCATGATCCCAGGAGTCTGGGATCAAGTCCCATATCAGGCTCCCCCTGCTCTGCGGGGAGCCTGCTTTTCCCTCTCCCTCTGCCTGCCACTCCCCCTGCTTGTGCTCTCTCTCTGTCAAATAAATAAACAAAATCTTAAAAAAAAAAAAAAGCTAATTGATTAGCTCAGATTGCATTTGTTATGACTCTTTTGATAGCGAATAGAAACTCACCTCAAACTGGCTTTGACAAAACAGAGGATTTATTAGCTCTTTTAACCAATCTGGGAAGGACAGGGAATGAAATGAAATCAGAATCTCTTTTCTGTGCTTCTCCCTCCATCTATACTTTATTCTTTCCTATTAGAGACCAGCTTCCTACCAACACAGAGAAAGAGGGAGTCTTTTCCCTTAGTTTGAATTTGAAAAATCCTAGTGGAAGCTTATGATAGGCTTGCTTAGATCATAGGGGTGAAGTGTGACTGGAAGTCTTCACCAGAACCACTTTTGGATGCAGAAAGAAGCAGTTTCCCATTAGAGGAGGATTCTGGGTACATCAAACAATGGATGGCCATGACCCAGATTATTGATTTTTTTTTCCGTAATATTTGAGAAAACAGGTCAGTCTCATAACTAATAAATCACCTAAGTACTACTAGTAGAATATAAAATAGCCATGTTCTTTTAATAATTATTGATCGCCATAGTGAAGTTTATTCATTCATTTACTAAATAAACACTGTGCTAGGCCCAGTACTACAAATTTATCTTTGTAGTTCTTAGTCTGGTTAGGCAAACAGACATTTGATGGATAAATAATACAACTAGGCCAGAATTATTTGTTGTAAACAATAGAAATAAATTAATTTAAATGGAAAAGGAATTTATTAAAAGGATATTTGAATGGGTTCTGGTTCTAGGTATGACAGAGTAAGCATACTCCATCCTATCTCTCCCACTGAATGCAGCTAAAAGCCCTGGACACAGTCCAGGTGGCATTTAAGGACTCTGAAAAGTAAATGGTAACAATTGGGGAAGAAAACCTGAATTCAAAGTATGAAAGTTCTGGCTTAGAGTTTCCTGTGTTTTCTTTGTTTTTAAGCAAAATTTAAAGTGTTTGTTCTGCAACAATCACTATTAAGAGAATGAAAAGACAAGCTACAGGGGTGCCTGGGTGGCTCAGTCAGTTAAGTGTCTGTCTGCCTCTGGCTCCAGTCATAATCTCAGGGTCCTGGGATCCAGCCTCACATTGGGCTCCCTGCTCAGTGGGGAGTCTGCTTTTCCCTCCTCCTTTGCCCCTCCCTCCTCATGTTCTCTTTCTCTCTCAAATAAAAAAAACCTTAAAAAAGAAAAAAAAAAGAAAAATGGGGCACCTGGGTGGCTCAGTCGTTAAGCGTCTGCCTTCGGCTTGGGTCATGATTCCAGGGTCCTGCATTGGGCTCCCTGCTTAGTGGGGAGCCTGCTTCTCCCTCTCCCACTCCCCCTGCTTGTGTTCCTTCTCCCGCTGTCTCTCTCTGTGTCAAATAAATAAATCTTTAAAAAATAAAAAATAAATAAATTTACAAAAAAAAAAAAAGAAAAGCTACAGAGTGGGAAAAATATTTGTAAACATTTTCAGAAAAGGACTTATATTCAGAATATAAAAAAGAACTCTTAAAACTTAATAAGTAGGGCGCCTGGGTGGCTCAGTTGGTTAAGCGACTGCCTTCGGCTCAGGTCGTGATCCTGGAGTCCCGGGATCGAGTCCCGCATCGGGCTCCCTGCTCAGTGGCAAGTCTGCTTCTCCCTCTGACCCTCCTCCCTCTCATGCTCTCTGTCTCTCATTCTCTCTCTCTCAAATAAATAAATAAAATCTTTAAAAAAAAACTTAATAAGTAATAAGCAACTCAATAAAAAAATAGGAAAAGATTTTAACAGATACTTCAAAGACAATATATGGATAACAGGGGTACCTGGCTGGCTCAGTTGGAAGAGCATGTGACTCTTGGTCTCAGGGTTGTGAGTTCAAGCCCCACGTTGGATGTAGAGATTACTTAAATAAATAAACTTAAAAAATACATATGGATAACTAGAACATGAAAATGCTCATTACAAAAATACTCATAATGATGCTCAGCATCATTAGCCATTTTGGAAATATAAATTAAAATCACAATGACATATTACTACACATCTATTAGCATGGCTAAACTTAAAACAAATAAAAACTGACAATACCAAGTGCTGGGTAAGCATATAGAGCAACTGGAACTCTTACTAGTGGAAATGCAAAATGACATAGACTCTCTGGACAAGTTTGACAGTTTCTTATAAGAGTAAACATAAGGGGTGCCTGGGTGGCTCAGGCATTTAAGTGGCTGCCTTCGGCTCAGGTCGTGATCTCAGGGTTCTGGGATTGAGCCCCACATCGGGCTCCCTGCTCAGTGGCGAGTCTGCTTCTCCCTCTCCCTCTGTGATCTCCCTCACTCTCACTCTCTCTCAAATAAATAAATAAAAATCTTTAAAAAAAAGTAAGCATAATTTACCATATGCCTCTATAATTCCACTCCTAGGCATTTACCCTAGATAAATGAAAACTTATGTGGGGCACCTGGGTGGCTCAGTTGTTGGGCGTCTGCCTTCAGCTCAGGTCATGATCCCAGGGTCCTGGGATCGAGTCCCAGTCGGGCTCCCTGCTCCGTGGGAAGCCTGCTTCTCCCTCTCCCACTCCCCCTGCTTGTATTCCCTCTCTTGCTGTCTCTCTGTCAAAAAATAAATAAAATCTTTAAAAAATAAATAAATAAATGAAAACTTAAGTCTACACAAAAGGCTGTACAGTAATGTTTATACCAGCTTTGTTCATAATCACCAAAAACTGGGCACAACATGAATGTCCTTAAATGAATGAATGGATTAACAAACTGTGGTATGTCCATACAACAGAACACTACTCAGCAGTAAAAAATAATGAGCTATTGATACACAACTACATGGGTGAATCTCAAAGACACTATGCTGAGTGAAAGAAATCAGTCCAAAAGTTATATACTATAGGACTCCATTTATGTGATATTCTGAGAAAGACAAAACTATAGAGATGGTGAATAGATCAGTGATTACCAGGGGTTAGGGATGTGTGCTGGATTTCACCACAAAGGGACAGCATGAAGGTTTTCTTTGGATACTGCCCTCCTGATTGTGGTAATGGTTACATGACCCTAAATTTGTGTTAAAACTCAGAATTGTGTACATACACACATACACAGTTAATTTCATATGTTAACTTAAAATTTTTTAATGTTAAAAAGTTATTAAAAGATATTAGATGGGTGATGAGTGTCAACTACAATTTAAAAAGAGAGAAAAAGATATTGGGTGGCTCATTTTATTAGCTAGAATTATGTTCAACTGTATATAACATATATACACATTCATACTCATAGAAACAAAAGCTTAAAAAAGATAGATGTTTATTTTTCTTTGATGCAAAAATCATCCTAAAGTGTATGGTCCTGGACTAGAATGGTGGCTTCATGGTTCTCAAGGATCTGGCTCCTTCCAGCACTCTGGTCTTGCATCCCTAAAGTGTGACTCCTGTCCTCACGGTGCTTGGTGGCTGCTGGAGTTCAGCTGTTGTCAGAGTTCCAGACAAAAGATGGATGAAGGAAAGAAGAAAGGTTATCTTCCTTTCCCTTTAGGACTCTTCTTGAAGTTACATGCAACACTCCTTATACCTCACACTGGCTAAAATTTACTCACATGGCCACACCTAGCTAGCTTCAGAGGAGTCTGGGAATGTCATCTATCTGGGTTGCAATGCATCCAGGGGGGGAAAAATCAGGATTCTGATTTACAAGGAAGAAAATGAGGCCACTTTAAGTTTTTGCAACAGTCCTGCAATTGCTAGGTGTTACCCATCGTGGATAATTCTCCAAACCAAGCAGCAAAATTAGTCCCCTACAAATTCTGCTGCCCACTAACCCCTGTCCAGAGGGTAGTAGACCCTCCCTGCACTGTAGCCAGTATAGTCCTGGACCCTTTTACCATTCTCCTAGAGTTCTATCTTCCTTCTACTGGAGCCACAGCCACTAGATAGAGAACTCACAGTCTTTTTCTCCTGACTCGTGGTCTGGCAAGTTAAGTGTGAGGGAAGAGCCCAGGGTTCAGGAGAAGCTAAGAAAGCAAGCCCCTGGCACTCTCAACCTCTACAGGAAGAAAGAGGCTCTGCTTCCCTCCAAGATTGCTAACCTGAAGAACTACTTAAACAGAAAAGAGGGTCAGATACAAACCAGCCTAAAATAAAGGCTCTGGACTTTCCACTCTAAGTACAGAGTTGTAAATAGTATAGTAAAGTTTGCATCCAAATGCTTTGGAAGCCCTGAGGACAGGCTCCCAGCTCTGCCTGGGGGCATCAGGAAAGACTCCATCCAAAAGGACACCTAAACTGAATGGGAGTTTTGGGGAGAGATCTTGGGTCTGTCAGATCCTCAAGTCTGCCTCTTGAATCACTCTGTGAACCTCCATTAACAATGTTTGATATAATGCTGCTCTATTTTTATGTATTTTTAAAAATAAAAATGTACTGTTTCCTATGGACTATTTTTTAATCTGCTTTTTAGATTTAATAATTTTTAATGATTATGTTTCTACTTCATATACAAAATCATTTCTAATGGTTGCATTGTACTCTATCATATGGATCTTTCAGGGGGTTATGTTTTAAATATTTAACACAGCATGAAAGAGTGCCAGGAATTCACAATGGGAAAGGTTAATCTTTTCAACAGATGGTGTTAGAAAAACTGGATCCATATGGAAAAGAATGAAAAAGGACCCTTATCCTATATCATACATAAAAATCAATTCAAAATGGATTAAGGACTTAAACGTAAGACTTGAAACTAGAACACCTAGAAGAAGAAAAAATACATAGGTAAAAGCTTCTTGACATTGGCATTGGCCATGATTTCTTGGATATGACATCAAAAGCACAGGCAGCAAAACCAAAAATAGACAAGTGGGATAACATCAAACTAAAAAGTTTCTGAGTGCGTTACCTACCTCGACTCTTAGCTTGTCGGGGACGGTAACCGGGACCCGGTGTCTGCTCGTGTCGCCTGCGCCTGCTAACACATAGCCACCACGCGTGAGTGCATCTCCATCCACATGGGCCAGGCTGGTGTCCAGATCAGCAACGCCTGTGGGAGCTCTATTGCCTGGAACACGACATCCAGCCCGATGGCCAGATGCCAAGTGACAAGACCATCGGGGGAGGAGATGACTCCTTCAACACCTTCTTCAGTGAGACGGGCGCTGGCAAGCATGTGCCCAGGGCCGTGTTTGTAGACCTGGAACCCACAGTCATTGATGAAGTTTGCACCGGCACCTACTGGCAGCTCTTCCACCCTGAGCAGCTCATCACCGGCAAGGAGGACGCTGCCAACAACTACGCCCGAGGGCACTACACCATTGGCAAGGAGATCATTGACCTTGTCTTGGACTGCATTCGGAAGCTGGCTGACCAGTGCACAGGTCTTCAGGGCTTCTTGGTTTTCCACAGCTTTGGAGGGGGAACTGGTTCCGGGTTCACCTCCCTGCTGATGGAACGTCTCTGTCGATTATGGCAAGAAGTCCAAGCTGGAGTTCTCCATTTACCCAGCCCCCCAGGTTTTCACAGCTGTAGTTGAGCCCTACAACTCCATCCTCACTACCCACACCACCCTGGAGCACTCTGATTGTGCCTTCATGGTAGACAATGAGGCCATCTATGACATCTGTCGTAGAAACCTCGATATTGAATGCCCAACCTACACTAATCTTAACCGCCTTATTAGCCAGATTGTGTCCTCCATCACTGCTTTCCTCAGATTTGATGGAGCCCTGAATGTTGATCTGACAGAATTCCAGACCAACCTGGTGCCCTATCCCCGCATCCACTTCCCTCTGGCCACCTATGCCCCGGTCATCTCTGCTGAGAAAGCCTACCATGAACAGCTTTCTGTAGCAGAGATCACCAACGCATGCTTTGAGCCAGCCAACCAGATGGTGAAATGTGACCCTCAGCATGGTAAATACATGGCTTGCTGCCTGTTGTGCCATGGCAACGTGGTTCCCAAAGATGTCAGTGCTGCCATTGCCACCATCAAGACCAAGTGCAGCATCCAGTTTGTGGACTGGTGCCCCACTGGCTTCAAAGTGGGCATTAATTACCAGCCTCCCACTGTGGTGCCCGGTGGAGACCTGGCCAAAGTACAGTGAGCTGTGTGCATGCTGAGCAACACCACAGCCATCGCTGAAGCCTGGGCTCACCTGGACCACAAGTTTGACCTGATGTATGCCAAGTGTGCCTTTGTTCACTGGTATGTGGGGGAGGGCATGGAGGAAGGAGAGTTTTCTGAGGCCCGTGAGGACATGGCTGCCCTTGAGAAGGATTATGAGGAGGTTGGTGTGAATTCTCTTGAAGGAGAGGGTGAAGAAGGAGAGGAATACTAATTACCATTCCTTTCAGCCCTGCAGCATGTCACACTCAGAACTTTAGCTTCAACATTAGCTGACAGGCGTTAAAGCTTTCTGGTTAGATTGTCTTCACTTTTAACTGTGATCGTGTCTTATCCATGTGTATCTGTCGCATTTTTCCATTATGTCTCAAAAGTAAAGGATTTAAGAAAGAAAAAAAAAAAACTAAAAAGTTTCTGCACAGCAAAGGAAGCAATCAACAAAATAAAAAAGCAGTCTACAGAATGGTAAAAAATATTTGCAAACCATATCTGATAAAGGGTTAATAAATATATAAGGAAATCCTACAGCTCGATAGTATAAAAACAAATAGCCCAATTAAAAGATGGGCAAAGGAACTGAATATACATATATGCAAAGAAGACATACTAATGGCCAACAAGTGTATGAAAAAGGTGCTCAAGATCACTAGATGTCAGGGAAATGCAAATCAAAACCACAATGAAATATCATCTTACATCAGTCAGGATGGCCATTGTAAAAAAAAAAAAAAGCTAAGTGTTGGCAAGGATGTGGACAAAAGGGAACCCTTATACACTGTTGGTGGGAATGTAAATTGGTGCAACCCCACTTCTAAGTATATATCCAAAGGAACTGAAATCAGGATCTCAAAGAGATACCTGCATTACCATATTCACTGCAGCATTCTTTAAAATAGCCAGGGCATGGAAGTAACCTAAATATCCATCAATGAGTGAATAAAGAAAATGTGGTATATACATACAATGGAATAGTCTTCAGCCTTAAAAAAAGAAGAAAATTCTGTCACTTGTGACAACATGGATGAACCTGGAGGATGTTATGCTAAATTAAATAAGTCAGACACAGAAGGACAAATACAGTTGACTTTTGAGCAACACAGGTTTGAACCGCACAGTTCCACTTATATGTGAATCTTTTATAGCACAGTAGTAAATATTTTCTCTTTTAGTTTTCTTAACATTTTCTCTTCTCTAGCTTACTTTATTGTAAGAATACAGTACATAGTACATATAACATAAAAAATTTGGTTAATCGGCTCTTTGTGTTATCAGTAAGGCTCTGGTCAACAGTAGGCTTTTATGTTTTGGGGAAGTCAAAAGTTATATACAGATTTTCAACTGTGTGTGGGGGGAGGTCAGCTCCCCTAACCTCTGAGTTGTTCAAGTGCCAACTGTACTATATGATACCACTTATATGAGGAGTGTAAAATAGACTCAAAGAAGCGGAGTGTAGGATGGTGGTTGCTAGGGACTGGAGTGTGGGACAAAAAGGGAGGTATTAGTTAAAGGGTACAAAGTTTCAGTTTATACAAGATGAATAAATCCTAGAGATCTACTGTACGGCATAGTGCCCATAGTTAACAATACAGTATTGTATACTTTAAAATTTGCTAAGATGGTAAATGTTTTAAGTGTTTTTATCACTGCTACTACTGCTATTAAATAAAGAGAGTGAGAGAAAGCTTTTGGAAGTGATGGATAGGTTTATGGAATAGATTGTGGTGAGCGTTTGACAGTTGTATACTTATCTCCAAACTTGTACACATTACACGTGTACAGCTTTTTGTATATCAGCCTTAACTCAATAAAGTGATTTTAAAAAATACTTGAATACTAACCACTCACAACAAATGCTGACTATAAGCAATTGGCACAGCTATATCCTCCCACAAGGTTGCTGTCAGCTCTGCATGTACTATAATTTACATAAATACATTGTTATTGGACATCTCAGTAAGCAGAAGATTTGATTCAATAAGCTTTGATCAATTTTTTTTAATAAAGGATCACTCAGTTTGAGTGGATTTTGAAACCACATTCAAAAACACCAACTAGGTAAACTCCTTGAAGGTAGGGAGTTGAATTTTTTTCACTCCATATCACTGAAGCTTATAGCCAAGACCCTGTCACAAAAGAAGGCTCAATAAATAGTTGTTGAAAAAAATGAGTGGATTTTCTTTTTTTTTTTTAAGATTTTATTTATTTATTTGACAGAGAGACACACAGCGAGAGAGGGAACACAAGCAGAGGGAGAAGCAGGCTTCCCGTGGAGCAGGGAGCCCAATGCGGGGCTCATGACCTGAGCCGAAGGCAGACACTTAACGATTGAGCCACCCTGGCGCCCTAAATGAGTGGATTTTCAAAGCAAAATAATTCACCAACATAGGGCAGTACCAAACTTACTTCCATTCTTAAAAACAGGTTGTGTGTGTGTGTGTGTGTGTGTGTTAGCACAGATAATTTCCTAATTGACTTTTTCTAGAGAAAACATTAGGTCATAGTTGACTTCTATGAACCTATACATAATATTGGGTGGGTGAGAAATCTCTACTTTTTTTTTTTTAATTTTTATTTATTTATTTGACAGAGAGAGACACAGCGGAAGAGGGAACACAAGCAGGGGGAGTGGGAGAGGGAGAAGCAGACTCCCAGCTGAGCAGGGAGCCCAGTGCGGGGCTCGATCCCAGGACCCTGGGATCATGACCTGAGCCGAAGGCAGACGCTTAACGACTGAGCCACCCAGGTGCCCCAAGAAAGCTCTACTTTTAAGCATCCTTTTTATTTTATTTTGGTAAAGAATAATAAAAATGGCTTCCAAACGAACACTAGCTTTTTTTTTTTTTAAGATTTTATTTATTTATTTGACAGAGAGAGAGACAGCAAGAGAGGGAACACAAGCAGGGGGAGTGGGGCAGGCTTCCTGCTGAGCAGGGAGCCCGATGTGGGGCTCAGTGCCAGGACCCTGAGATTATGACCCAAGCTGAAGGCAGACACTTAACGACTGAGCCACCCAGGTGCCCCTGAACACTAGTTTTTTCTTTTTTTAAGATTTTATTTATTTATTTGACAGAGAGAGACACAGCGAGAGAGGGAACACAAGCAGGGGGAGTGGGAGAGGGAGCCCGATGCGGGGCTCAATGTGGGGCTCGATGCGGGGCTCGATGCGGGGCTCGATCCCAGGACCCTGGGATCATGACCCAAGCCGAAGGCAGACGCCTAACAACTGAACCACCCAGGCGCCCCTGAACACTAGCTTTTTAAGAAAGGTTCAATTATCAAGCTTTTAATGTTTTTACTGTTTATTAAGCATCTTAACTCAAGGCCTTTGGGTAAATCAGAACTTAACAGGGGCGCCTGGGTGGCTCAGTTGGTTAAACGACTGCCTTCGGCTCAGGTCATGATCCTGGAGTCACTGGATCAAGTCCCTGGATCGAGTCCCTGGATCGAGTCCCGCATGGGGCTCCCTGCTCAGCGGGGAGTCTGCTTCTCCCTCTGACCCTCCCTCCTCTCATGTGCTCTCTCTCTCAGTCTCTCTCTCTCAAATAAATAAATAAAATCTTTAAAAAAAAAAAGAGAACTTAACATTTCAATTTAGACAGGTGGAATCAAGGATTAATAAACAGTTAAGGTAATGGGAGTATCAGTTATATATAAAACATTTCAATATAGGGGCACCTGAGTGGTGCAGTTGATTGAGTTTCTGACTCTTGGTTTTGGCTGGGGTCATGGTCTCGGGGTCCTGAGATCCAGCCCTGCGTCAGGCTCCCCGCTCAGCAAGGAGTCAGCTTAAAGACTCTCTTTGCCTGTCCCTCTGCCTGCCCCCACCTCTCAAGATAAATAAATCTTTAAGAAAACATTTCAATATAAAATTATATACAAACAGTATTTAATTTGTATAATATAGTTTCCTGTTGGGAACATTGTTTCCCAAATGTACTAATAAGGAGTGAGGTCATAAGAATAAAGAATCACGCGGGGCGCCTGGGTGGCTCAGTCGTTGAGCGTCTGCCTTCGGCTCGGGTCATGATCCCAGGGTCCTGGGATCGAGCCCCACATCGGGCTCCCTGCTCCATGGGAAGCCTGCTTCTCTCTCTCTCACTCCCCCTGCTTGTGTTCCCTCTCTCGCTGTGTCTCTCTTTGTCAAACAAATAAATAAAATCTTTAAAAAAAAAAAAAAGAATAAAGAATCACGCTTAACTGGTGGTATACCATGGTTTAACTGGTGGTATAATATAAATGGGCAGCATTTTGGTAGCATTATTAGACTTTAGACATCTTTACATTTTTACTTTTTTTTAAAAGATTTTATTTATTTCAGAGAGAGTGTGCACAAGTAGGGGGAGACAGGCTGAGGGAGAGGGAGAAGCAGGCTCTCCGCTGAGCAGGGAGCCCGATGCAGGGCTTGATCCTAGGACCCTGAGATCATGGCCTGAGCCGAAGGCAGATGCTTAACCAACTGAGCCACACAGGTACCCCAATTTTTATGTATTTTTTAATCAAGTTTTTACATGTCCATATTTTTTTAAGATTTTATTTACTGGTTGATTTAGGGAGCGTAAGCGGGAGGAGGGGCAAAGAGGGAGAGAGAGGAACTCAAGCAGACTCTGTGCTGAGTGTGGAGCCGGTCATGGGGCTTGATCCCATGACCCCGAGATCATGAACTGAGCCAAAATCAAGAGTTGGACGCTCAACTGACTGAGCCACCCAGGCTCTCCATACATGTACATAGTTTTTAAAAATACAATTAGGGGGCGCCTGGGTGGCTCAGTTAAGCGACTGCGTTTGGCTTCGGTCATGATCCCAGGGTCCTGGGATTGAGTCCCACATCGGGCTCCCTGCTTGACGGGAAGCCTGCTTCTCCCTCTGCCTCTGCCTGCTACTCCCCCTGCTTGTGCTCTCAATCTCTGTCAAATAAATAAAATTAAAAATATATATATAATTAGGATTATAGTGAAAAACAGCAGGCCTATCTTTCCCCACTTTTAATTCCCTTTTCCTTTTTGCAACCAACTTGCAACCCTTTTAGCTATGCTAGTACTTAGGTCCACATATCTTATGGCATATGTTAGATAGCTTATATTGTCATTTCTTGATTTTTTTCAGCTTCAGAGAATGACTTTCTACCCTGGAATAAGAATTTGCTTTTCTGCCTCCTCCACCATAAACTTCTCATCTTCCATCACTTTAGTTAAATCAGTTTTCATTCGGGTCGTGCTCCCAGGGGCCTGGGATCGATCCCAGCATCGGGCTCCTTGCTCAGTGGGAGCCTGCTTCTCCCTCTGCCTGCTGCTCTCCCTGCTTGTGCTCTTTCTTTCTGACAAATAAATAAAATCTTTAAAAACAAAAAACCAGTTTTCAATCTTTAAATCCTTACCTAGTTAGCCTAGAAAAATTATATATACTATGATTACCATTTCCTAATGTTAAAAATGGCCTTGTTTTCTCTTTTGCTGAGTTTTCTATGTAGGAATCACAGTCCATCCCCAAATTCTGCAACAGAGCTAAAAAAAAGCTCCTTGTTTTATTTTTTCTTAAAGATTTTATTTGAGAGAGAGAGAGAGTGTGTGTGTGTGTGTGTGTGTGTGTGCTTGCACGCGTGCTCGTGAGAGAAAGAGAGAGAGAGCATGAGCAGGGGGAACACAATGTGGGGCTTGATCCCAGGACCTGGGATCATGATCTGAGCTGAAGGCAGATGCTTAACTGATTGAGCCACCCAGGTGCCCCAGAAGCTCCTTGTTTTATACCCAAACACATCAGAAATTCTTCAGTGTCATTTTCTTCTCAGAGTCATCTTCCTAATTCTGATCTGAACTTGGTACTCTTGCTCTGCAGCGCAGCTGTCATCCTGAGTCCTCCCTTCACCGTCATCCTAGGCATTCCTACCTCCTCTCTCCTGCATTCCTACCTCCTGTTACTTTTATCCTATGTCCTTTTCATTCTTAGTTTACCCCTTGGATTTGGTGGAGCATATATTCCAGAAACTTCCAGACAACAGGTACATGGAACCTAAATAACTTTTTAAGACCTTGCCTATCTGAAATTCTTTATTTTCCCCTCATACTTGATTGCAAATTAGGCTGGATATAGAATTCTAGATTGGAAATTATTTGTCCCCAAAATTTCTAAAGCATTGCTGTCATTGCCATATCACTTTGTATGTTGCTTTTAAGAGGTCTGTTGCCATTCTGATTCCTGATCCTATGTAATCACTTGCTTTTTTCTTTCTGGAAGTTTTTAAGGCCTTCTCATTATCCATAGACTTTTGAAATTTTACAGTAATGTGCTTTCATGTGGCATGTCATAATCTTTAGGCATTGAGGAGTTCCTTTTGACCTATAAACTTGTGATTTTTGGTTCTCAGAATTTTTCTTTTGTTATCTTTGAAAATCTCCTATTTTTATTCTTCTTTCATCTGAATCTCTAGTTTTGGGTGTATGTTGGCTCTCCTGCATTTATCCTCTTTTTTTTTTTTCTATTGATCTATTTTCCATCTCTTTGTCTTTTGTTCTATTTTCTGTCCTATTTCCTTAACTGTATCTTCTAACTATTCTACTTGTTTCTGCTATTTTAAATTTCTATATCCCTTTCTTATTCTCTGCTTTTATAATTCAATAGCATTCTGTTCTTAATATCCTTAATTCATTAACTTTTTTAAAGATTTATTTGAGAGAGAGAGAGAGAGAGAGAGCACGTGTGCACATGTGAGCAAGGGGGAGGGGCAGAGAAGGAGAGAAGCAGACTCCCCGATGAGCCCGGAGCCTGGCACAGAGTCAATCCCATTACCCTGAGATCATAGCCTGAGCTGAAATCAAGAGTCAGATGCCCAACCAACTGAGCCACCCAGGTGCCCCTAACTCATTAACTGTTTAATTTTTTTTTTAAAGATTTTATTTATTTATTTGAGAGAGAGAGAATGAGAGAGAGCACATGAGAGGGAGGAGGGTCAGAGGGAGAAGCAGACTCCCTGCCAAGCAGGGAGCCCGATGCGGGACTCGATCCAGGGACTCCAGGATCATGACCTGAGCCGAAGGCAGTCACTTAACCAACTGAGCCACCCAGGTGCCCTAATTTTTAATATTTTTATTGTTTGCCTGGTTTGCCTGACAATGGTCACAGAAAGTCTATGTTCTCGTTTTTTGTAAGTGGACACTAAAATTTTTCAGGTAATGTCCCAATATCATAAAAAGTGTAAGGTTTGTAGACCCCTAATGGTTCTATAAAATTCTTTTATTATTTTTTAAAAAGATTTTATTTATTCATTTAGAAAGAGAGAGAGCACATGAGCAGGGGGAGGGGTAGAGGCAGAGGCAGAGAGAGACTCTCAAGTAGACTCCCCGCTGAGCAGGGAGCCCGACAGGGGGCTCCATCTGACGACCCCAAGATCACGACCTGAGCCAAAACCAAGAATTGGCCACTTAACCCACTGAGCCACCCAGCCGCCCCAAAATTCTTCTTTTAAAGTCAGTCTGGTGGAGCATCCAAAAGACTTGGTATGAAGAGTAGTCCTATTAGGGTTCAAAAACTGGTATTTGCATTTATATTGTGTAGATTGAAGAAACAAAACCTGTAAAAAAATTTTAATGACAATCCATGTCTGAATCTTTTCAAAAGTGGGATATTTGAGGAATAATTGTTATAGTTTCTTTTTCATTAAAAATTAATATTGCTGGGGCACCTGGGTGGCTCAGTCGTTAAGAGTCTGCCTTCGGCTCAGGTCATGATCCCAGGGTCCTGGGATCGAGCCCCGCACTGGGCTCCCTGCTCAGCGGGAAGCCTGCTTCTCCCTCTCCCACTCCCCCTGCTTGTGTTCCCTCTCTCGCTGTCTCTCTCTCTGTCAAATAAATAAATAAAATCTTTTAAAAAAAATTAATATTGCTGGGGCGCCTGGGTTGCTCAGTTGGCTAAGCATCTGACTCTTGGTTTTGGCTCAGGTCTTGATCTCCCAGTCGTTAGATCGAGCCCCAGGGTGGGCTCTGCACTTAGCACAGAGTCTGCTTCAGATTCTTTCTCCCTCTCCCTCTGCTTCTCCCCCACCCCGACTCACTCTCTCTCTCTTAAATAAATAAATAAACAAACAAATAAATAAATAAATAAAATCTTTGGGAAAAAAAAAAAGAGGGGCACCTGGGTGGCTCAGTTGGTTAGGCCTCTGACTCTTTAATTCTTCTCAGGTCACAATCTCAGGGTCATGAGATGAAGCCGGAGTAGGGTTCCATGCTCACTGGGGAGTCTGCTGGGGATTCTGTCTCCCTCTCCCTCTGTCCCTTCCCCTATTCTCTCTCTCTCTCAAAATAAATAAATAAAATCTTTAAAAAAAAGAAATTAATATTACTCCCAGAATCATCTCTACCCATTCTTACAGTCAAAGAAATAGTCATTAGACTAAGATGTTTCCAGGAATTTTGGACTACCAGAAGGAAATCACTATCTTCTGAAGACACTGTTGCTATGAAAATGAAAGCTAGTCTATTTTATTGTAGTAACCACTTGAGTTGCTAATATTTACCTTATTTAAGATACATGTAGAGTAAATTTTAGAAAGAAGAAGAGTGGTTTGCCTTGGCAATGGTCACAAAAAGTCTATGTTCTCTTTTTTTTTTTTTGTAGCTGGACACAAATTTTTTAGGGTTGAGTCTCCAACTCTAATCAAGTACTGTTTTGATGCTATACCAGGTGAAGGCCTGCCATGTTCATGGAATCAATTCTGTTACAGACTTTTTCAATATTTCACAAAGATTTATTTTATTTTTTCTCGCTTATTCTAGTGAGACTCTATACAACTTCATTTCCCATATCAGAGAAAGCATTCACAGGGTAAGTATAGCTGCATGTCAAGGAATTAAAACATTTTACATTTTAAGAAGTTTACTAATTACATTGACCTTAATTCATATAGGATAACAGTATTTTAACTACCTTTTTTTAAAAAAGATTTTATTTATTTATTTGACAGAGAGAGACACAGCAAGAGAGGGAGCACAAGCAGGGGGAGTGGGAGAGGGAGAAGCAGGCTTCCCACCGAACAGGGAGCCCGATGCGGGGCTCGATTCCAGGACCCTGGGATCATGACCTGAGCCGAAGGCAGACGCTTAACGACTGAGCCACCCAGGCGCCCCTTAACTACCTTTTTTATCACTAAATGACAATACTCCAAGTTAGGAAAATAAGGCAATAGTCTGTGAATTCATTCTTAATTTGGGGTTGCTTAGTTGCAGACATCTGTGGAAAAGTCTGAGGAACATCTCAGCTCAAGAAGCCAATCTATTTTGGATTGTTTGGAGACTGTGGCCAAGACATGTGAGTATCTTGTATTTGAGGTTATCAGCAGAGGGCACTAGTGAGCAGTGAACTGAACTTTCTGACCCTAGCCACGTTTCTGTCAGGGGTGAGGTTCCATAGTGTACCTGGTTCCTAGATGCCCTCTGTGAAGCACTACTCCTCCACCCAGTAATCCCGCCGCCTCAGGATAGGTAACTCTGCCAGATTTCTCATCTGACTGCCTGAAGTGAATCAACAGCATCCCTGAGTCCCTAATGAGTTGCTGGCTGTGCTATCTATAAAGATATTGTTCCCTTAGGACTTAGAAATAAAGACTGCTCCCTTAGGAGTTAGAAATACTCCAGTCACCTAATCATCTTCTTGCTGCCATGGTTTCAATGAGAGCTGTTTTGTAGTGAATCACAGCATCTTTCTCCATTTCAGTTATAGTTAGTGATCTGTAAAGTCTCCTGCTCTACCAATTAGTGATTTATGTTTAGATAAAACCACGGTCCTGGCTCTTACTAAACAGGAGAGAGCCATAACACTGCTCTTCTTAGGCAGACACCTCTGTAGAACCAACAGCTTCTCAACTAAATAGCAAGATGATGACTGTATCTGCACTTGTTTGCATTTGTCTGTGTGTTTATTTTTTTATTTTAAACAAATTGAAGTCAACTTATTTAAATGCCTTGGAATGGATTGCTCATGATTTACAAAAATTAATGCCTTTGTGTGGCTTAGAAATTAATCTCCATCTGTCTGCAAAAAAGCACTGTACTGTCTGCTGGCTTCCAACCTGGGTATCCCACACACAGGGCAACTGTGCATCTGTTTGGAAATCAGTTCTGGAAGCCTGGGACTGTTGCCCTCACAAGAAGTAGCAAGACAAAGAGCAGAAGCAAATCAGGAGTGCTTTCTTTGTATATGATGGAATAACTCATTTGTAAGTGACCAAGGAAAGCACTCTTTTTGCTTTCTACATTTGAAACTAGGTAAAGTACAAAAAGGAGGATTATATGACATTCTTAGCCCAGACTAGGGAATGGAAGTGTCCAAGCTCCCAATACAAGATCAAGGCAGAGCAGGGACTAGAACTGGGTCTGATTTATAGTAGGCATAGGGATCCTGATCCTTCACCCTGATGGTTCCTTTTTAGAGGATAAGACTCAGGAGAAGGAGCCACTTTGATAGGGCAAACAGTAAAAGACACTGTGGCATCATGTTAATTACAAAGCCAGATCATTCTTTTTTTTTTTTTTTTTAAGGTTTTATGTATGTATGTATGTATGTATTTAGAGAGCTTGAGCAGGGGGAGGGACAGAGAGAGAGGGAGAGAGAGAATCTCCAGCAGACTCCACACTCAGCATGGAACCTGAGTTGGGATTAAGCAGGCCTTGATCCTAAGACCCTGAGATCATAACCTGAGCTGAAATCAAAAGAGTCGGATGCTTAACCAACTGAGCTACCCAGGCACCCCTAGAAAGCCAGATCATTCTTGAAAATGGCACAGGTAGCTTGTTCAGAGTCATTCCTTTTCTTGGCAGGTAGCAATCAGGATTAGGAAGTTAGTCATTGAAAAAGGAACCAGACAAATCCTCTATCATCATATGGTGTGGCCCAGTCTAGCTGGCCTGAAGCACTGAATTTGCCAGTCAGTATATTCTGCAGCTTTCAGTATGCACTCACTGTAGCTCATAAGGGAAAGGGAAAGATATTGTGTGAATGTGCTCTCTTGTGTTATTATGTAATGGGCGCCTTCACAGAATGAGGTCATGAAATCTTTCCCCAGTCACAGTCTGCCTGTTCAACCAGAGGGATCACTCAAAGCCATCTAATCTAACTCCTCTTGCTCTTCAGCTGAAGACTGGGGAGACCAGAGTAATAGAATGAATTACCAAGGCCATCTACATCCTACTTTAGTTTAGGTTTAGGTGGGCTAATTAATTAGTAAAGAGCAGTACCACCTAATAGGTATCAGTTCTATTGAAAAATATGATCATTAGGAAAATAAAAAGGAGGGGATGCTATTGAAAATCAGAAAATGGGGGCACCTGGGTGGCTCAGTCGGTTAAGCATCCAACTCCTCATCTCAGGGTTGTGAGTTCAAGCCCCGCGTTGGGCTCTATGCTGGGTGTGGAGCTTACCTAAAAAAATTAAAAAAGAAAGAAAATCAGAAAATGTCTTCTTTGGAAAATAGATAACTCTATACATAAAAATAAATTCCATATGAATCAATATAGTAAGTGTAATGATTAAATCGTAAAAAGAACTATAAGAAAAAATGGGCAGCATTTTTATAATTTTGGAGTGGAGAAATGCCTTTCTAAGCAAGGCACATATAATCATTAAGAAGAATGAGGTCTATCTTTATGAATCATGTTGAAATGGAAATAGCTCTTCATCGTTAAGTAATAACAGCAAGGTGCTGCTTGTGTGCACATAATTTACTCCGGGACACATCTTGTGGAGGAGTGTGACCAGTTAGTGAAAATTGGGAAGGGTATCCCAAAGAAAATGGGAGACTGAGCAATCTCTTCTTACACATGGAGGCTCCCAGACCTTTCTGCAGGCTGTCATCAGCATGGCAGGGAGAGCAAAACTACAGAATATGTAAAAGGAAAACCACTGGCAATCAGTGGAAAAGTGTCAGAATCTGATCTCATGTCAGTAGAGCCCTCGTCAAATAGCTAAAATAGAAATGAATAAAAAATTCATCTTCAAAGAAAACAGAGATACTGCCCAGAATATGGAAATGGATTTTAAATGGAATTTTTACAAAAAAGCTAAAAATACCTGATGTTTATGGCCAAAGCAGAAATGAAAGGAGTCCTCTTCTAGAGAACAGCCATACACATATATACACACACAAGCTCTGTAATCTGTACATGGATATGCACATGTATCAATGTATCAATGCAAAGTTCCAGAAACCACTCATAATGTTAAATTCCAGGAAGTGGAACCAAGGTCTGCATCGGAGAGAATCGGTCAATTTTGCATTGCATACCTTTTTATACTGTTATAGGTTTGAGTTATTTTCTTAAAAACTTTTTAAAAGGAAAAGAAAGGGATAGACTTTGGAAGTAATGAGCTTGATACAAAATCTCCTGTGAAAGAGAAGATCCCAAACATACGTTTCCCAGGGGACAAGGAAAGAATATGTGGGACCACAGATAGATGCTCTCTGAGTACTGAATCTGGGATTGAACGCTTTGCTTGCCTTCCCCATTCTCTGCTTTTGTGGTTGGTAATGTTCACTGTTGCTAAGAAACATTGCTATTTAGGAATTCATCTAGGATAGGATAATTACATTTGCTTTCTACTACAAATATCTACAAGGATGTCTGGAAAAATATTTGACTAATTGAGTTTAGGAATAGGAATCCAGTACTTAAACATAAGTAAACAGCCTTTTCCTAAGTGGTTGACATATGGAATTTAACTTTGTATTGAGTAATAGAAAATTTGCTTTCTAAAAAATTCTTTTTTTACTGTGGTAAAATACACATAACATAAAATTTATCGTTTCTTACTGCTATTTTGCAAGACTACACTGGCTTGTCTATTTCTAGTCATAACAGGCTCTTTTACTTTGCACTTGCTGTTTTCTCTATCTGAATAACCTTCCCCTCATCTTTGCAGGGCTAGCTCCTTTAATCCTTCCAGTTCCACCTTAAATGGACCCATCTCCGATGACCTTATCTGAAATAGGTGTCCCCCACTCTGTTATTTTTATTATAATCCCTATCATAGCATTTATTACAGCTTTCATTTATTTTTTTAAAGATTTTATTTATTTATTCAACAGAGAGCGCGAGCGAGAGAGGCAACACAAGCAGGGGGAGTGGGAGAGGGAGAAGCAGGCTTCCCGAGGAGCAGGGAGCCCGATGCGGGGCTCGATCCCAGGACCCTGGGATCATGAACTGAGCCGAAGGCAGACGCCCAACGACTGAGCCACCCAAGCGCCCCTACAGCTTTCATTTATTTATGTACATGTTTATTTACTTTTTTATTTTTATTTTTTCCTTTTCAAAACTGCAGAAATTCATGTATGTAGTAGACAGTTTTGTTCAAGATTGTTTCCATGTTCCTAGGACAGTATCTGATAATAATTTTCAGATAAAATTGTAAATCTCCAAATAATACATTCAAACACATCAGGAATTCTTTCTGTTTCATTTTCTCATTAGAGATGCCCTGCCTGGAGCTCAGTCTTCCAGCTCCAAACCGGGCAGATTACTCCTGAGGTCCCAGTCTTAGGACTTCTCTTCACCATCATTCTGAGGATCCTCTTTTTTTTCATCCCCAGTCTTGGATCCCTTTGTTTACTGGACTTTGGTTTGTACTTGTGTTTGGTGATACACATCTTCCAGTAGCCTTCTGAGAAAGAGTGTGTGGGAGGGAAACTTTTTATACACTGCATGTTTGAAAATGTCTTCTATCTCTACATGGGTCTAGAATCCTAGGGGGAAATGCTTTGTCCTCAGGATTTCTAAGGCATAGCTCCATTGTCTTATAGTGTTAGTTTGATTATTGAGATATTTGATGCCATTTTGCTTCTTGACTCTTTATGTTATCTGGGTACCCCCTACTATCCCTAATAGACGTTTTTTTGAGCCTCATGTTTTCCCTTGATAGTCTGAGAACCAACTGGTAAAGTGCCACAAACCATAAGGTAATTTAGTTGGGTAGCAGAAATTAACAAAAAATGTAATGGGGAAAAAAAGATGCCATTTATAAATCTAACACAGAAGATAAACTACTCAGGAATAAACTTAACAAGGATATACAACTCACTCGTCTTTTTTTTTTTTTTTTAATGGCTTCTGGGTTTTGTCTTGCTTAGAAAGGCCTTCCCCTACGTCTCTCCCATGTTTCCTTCTTGTACTTTACAATTTACTTAATTATACTAAAATTGTCAATCTATCTGGAATTTATGTTAATATAAGAAATCTGAAATGTAAGACTCCTTTTAGGAAAGGGATTATGTTTTATTTTAAAGAGAAACTCTGAAGTAAATCACTTAAGCTTTATTAGATAGCATGTGTTAAATTCCTGCCCTTGGGGTGATAAGAGAGGAAAAAGAGACAGAATAGTTAGAACAAGGAGTGGGGGTGAGACGGGGACACTAACCAAAGCACCTGTCAGATTGAGGCAAGCTTTCAAATAAGACTAAATTTGAGGGGTTTTTTGTGTTGTGTTTTTTTCCAAAGATTTTATTTATTTGTCAGAGATAGAGAGGGAGAGCACCAGCAGGGGGCGTGGCAGGCAGAGGGAGAAGCAGGCTCCCCGCTGAGCAAGGAGCTCGATGGGGGACTCGATCCCAGGACCCTGGGACCATGACCTGAGCCGAAGGCAGACGCTTAACCAACTGAGCCACCCAGGTGTCCTATAAATTTGAGTTTGTTATCCTGTCTTTTCAATCACCAGATGTCACTCTGATTTTCCATTTATTGTGAAGAGTTAAACACTCTCTTGTTGCCAAATTGTTTTTTACCCATGTAAAATGAAAAAAAAAAATTGTCAAGAATCTTGAAATACCCTTTAGATAGTTATGAAAAGATAAAAGGAATATCTGGTGTATTATTCCTGATTATTTGTAAATTATACGTGTTATGTATTTAAGATGTACAATAGTTTACTTACAATAGTTTATAGAATATAAACTTACAATACAACTTACAATAGTTTATAGAATATAGTAGATACTCATCAAATATTTGTTGAATAAATGTAAGAGTGTCTTCACATGACCTGCCATTTAGCAAGAGGGTGGCAATAATTGATTGCAACACAATGTGTTAGTTAAGTGTGTGTGTGTAAAATCTCCCTATGCCAAAGAGAGGAATCAGTATCAGTCCTGAGTGGTTAGCACTCAGGTCACCAAGTTCATTGCAGCCCAAGTGTAAATAGGGGATAAATAAGTGATGGGTGATAGGTGATGAGTGATGGTAGAGCACACAAATGGTGCCAACAGCAGAGAAAAGGAGCCCCCAAGCCAGCCAGGATATGCTGTTTTCCAAGGAGGTGACTGCTGAGAGCAGAGGGAAGAATAGGAATTAGTGGCACTGAGGGGCACCTGGGTGGCTCAGTCGGCTAAGCACGTACCTTCGACTCAGGTCATGATCCCGGAGTCCCAGGATCAAGCCCCGTGTCAGGCTCCCCGCTCAGTGCGGAGTCTGCTTGTCCCTCTGCCCCTCCCCCTACTCGTGTTCTCTGTCACTCTCTCTCAAATAAATAAAATCTTAAAAAAAAAAAAAGGAATTAGTTGCACTGAGGTGGTGATTGAGGGGAATGGGTAGAGTTGATAAGGGACTGAAGCATAAGTACTCCAAGCCAAGGGAACAGCATGCACAAGGCCAATGGTGAGAGAGAGATTGCATAGGAAAAACAGACCTCAGAGATGTGGAGGTGGACAGAGAGGGTAAGCAGAAGTGAGCCTGGGTCTTCATGGCCAATTTAAAAATTTGGACTTTGGGGCGCCTGGGTGGCTCAGATGGTTGGGTGTCTGCCTTCGGCTCAGGTCATGATCTCCGGGTCCTGGGACTGAGCCCCGTGTCGGGCTCCTGGCTTGGTGGGGAGTCTGTTTCTCCCTCTGCCTCTCCCCCTGCTTGTGCTCTGTCTCTTTCTCTCTCAAATGAATAAATAAAATCTTTAATAAATAAATAAATAAATAAAGATTTGGACTTCACCCAGTGGCCAGTGGGGTGCTATTGAAAGTTTCAGTGCAGGTTTCAGAGGAGGCATGATCATATCTACATTCTGGAGAGTTCATTCTGAGGACAGAACCAAAAAGGTAGGCCAAGGAGGAGGTTGGTGCCATCATCTGGGCAGCAGGTTTCAGAGTCCCCAGGAGGTGCTGAGATTGAGGCTGCCTGGGCCAGAATGTTCTCAGGGTGGGAGGGAAGAAGGATGGTGGAAGAACCACCCTTCTCGGGCTTCCTCTCCTCACGAAGGCTGATCTGGTTGGAGAGTCCTGGGTACCAGCAGAGCAGGCTCAGGTGGCCCATGCCTGATTCTAGCTCATCCCTTTATTGTCTGCACGGGGTGGGGCATTGCCATAGTCTTCGTGAAGTGATTGTCAACTTTCTGTATTTAGTACAAGAGACTGTGCAGGCCCAGAGTGATCTGGTGTTGGAAACAGTGCATGACAAAGGCAACATGGAGCAGGTCATCTTTGAGATACAGAAGAGATTTGAAGCTGTAAGTGTGGATACCAACCTCTTCCCTCAAGTATGTTTTTAGCTTTGTCACTAAGACCCAGAGAGACACCTTTAAAGCTGCAATTTTTTTTTCAGCCCAGAACAGAAGCCAGATAGGTCCCTTGGCAATGGACCAGGGTGGGACCAACTTCCTCCTCCAAGGTTCTCTGGCATGATGTGGACCCAAGGGGCCCTGCTCCAGAATGTTGCCATGCTTCCTCTGTAAAGCACCCAGCAAGGGAAAAGCTTTGGTTCTGCTAGCACATCCTTTGGTTGGTTTGCACATTTCATTGTGCATTCTGAGTTGCAGTGTCCATAACTCTTTTCTCACTATCTTTCCCTAGAGACAAGCAGAATTTATAGAAATGAAATCTGACCTGAAGCAACTTGAAGTTTTAGTTGCCCAGCAGAGTAAGGACTTCCAGCGGCTGTGTGAGCAGCTAGGCCAGCTGAATGTGGCCAGTGTCCTGGCAGAGCTGAAGAGATTCATTTCAGCCCCTCGGGGCCCCGCGCACGTGAAAGACAGCACTTCCCAGACCTCACCACCTCTGGCCCGGAGCCTCCATTTCACCAGGCAGGATACATGTGCTTCTGAGGAACCAGTTCTGTGGCAGGCTCAGGCCCCCCCTGCTGTACAGAATCTGAGTATGGGTTCCCTGCAGCCTGGAGAGTTTGGTGTCTGTGGTGAGGGAGCAAAAAGTGATGCTCTCCAAGAAGAGGCTGCGCTGATGGCAGCTGGAACCAGCAAAAGAAACAGGCAAGTCAAGGACAGGGCAGTACAGACCAACTGCAAGAACTGGACCCTTCCTAAAACCAGCTCAGAGAACCATGGCTCCGGCTTCCCAGGCCCCGAAGTTCCTGGTGGTAGGGACTGGGTTTCCCAAGGAGCCTCAAGGCTTCTACCCCTGGA
Source organism: Neomonachus schauinslandi (assembly GCF_002201575.2). Classification (NCBI taxonomy): domain Eukaryota; kingdom Metazoa; phylum Chordata; class Mammalia; order Carnivora; family Phocidae; genus Neomonachus; species Neomonachus schauinslandi. Next base: position 196,811,174 of record NC_058403.1, on the reverse strand, counting down.
CTTGAACAACTTTGCAACCAGCATTAAGAACACCTGCCAAAAATGTCAAACCGAAGGTGTGTCTCCGTGTGACCCTTGTGAACAAAGGTGGGCGGCTGCACAGAAAGGCAGAACCGTGGAAAGGGGGGGGACAGGCAAGAAGCAGCAGCCCAGGAAGTCCCACAGAGGCAGGCTTCTAGCCAGGAAGCAAGAACAAGTCCCTAGCAAAGCCTGTGCTTTCATTTCTAAATATCCTCAGCCTCCAGTTTCTGGCCCACAAAGGCCCTCCCTGGAGCAGCAGAAGCCCCTTGCTCAGCCCCTGCATCTGAGGGGCCCCAGCAGCCCCACAAAGCCAGTCAGCCCTGTTCTGGGAGGCATAGTCAGGTGCAGTAAGGTGATGAGGGCAGCACAAGGGAACATCTTACAACTCGGTGGGCATTCTTCCCAAGAGGACAGGCTGCTTTCCACCAGTTCCCAAGGGGACCACCAGATGAGCTGGTTCAGCGACCTCAGCCTGGGAAGTTCAGAACCCCCTCTGTGCAGGGAGCCAAGCAAGAATGTGCTCTATGACCTAGGTTTTGATAGCAGTGATGATGGCTTCTGACCAGCCCACAAAATGTCTGCAGCTGATAGTTTATTGGTCTCAGCTGGAAAGACAGATGACAGCGCCCCGGGACTAACAGCAGAAAGCCCCCCGAAGCCGAGGGGAGCGCTCGGGCTCAGAGGCCCTGCTGGGGGTCAGGGCGGGATGGGTCTGGCATTCTGGGTACCAGGTGCCGCCCATGACAGGCCTCAGAGCTACACACATCTTTATGTATCGGAGCGAAGCGTGTGAAGACCGTGGTGAGGAGCCGGGACAGCAGCCTGGGTGTAGGGCATCGGGGGAGGGTGCTGTTTCTGGTGAAAGGAGGGATATTGTGTGGCGGAAGGGCTCTCTCAGAACCATTGGTGCGGCACCATGACTCCCCAACACCACATTTTTGGTCTTCACAATATTTCCTACACATAAACAATAACTTTCCAGGCCTCAGTAGTTTTTTTATTATTATTTTTATCCAGTTTTACTGTCAGAGCACTTGCATTTTTTGATCGGTGGAGGTATTATTACAGAATACACTAAGTCAAGTCTTCTTGTGTGAGAAACCGAGAATGTTAAGCTGCCAATGAAAGAGAGGTGACATGCACCCAATGAATGCCCAGAGTGCCGCTGTACACGAGCCAACCAATCCCAATTTTCTTCCTGGCTCTTTGTCCCCATCCTGTTTTCAACCACTCTTCAAGCTGGTGAGAGCATCTAAGGGTCCAGTAATATTTCCGGAGGGCATGGGGCTTATATGAAACTTTGGCTTTCTATTTATATCTTGCAGAAGTTTTGAATTTTTGTTATACATATATATTTATTTTGTAACAAAAAAATAAAACATATAAAACATTTAAAAGCATATGTTTTGGGGAGGGGGCGTGTGGGTGGCTCTGTTGGTTAAGCGTCCGACTCTTGATTTCCGTTCAGGTCATGATCTCAGGGTTTTGAGATTGAGCCCCGCATGTGGCTCTGCACTGAGTGTGGAGCCTGCTTAAGCTCTCTCTCTCCCTCTCTCCCTCTGCGCCTCCCCCTACTCAAGCTCTCTTTCTCTCTCTCGAAACCCCACAAAAAACAAAACACTTAAAAGCATATTTTTTCATTAAGTTTATTGAAGTGATCTCCCATCAACTTAAGAAAATCAAATGGATAAGATACATACCATCTTTTTATCCTGCAGGCTTCTCCCAAGATGATTTTGAATAAACAACAGCCTACTCAGACTGGTTTCTCTTCCTTTATCGTTTGAAAGTAAAAATCCTCACTGGATGGATTGGCTTCCAGAATCTGCCCATTTTCTTCTCTCTCTTTTTTTTTTTTATATTCTTTATTTAAATTCAAGTTAGTTAACATAGAGTGTGTCATTAGTTGCGGGGTTGGATTCAGTTATTCATCGGTTGCATATGAGACCCTGTGCGCATTATATAACGTGCGCTCCTTAATGTCCATCACCCAGTTACCCCATCCCCCCACCCCGTCCCCTCCAGCAACCCTGTTTGTTCCCTAGAGTTAAGAGTCTCTTATGGTTTATCTCCCACTCTGATTTTATCTTATTTTTCCTTCACTTCCCCTATGTTCATCTGTTTTGTTTCTGAAATCCCACATGTGAGTGAAATGATATATTTGTCTTTCTCTGACTGACTTACTGAGTTTAGCATAATACCCTCTAGTTCCATCCATGTCTTTGCTCATTTTCAAGGCTGTAGTAAATGACACTAGGGCCTCTGAGTGGGCCGTTATAGAAAACAGTGTTCTTGGGCGCCTGGGTGGCTCAGTTGGTTGAGCGACTGCCTTCGGCTCAGGTCATGATCCTGGAGTCCCGGGATCGAGTCCCGCATCGGGCTCCCTGCTCGGCAGGGAGTCTGCTTCTCCCTCTGACCCTCCTCCCTCTCATGCTCTCTGTATCTCATTCTCTCTGTCTCAAATAAATAAATAAAATCTTTAAAAAAAAAAAAAGAAAACCGTGTTCTTGATTTTTTTCTTATTTTTACATTCTTTATTTTCAAGGGTGTGTGTCCCACAAAAGTCTGAGTTTAATTTGCCTTTGACACCTTTGGCAGGGATACCAGGCACCAGCCTAAGCTGCTCTTACTCCCGTTTCCAGACCAAGGGCGTCCTGTGGCCTGTAGCTGGGAGCCCCAGGCAATGGCAGCTGCCCTTTCCGAGGCCAAGGGCGTACAGACTTGGACTCTGCCTCAGGCTGCCCTGACCTTCTCTCTGCCTGTGAGCCTCACTGGATGTCTGTTCACCCTGGCCTCTGCCAACCTCTACTGCCTTCCCTGCTGGGTCGCTCTGCCTGTGCAAGGGAGGCCTGCGAGGAAGGGGCCCAGCCACACCACGGGTTTCTTCCAGCCCTTCTCAAACTGACTACAGGTGGCTGTTGGGCGGTTAGCATAAGGCTTGTAGGCCATAGGGGTTTGTATCGGGAAATCTTTTATTACTCTAAGTTGAAAAGTTTAGTCATTTTGGGGCGCCTGGCTGGCTCCAGTTGGGCAGCTGCCTTCCGCTCAGCAGGGAGCCTGCTTCTCCCTCTCCCTCTGCCCCTCCCCCTGCTCGTGCTTTCTCTCTTTCTCAAATAAATCAACAAAAATCTTTAAAAAATTAAAAAGAAAAAAGTTTAATCGTTGTAAATCGAAGTTGAGACCCTGTTGAGAGAACTCCATCAATATTTATGACTGTGGCCTTCTCATTGAAGGGTCTGTCCAATTTTGAAATGCCAAAGCAGGACCCTCTGTTCTTTGATTCTGTTGTGAGTTATGAAATCCTGTATTTCTGGGGTGCCTGGGTGGCTCAATCGTTAAGCGTCTGCCTTCGGCTCAGGTCATGATCCCAGGGTCCTGGGATTGAGCCCCGCATCGGGCTCCCTGCTCTGCGGGGAGCCTGCTTCTCCCTCTCCCACTCCCCCTGCTTGTGTTCCCTCTCTCGCTGTGCCTCTCTCTGTCAAATAAATAAATAAAATCTTTAAAAAAAAAATCCTGTATTTCTTCAGAAGGATTTCTTTTTGTTATGAAGTCAAAGATCAAAGTGACTCAGTGTTCCATGAGCTGGGTGTTTTTGTAGAATGAGCAGTAAATTTATCTTCTAACAAGCCTGGGTTAATTAAAATTACACCGCCTGTCTCTGGTAATCATCAGGAAAGGATATTCTGTTTCTTATTTTATTCCTAAGACTTCTTTTTTTTTTTAAACTCCTGTGTTCCTGCCAGATCTGGTGAGCGTGACAAAGCCCAGGCACATCCCCAGAGCACACAACGTTTCTGGTTCTTTGGATGCTGATAGAGATGTGGCTACACAGGGGCGGATGTCGTGGGAGGTCTAGGGACCTACGGCCCGGAGAGCCAGCTAGGGGTGCCTCCCTCTGATAATGACCCCAGCTACATCTGAGGATGGAAATCACATCACCTAATTGTCTTGACATTCAAGTATCAATTTAAATGTCACCTACAGAGAGGCCTTTTAGTGACCTCTTCTGCAGAAGCTTGCCCTACTCCCTGCCCATTCCCTTACCCTGTTTTAATTTTCTCCCATAGCTCCATCTGAAACGGTGTATGGATGCACATACATATGTTTTACCTGCCTTGCTGGGTGGGATATAAACCTCAGAAGCAAGGGCAGCATCTGCCTCATCCCTGCTGTATCCTCAGCACCCAGGAGAGTGTATGACACGAGAAGACACTTGACAAATACTGAGAGCAGGGATTTCTTGCTTTCCATTTGAACAGCTCCTTGCAGCCCTGTCCCAAAGTCAGGTCTCTCCAGCATCCCTTTGCAACTTCCCTTTTTGGCATTTTGTCTCAGAAGTTCCAGAGGGCTCCTGATGAGGGGCCTGTCTCCTGCAATATGCCCTCTTCTTTCCCAGGCCAGATGCCAGCAACCCCTTTCCACCTAAAGGGCCCAGAAAATAGCCTTTCTGCCTCCAAAAAAAAAGACAGTTGCTCCCTACCAGGGTTGAGCAGTTTTGAAAATTTTTTCATGCCAGGCCTTAGGCCAAAACTCTTCATCAAAGCAGTCATCTTCCAGCTGGCCAAGCACAGAGAGTCCTTCCCCACTAAGGCTGGGATTCATTGTCAAATAGATTTCCTAAGTAAAACTTTGTCTACTCTATAAATATTTAGCTGGAACATAAAATATTAACATTCTCCCACATACTCCAGGGAGAAAGCACATTGCCAGAGCCTCAGATAGTCTGGGGCTGAAAGCCTTTTCAGTAATTACCTACAATCAGGTGCAGTGGCCTCCCTCGTGTGCGTGCCTCCTCCACTGGTCACGGCTGTATTAAACGTTCTGTGCTTCAGTTAGCAGACGGGCACGCTCCGACCCGGTGAGCCCCCAGCCTGGCCGTTTGGGGAGAGGGAGCTTGGCCTGAATTAGGCCTCTTTTGCAAATCCTCTTCCTCAATTTCTTTGATCACTAACAGCTCACAGCTCCTCCGGTGGGAGGCTGGTGTTGCTGCCCTATCAGCACATTCCTGGGTGCACAGGTGAGGGACGCCTGCCCCGGGGTTGTCTGTTCCCTTCTGCCTGGTCTCCTGATCCCTTTGCGGTTTGCCCTGAGATTAGAAGTGGAGGGTCCAAGGAGCCAGGGCAGGTGGGCCAGGAGGTGGCGCCCCTAGTCCCCCAGTGAGGGGGAGCAGAAAGCTGGGGGAGGGGAGCCCGGAGAGCCCGAGCTGAGAAGGCAGGCCCCAGGGCCTGGTTGCGCTGGCTGGAGCCCCACAGAAGCAGAGGCATACTAACTGGAAGTGCCCCTGGAGCTCACGTGGCAAGACTTCAGACTCTAGGTCCATGTGGCCAGACAGCCGTGCCCAGGAATGTGGAGAACGTGGCAATATGGACGAGGCTGAAGCCAGGGCCAACGTTTCCAGCCCACGGCCACCCCTGAATTGTCCTTTTGAAAGAGTTGTTGCTTGGCTCTCAGGCCTCACTGTGGCTCTCTGCTCCTTGCTGACCTTCGCTCAACCATTGGCTCATCTCTCTCCTTTTTCCTATCCCTTCTTCCTCAGCAGGTCCTAGGAGCTTCTATGGACCAGCCCCCACCTTACAAAGTCTTACCAGTCTGCATATAGAGCTGGGTTCTAGTGGCCTGGGCAGGGACACTGGTGGGATGCGGCCAGGGGACCCGGAGACCTCTTACAGGGCTGGATGGGCCCCGCTTCTCACATGCCTTGTGCTGTGGCTTGAATTTGCAGTTTGTGACTAGCAGGTTCCAAAGCTCCTATTTATTCTTGAGGTTGCCTTGTTTCTATTTTGAGTCTGCTAATCCAAATCACAGTTTGGTGTTTCCACGGAAACAATTCAGTGATTGTTTGGTTTGCCAAGATGAGCTGCGGGGGAGAGAACCAAATGACGTAAAACAGTTTTAGTTTCTCAAATATGACTCTCATTGTCTCCCCGAGAAGCCTTTGGTGCCAGCCCCCTGAAAACCTGAGGAAGTTGTATTAAAATAAATGTTCTAGACTCCTGTTCCCCTTCTGGTTAAGTCCCTGGAGACCCACTCCCCGAACACCCCTGCTGTGTGTAGATGAGCACACATCTGCCCAGTAAAGCAGATGACAGAGGCAGGAAGGTCTCCTTGGGGCACCTCAGGGAGCCAGGGATGCAGAGACAGGCGTCCAGGTCACCAGGGAAATGACCATATGGCTACCCCTGTTAATCTGGGACTGGAGAGCCGGAGGCTCAGGGCTCACCGGCTTTAACTGAACAGCTGTGTTTCTACAGTGAAGAAAAGCTCCTCATTCAAGGATCCCAGGATGAATTACGCCTCTGGTAAATCTGAATTTTTACATAAAGGCTTAGCTAAAACAGCAATATGTCTGTCTGTCCCTCCAGGGAGAGCCAGGTCCCTCCTGCATGCTGACCCCTGTTCTCAAGGACCATAGTCTCCTCTACAGGCAGAAATAATCCTTTCTTTTCAGTCTTCCAGCGTTAGGGCTAGGCCCCCATTCCCAGTACCCGCTCCCCGTGCAAGGACCCTGGGGGAGCATGAATGGAATGCTGAGAAGCAGCTCCAGGAGACCTAGAGCTTCCAGTCACTGGGACCCGACATCCTCAAGGTCAAGGTCCTGTGAGTCCTCCCATTGTGGGTCTAGCATCTGCCCCAGTTTCTGGGGACTGTGAGGGTCAGCTCTGGGCAGTCAGCTGGTGGAGGATACCCATGGCTAGTTGGTGGAGATGGGAAATTTAAGAAGCCATACATGCCCACTGCAGACAGATCAGAAAATATGGACAAGGGGAAAAAAAGACAAACCCCCTTGTCCCTCCATAACAATCTCCATGCGTGCTGTGCTCACACACACATCTGTACAAACTGGAGATCAAGTGCACTTTTAAAAAATAAATACATTTTAAATTTTGGAATAACTTTAGATTTACAGGAAGGTTACAATGACAGTTTGTATCTACCCTTCACCCAGCTTCCCCTAATCTTACATAACAGAGGCATATTTGTCAAAGCTAAGAAAAATACATGAACTCTAGCCTTTATTTAGACTTCACCAGTTTTTCCATTGTCTTCTTCCCGTTCCAGGATGCAATCCAGAATACCACACGGAGATTGAATCAATGTGTCTCCTTAGTCTTCACTAGTCTGTGACGGATTTTGAGTCTTTCCTTGTTCTTCATGACCTTGACAATCTGGAGTGCTGGCCAGGCAACCTGCAGGACATCCCCCAGGCTGGGTTTATCTGACATTCAGCTTGTGATTAGACCGGGGACATGGGGTTTGGGTAAGGACCTGACAGAGGTAGAGCCCCCTTCTCCTTTCTCCCTATGGTGGGGGGGATGTGGGGGGGGTCGGGGGGAGGCTGGCCTCCACACATCACTGGTGCTGTTCCCCTTCATCACTTGCTTAGGTGCTATCAGGCTTCTCCATAGAAATTTACTGTTTGGGGGCACCCGGGTGGCGCAGTTGGTTAAGCGTCTGCCTTCGGCTCGGGTCCTGGGATCGAGCCCCGCGTCTCTCCCTCTGCCTGCCGCTCCCCCTGCTTGTGCAAGCTCACTCTCTCTCTTTCTGACAAATAAAATCTTTAGGGAAAAAAAATCTACTGTGTTCTCTTTCCCTGCTTTGTTCCTTGGAAGTGAGTCACTAAGTCTAGCCCGGCCTCAAGGGGCGGTGAAGGGATAGGGGTTGGATTAAGCGCCACCTTCTCTATGGGAGACTCTCCACATCAACACTTCTTATTTGGAGTGCACTGTTGTGAGCCCTGGCTTGGATATCAGGACATCTCTCCACGCACACAGCCATTCTTCACCCGAGCTGGGCGGCCCAGGATGCTGTGAGCCTTTCTTCTCATTTGCTCCTGTCCTTCCTAAGGGAGAAGGAACTCCCCAACTCCACAGGCTGTGAGTGCTTACTGAGGGTGCCCCTGCAGGGACTGAAGGTCGGGTGGCCGGGGAGGAGTCTCCGGGTAATCTTGTCCCCGTCTGCCCCAGGCAGGGCAGTGGTGGTGGCTGTCCCCGCAGGGGAGGCCCATCCCACAAGGTGGCCACCCCACTAAGGAGTAGGTGGGCAGTCTCCACCTGAGAGCCTGCAGGAGTCACCAGACCCGGGTCACCGGCTTCGCAGCCTGCCCTGTGCTCAGGTCCGTAGCCTAAAAGATGGCCTGGCAAGGTGGCCCCTTGGCCACTGGGCCTTCCTTCCCAGTTCTTTGGGTCTTACCAATAGCCCCTGTGCCAGCCTCCTCACCCCCATGCTGCCCATCTGAGCCCAGAAGGCAGGCACTTTTCTGAGACTCTGTTTCTGGGAGGCATCAGACATTCCCGATAGCTTATGATGTTTCCTGAAAGAACATCATGGTTTTGAGACATTTGTCCAAATAATTTCTGATGATGTCCTTGTCCTTTCTTTCCAGGGGTGTGGCTGGAGCCAGCCCTGCCAGGCTTTTGCTGCCAGGCTTTTAGGCCTAGCTCCTTCTTTACTCCCACCCATCTTGCACCACTACCTGTGGCTTCCAGGGTTTCCAGGCCTGGAGTGGGATGCATGAGGGCTCAGGCATGAAGGGGATGGGCAGGACCTGTGCTTACCTTTTCCTCCCACTGCCCTCGATTGGGGGCCCAGGTGTCTGATGTGGGGGGTGTGGTGGGGAGGCCTCATGGGAATGTCCGGTCAGGAGGGGATCAGCCCCTCCAACACAACCATTAGGCCCCTGCAGAGGTCTTCAGGCTGAACAGGGTCAGGGTTGGGGGTGCTGAGGGGAGGTTGGTCTGGACACGAGGAGGGTATGGAGCCCATGCAGAGGACAGCCCTGTGCGCAAGGTGTGCAAGGTGTACAAGGGTAGGAGGGCTTGGGGCCACCATCTGTGCGGGCTGGGCTGGCCTGGGCTGGGCTGGTCCCAGGGGGTGCGTGAAGCCCACCCTGGCTGTGGTCCTAGTGCTTCTTCAGGGGCGCATGGAAAAGAGCACCAGGAGACACAGCAGAGGCCTCCGACCGGCACCCACCTTGGGTACTTAGTGTATTAAACATCAGTCAAAAAACACATTTGAGACGTCAAGAAAAGTGAAAAGAATCAACAGTAAGAAACAATTCAAAGCAATAGAATAAAAAAAAATTGGGCTTTCAGCTTAAAAAGGGACACAAGTAGAAGTTCAAGAGGGTGTGGTCACTCCGATCCTGCCAGCCCCGGGGCAGTGGCCCCCGGCGGCACTGACCACAGCCTCAACCGCAGCCTCCTTCTGGGAAGAACCAAAGCTCCGGCCGACGGCCCTTACTCGATCTGGTATTTAAAAGAGGTCATCAGATTGTAGTCCTCTTCCAAGTCCAGCACAGTCTCGACGATATTGTGATCATCGAAAGTCTGCCTGAGGCTGCCGGAGTCGCCATGCGGGGCCTTCTGAGGGCTCTCGTCCATGAGCAAGGCCCAGGCTTCCTCCCTGAAGGGCGGATCTCCGCAGCGACCACACACACGGTTCAGCTCGTTTTCAAATTCTAGTTTCCCAGCCAACTCTTCAATAGTTCGGATGCTCGTATGGTCTTAAAAAGGAGAACATTCAGCATTACAATTCCAGTGAAAGGTTTCGGGAGACATTTCAGGCACCGGTTAAAACCCACAAACGGGTGGCCACTCTCCAGGGACTTCAGGGCAGGGAGGCTGCCAGACTGAGCGCCCAATTCTAAGGTGGCCTTGGTGCCCACCCCTCCGGCTCTGCCTTTATTGAGCCCAACGACTCGCCAGTCCCCAAGGAAGGTGCAAGTGGGAGGATACAGAGATGTCTTGGCTTGTCCTGGATCTTAGGGAACTCCCTGACCTGCAAGCATGACATGACATCGTGTGAAAAAAAGGCGAGTCTGTAAGGGGAATCAAATGCTGCCCGGGGCTGGCAAGGACCGTGAAGGATGGTGAGCGGAGGCAGAGGACTTCGGCTCCCCTCTCGCGGCCACCGGAGGAGACTCCAAGGTGTCTTGCTCTGTGGCCTCAGGGGAGCAACTCCTCCCACCAGGCCTCCCTTTCATCCCCCCAGAACCTGGAGGCCCTTCCAGAACCAACAGTTTCAGGCAGCCCCCAAGGCTATGCAGCCCTTAACCTGGGGCTGTTTGTCCACTATGCAGTGTGAGTCGTTTGAAAAAAGAGCATACAAATAAATAAAGAGGGCATATATAGTTCACACACAGAATGTACAGATGTGGGGGGAAAAACCTCTGGCAGGATGTCCAGCAATGTTTTGGGGGTTTTTTTGGGTTTTGTTGTTGTTGTTGTTAAAGATTTTGTTTATTTATTTGACAGAGAGAGACACAGCGAGAGAGGGAACACAAGCAGGGGGAGTGGGAGAGGGAGAAGCAGGCTTCCCACTGAGCAGAGAGCCCGATGCGGGGCTTGATCCCAGGACCCTGGGACCCTGAGCCGAAGGCAGACGCTTAACGACTGAGCCACCCAGCGCCCCAGGATGTCCAGCAATGTTAACATTGGCTTTCTCTGGGTGCTCACGTTACAGGGAAGCTTTGGGATTCTCATTTTTCTTCTAAGGTTGTATTATCTACCCAAGCTGGACCGCCCCCCACCCACCCCATCTTTGCCTATGTCCTGCCTCCAGACCTGAGCTCAACCACCAAGTCCTGGAGAACCACTGTCCCTTGTGTCCAGGGATTCACTGTAACCAGACATTTATGACCGGATTCATGTGTGACTCCATCAGGCTATCAGCTCCATGAATGCTCTATGCATAGAGCCTGCCATGGGTAAAACAAATTTACTATGTAGATGGATGAGAACTAAGAGAGTGTTTTTTTTTTTTAAAAAAAACAAAAACAAAAACCTGCTGACTCAGGCGCCTGTGTGAAGGACCTATCCTCCCAAGGAGAGGATAGACCTGCCCTTTGTACTCACCGATCATATCAAGCAGATCCTTTGTGATCTCTTGGCTAGAATTGCTGAGTGGCATGTTTGAGTCAATCTTCAAATCTTTCTCCATATCTTTCCTGCAACCCCCAGGTGGAAACAAAAAGAAGAAGAAGAAGAAAAGGTGGAGGATTAGAGCCTCTTTCAAGAAAATATTGCAGGGAACTCAGTGTTAATCTTAAAAACAAAAAACATACTGGTAACTTTAAATTGGCTCCCATGCTGTGTTAGAGAGGGCAACTGGAAACTGCTAAGTCAGTGAAGTTGACTAATAGCATCACCCTCATGAGCATCCCCGACAGCGCATTCAAGCCTACAAATGCCCGTATTAACATTTGTTAGAATTGAACCAACTAAATGGCTTCTTCCTTCTCTGCCTCCAGGGCAGCCAAGATGGCAGGACCTTGAAGTTCCATCCCATATGGTCATCCTTGCTCCAAATCAAGGTGCCTAGAACCAGGCAGTTTAAACCTACCACGGAGAGGGGCCCCTGGCGGGCTCAGTCAGAAAAGCATGTGACTCTGGATCTCAGGGTGGTGAGTCTGAGCCCCACCTTGGGTATAAAGATTATGTAAATAAATAAACTTTAAAGCTATTGGGGGGGGGGAAGTCTAGGGGAGATCTTAACGCAGGGATGGTCTAAGACCTCAGGAGGTGGGGTGGGGGAGGGGGGTGGGGGGGGTGAAGGGAGCAGAAGCAAGGATGTAAGCAGGAAGTAGGGCCCATCTGGCCTCTCCCTAGTATGGATGTTGGAACGAAGATTTTTATTTCTGCAGTATAAAAAGTAAAGTGACTTAGAAGTCAGGTTCTCTAATGTTCACTACCCCTGTGGGAAGGGCAAAGTGGTTTCTAGGAATGGGCTGACAGTCCTAGAGGGGAGGCAGAAGCGGCGCCAGACTCAATTTAGGAACTTCAACATTTTCAGAAATGAGAGCCCCCTAATTGTAACTTTTTACACTGTCAAGTTGGAATCACCTTAGGCTGTCTTTTCTCCAGTTCTCCCCATCTCCCGCGGCTCTCCAAAACGGTCTTTCGGGTGCCAAAACGGAGGAATGCATCAGTAGGTTTTCCTTACTGGTCAGAGGTTTTCTTTTCGGGCATAAGCCTAGCGGCTGTGCATTCCCTGGGGCATGGTTTGGAGCAAAGGCAGGGCTCTCGTTCTCCGGAGCACACGCGACTGGAATGAAAGGAGCCGCGGAGGAGGAGGCTGCCCGCGGGTGCCTCCTGCCGAGCAGCCGGTGCACAGGGACGGGGAAGGGGAGCGGCGCGGCGTCCAGCTCCAGCCTCCGCCGGCCCGAGCACTCCTGGGAATGACTGACGCCTTCAAAGGCCCGGTCAATGGCCGCAGTCAGCTCCTTTCTGCATCTTCTCAGTTTTTCAGACATTTCCCCTAAAAGCGACCACGTCTTTATTACGTAACACATTGGAAATGCACAGAGCAACACTAGAATATCGTTACGAAGTTGCAAACCACCCCCGAAAGACGCATCTCCTGGAGCTTGATCCACGCCACGGGCCAGAAGGACCCACACGCCGGGCGCCCCCTCCCCAGGTGGCGGGTGTGGCCCGCGGATCTCCGGGAGGAACCAGCGATCGGACGGGAGCCCCAGGGACGCCCGGCCCCGCCTCCCCCGGCTCCGGGCCCGCCCGCCCCTGCCGCCCGGCCCAGCCGTCTCCGCAGCACCCTCGGCCCTCGCCAGCGGCCGGCGGCCCGCAGCCGGCTCTCGGGCAAAGGTCCAAAGCCGCGTCCTCACCCGGCAGCGCGGCCACTCCGCCAGCCCCGCCAACGGTCGCCGCGCGCGCCCCGGCCGATCGCGCGCCCGAGAATGGCGCTCCCTGCTGCGTCCCCCACCCCGGCCAAGGTTAAAGGTCAGGCAAGAATGCCCGGACCCACCACCTCATTCTTAAAACCCACTCGGCCGGAGCGGAAGCGCCCGCACCCCCCCAGCGAGGGAGGCGGCCGGATGCTGAGGACCGCGGGGGGGGGGGGGGGGGGCCGGCCCGCCCAGAAGCCGGCGGGGCGGGGCGGGGGGACGACAGGTGGGGTGGAGAATCTCACTTCTTACCAAAGTCGGCAAGAAGGGAGAGGTTCCCATTCTCAAGCCAACGGAGAGAAACTGGACGGGCCACTGTACCCAGGAAGTTTTGTGTACCGACTTCTTTTAAGTGACATCTAATAAAAGCGCCACACCGTCTCCAACCGTCTCAATTCATCAAAGATGGTGAGGGACATAACAGAACTGCTAGGTTCCACACGAGATTGAGGGGCAGGAGACCCCAACACCAAATATCTTCATTTCATTAGGGGGAAGAAAGCTAGAAATTCCAAGATGGCTCAAAGGGAAACAGAAACGGGCTTCAGGGACTAAATTCTGAGGGAATTATAAACCCATGTCAGTGCACAGCAAGGGAGAAGGGGACAACATCAAGTGAACTGGAGGCTTGGTTTACTGTGGGCAGACTGCTGGGGTGACCAGGAACCAGCACCAGAATAAGAAATCCAGAAACTCAGGGCAACCTGCCGCAGGTCTTCATGGCCACCATCATCAATTACAGCGTTCCTCTCCATTCTTTGGAATTCATCGGCCTTACTCCACTGTGCACCCCCCTCCCGACCCCCTACTTTCCAGCTCCACAGGTCTTACAGAAATTTCTCACCACCTGTATAAAAAGAAAAATAATTCAGCCTCTTGACATAACCCTTCTGAGCAAACAGGGTCTCTTTTTTCTTCTGCTCATAAAAGAAGGGGATTTCTTCATCTGGTTTTTAGACCGAACGCTAGTAGTCTTCAGAGTGTCAAAGATGTTCTCCTGGGGGATTACACTGGCGCTGTGGGGTGGCAGGGTCTCGGAGACAGCATCAGTTGGTGTCCATGCTGCAAGCCTCATCGTCCCCTGTGCCTTGCTGCGAGCTGCCTGGGCTCGTCCCTCCCTCAGAGGATCCAGGAAAACAGACGAGTGAAGGCGTCTTATAAAATTCATCATCTCGACGTTGGTAAAAGAGCACGTAAGCTGCTTTTGTCTAAAACACAAGAGGGGAAAAGTTCATTCACAGGTTGGAATTATCACTCTTTCTCCCAGCTTTTCGCTCACTGTTCAAAACCTACTTTCAGAGAACTGCCATCTTGTCCTGTGCATCCATGCACAGAGGCCACCAGGAACGTGACCCTGCCCAGAGAGTGGGGAAGGGCCAGTGCCTGTGACAGAACGCAGAGAGTGGAGCTTCTCATTTAGGAAGGGTCCTGGAAGGAATGGCAGTCAGCTCTTTCTCTACCACACCTAGCTCCCACTGTCACATAAGGATGACCAAATAACCAACTAGCCCAAGAGACTCTTCCCAGCTTTAATCCGTCAGGTAAGAGGAGGAACCAAGTACTAGAGCCTACTCACCACTATCTGATCCTCAGAGGCCAGGGACACGTTGCTATCATCAAAATAATACCATTTCCCATTCAGTTTGTTCTTCGCATATGCAGTGTCTGCCAAGTCAACAAAGAAAACAACCTCTAGCAATCACCAGAGAACTAATCTGGCTTTATTAGGCTTGCACTAAACAATTAACACTCTAAAAAAAATAAAACAAAGACCCCGAAATTAAGAGTAATTTACAGGTGACAACCAAAAAAAAGAGAACTCATCTTTTTTTGAAATCTGTTCTTCCTCAAAAAGGGTAAAAATGGGGCGCCTCGGTGGTTCAGTCGGTTAAGCGTCCGACTCTTGATTTCAGTTCAGGTCATTATCTCAGGGTTGTGAGTTTGAGCCCCGCGTTGGGTTCCATGCTGGGCATGGAACCCGCTTAAGATGGTCTCTCCCCCTCCCATAATCTCTCTCCCTCCTGCTCTTAAAAGAAAAGGGGGGGAGGGGCAGTAAAAATGGAGTGTCAGGGACCAAGGTTTTAGGCTGTAATTTTGGGAAACTAATCAAAAGAACAGAGAAATCCAGTATCAATCTTCAGGATGGCTATAAGCAATAATCCAGAGCCAAGGCACCCATAAAAGAAGCTGATACTTTAAGATTTAAGCAAAAATGGCTCTAAAAAGAACAGGTCAAATCAAACCCCACTTGGTCCAGCAGATGGCTACTGCCTCTTCCTGCCTCTGGAGCCTCCGGGGTAATCCCGGTGAGGGACACACTGGGCGTTGGGTTTGCAGAGCTGGAATGTGGACAAGACGCTTTAAATGTATCTTTCTCAGAAACTGTGAGTCAAAGTCTGTGGCTGGGTAACAATTCCTCACAGTGGTCCAAGCTTTCCCCACAGCCAACACTTCCTGTCTTGATTTTATAGTATTCCCCAGCAGGATGTGGTTACAACAGCAATCCCAGCAGCAACGAGCAATTCCTGTCCCCTCCAGACTCTACAAAATGACACTCTCCTGGAGAACTGGTTGCTAGTCTCCACCTGCTGCGTGACTTGGGGCCAGACATTTATCCCTCACTGGAGCACCTACTGCGGGGTGAGGAACAGGAAAAGGTGCCGAGGGCCTGCCCCTACTGTCCCTCTCCCTCTGCCCCTCTCCACTGCACGTGCGCGCGCTCTCTCTCAAATAAATAAATAAATCGTTTAAAAAACAAAAACCAAAACCTACACATTCCAGACATTTTGGAAGATAAGGTAGAGCAAAGAGAACGTTTCCTTGCTTTTTGCTTTAACATAGTTGTGATGCTAGCTTCTGTAAGGACACAAGTTTGAACATGTCATGGGCATTTCCCCACGTTGTCATTCATTTTATTTGGCAATGGCCGTGCACTCGACTGTCATGTAGATGGACAGCAGTGCCAACTGCTGGGTCACCGACGCAGCTACTAATTTTTCACTGTTACAAATACATGAATCCTTGTGCATAAAGCTTTTTCCCAATGTCAAGTGCTTTCCTTGGGATAGATCCCAGAGGTGGGACTACTGGATTCAATAATATGAAAATCCGGGGCGCCTGGCTCCTCAGCTGGTGGAGCAGGCGACTCCTGATCTTGGGGTCATGAGTTCGAGCCCCATGTTGGGTGTAGAGATTACTTAAAACTAAGATCTTTTTTTTTTTTTTTAAGATTTTATTTATTTGACAGAAAGAGAGACAGCGAGAGAGGGAACACAAGCAGTGGGAGTGGGAGAGGGAGAAGCAGGCTTCCCGCTGATCAGGGAGCCCGATGTGGGGCTCAATCCCAGGACCCTGGGATCATGACCTGAGCCGAAGGCAGACGCTTAACGACTGAGCTACCCAGGCGCCCCTTAAAACTAAGGTCTTTAAAAAAAAAAAAAAAAAGGAAGACTATGAAGAGAGAGAGAGAATGGAGAAGCAGCAGTTTGGACCACGCCTGAAGCCTGACACTGGGGGCCTGAGGCGCTGTGTAAAGCACTGAGGACAGGGCCTGGCACACGGGAAGAGGCCAGTAGGACTGGCTGAGGGCCTTTCAGCACGTTCGGGCGGCAGACGCCAGTACTTACAGTGACCAACCCCCATGGCTCCGTAGTGGTTAGACACGGCAATGAGGTCGTACACATAAGGCCTCGCCGACAGGTCACACACAAACTCGGACATGTTCAGAGCTCTGAGCACAAAACACAAAAATGGCCTTTAACACATTAACCTCAGAGAAAGAAGCTGGAGTAAGCGAGCACCCCCTTTTATGCACGAGACTGGCACACGGGAGCACTCGGACAAGAGCTGCAGCAGGAACGAATGCAGAGGCCGCAGGGGCAGGGGCCCCGGGGGCTGGTGCAGCCTGGACAGAAGCCGCCTGGGGCGTGCCGGCCCCGCAGCCGGCGGCGGGCAAGGGCTCTGGGCAGGTAAGAGCGCTGCAGCAACTATGCAGAAATGGCCATCAGGACCAAAATTACCGTCAGTGCCATAAGCATTTCAGCTGAATACCGAAACAGGTCCCAGAAAACTTTTCTCCCCCAGTATTTTATTTTGAAAATTTCAAACATACAGAAAAGTTAAATGCATTTTTAGACAAACATCTATATTCTATCCGTGTCTCTACCTCCACTCCCACCCCCCAGGAAGCATTTTAAAATCTGCACTTTGTGGACGAACTCTTATCTGGTTGACTTACTTTCCTGGGCCTGTCACTCTGCGTCCTGGCACCTGGGGACACGAGTAGACAGCCAGTCCCACTCTCTGCCCCAGGGACAAGTGGCTCCGCAGCCCCGCTGCAGCCCCCAGTTATCCAGTTCTCCTCAGCAGACTACACTCCGGTTGCTTTTTCACGCAGTTAACGAGAAGCAGCACTGTGTTTGTGCTGTCCAGACGAGCCCAGGCCCCTTGGACCAACGACGGACAGGAGGCCCAGTTCAGTGAGGGGGCAGCAATGATCAGCATCACTCTGAGCCTGGGAAGCACTTCTGCTGGAGAATCTTTTCCCCAAAGGTAGGAGGATGGGGAGGAGGGTGAGCCGAAGTCCAACTGCCTAAAGCCCAGCAACACACCTCCTAATGCATAAAAGTCTTTCGTGACAGAACTCAGCCAATCGGTGCCCAGGTCTCCTGCCTACTTCTTAATTTTCCTAAGAACACTGCAGCTCAGGGACCCACCTGACTGGGAATTCCACCACTGTGTCGAGCTTATCCCTCCAGTATCTATTGTAGGAGAAACGTTTGAGGTGGACCACCAGGATCTTCGGTAAGGACCACAGATCAAACTTCTTAGTGGCCTGCTGATGCTTCTTACAGTTGGGACAGTACCTGCAGAGAAAAGAGAAACTTCCACTTAGCAGGGAGACGGAGAGCCAGGGCCCCCTGGGCACCCAAGCACGGAGGCACAGCCACAATCCCACAACATCTTTTCCTGAGCTCAGCATGGCTGCTTGCGGGGCGGGGGTGGGGGGTGGGGGAGGGTGGCTACCTCTAAGCCACCTTCTGAAATGCGGGGGCGGGGGCTGGCTTTCTTAGTCTGGAAAACAACTTGTACAGAAAAACTGTGATATAGGGGTCAGTCATGTAAAGAAGTGACACCTCCCCCCCATAAAAGGGTTTCTGTGTACACAGATGGCCCCAGCAGATCTCAGTCCGGGGTTCACGGGTGCCCCCGCCCAGACTGGGGAGCTGCATACCAGGGGTCGTGCTCCCCAAGAGTCTCCATGGTGGTGAAAAGCTCGATGCAGTCTCTCAGGGCCACAGCGGTCTTCTTCTTCTTCTGAGGCTGCAACATGCTCACGTGCTTCTCGTAGGCCTGTGAGGAAGAAAGCGCTGACTTCCAGTGGGGAAATGAGTTCTCACCAGGTGAAGCACGTCACAAGCTCCCAGGCCAAGAAGATAATGTACTTTCTGAGGCCTCTGACCACATAATGACAAAATCTGTAAGTACTTTCTGTTCTCAGTCTGACACAGAATCTGTTAAATTGCTGGGGAACTGGTGACGGTGACCCAAATACACAGCCAGAGCAGAACCCAGCGCGCCCCCCCCCCAACCCAGAATCCCGAGTCACCTACCTCAGACTCCTGCTCATCATAATAAAGGCTCCGGGTCTCACTGTCCCAATCGATGGCCAGTGTGGATCGAGCTGCGGAGGAAGACCAAAGCGTCACTCATGACTAACGGCCAGCATAAGGAAAGGCTCTTCAGGTGATGGCAGCGAGAAGAAAACACTCAGCTACACCATCAACTCCTGCTCCCCCGTCAGCAGCCACAGCCTGAGCCAGCCAACTGTGAACCCCTGGACCCCCAAATCCTTTGGCAAAGATTTCCTCAATGCCACAGTAAGTTCCAGAGGTGCTAAATATATAGGATACCGAAAGAGAGAGGTCAAGATGAAGTAACAGCGACCAGATCTGCCCTCTCACCTTACCTCATAAGAAAACCTGACGGAATAATGAAAGACTGTTTTGAGACGATGGGTACTGGGCAGAGGAAGAGTGCGATCCCCAAGAGAAGGAAAACAAACAAGGTGATGCCTACACCAGGTGCTGGATGCCCAGCTTACTGCCTGCAGGCACTTGCCAGACCACGGCATGGGAGAGACGGGGAAGGAACTGGGCAGACGGAGGTGGGGAGCTAAAGACTGGAGTTCGAGGAGGTGGCTAGAGTTTGCAAGGCATTGACAAGAGGAGGAGGCCGCACAGAGAGGACGGAGCTGCAGAGACAGGGAGAGAGAGAGACCCGAAAACGCCTCAGTAAAGCTGGTATGAACACACATTTTTAAAGAGATCTAACAAAAAAAGAAAGGGAGTGAAAGGAAGCTAATTTCTTTTCCAGTGAAGGAGACACAGAATTGCGTCCAGGCAGGGGTCTTCTCCGTCCTCTCATGCTCTCCACACAACGCGCGTCCTGCCTGGATGCCTCTTCCGTGCGCTCGGCGGCCCCCGTTACCAGCTCCAGCTAACAAACAGCCCATGAAACCCATGACCATCATCTAGATTGGTCACACGTCATGAGTAGTCTTATGGAGCAGAAGAAATAGCCATGTAGTCTCATAAGCGAGAGGACTCCGGGGAAATGCCGCCATGCAGGAGGCACGAGATGTGTTACCAACCCAGCACAGAGGCCCCGAGGGTGGTGGCGGTAGCGGGAGAGGACCAGAGAGACAAGCCTGACAAGATGGCCGGGGCAGGGGCTCAGGTCTCGTGAACATTTTTTTTTTTTTAAGGTTAAAAAAAATTTTGTCTTTTTTTTAAAGATTTTATTTATTTGACACAGACACAGCGAGAGAGGAAACACAAGCAGGGGGAGTGGGAGAGGGAGAAGCAGGCTTCCTGCGGAGCAGGGAGCCCGATGTGGGGCTCGATCCCAGGACCCTGAGACCATGACCTGAGCCTAAGGCAGATGCTTAACCGACTGAGCCACCCAGGCGCCCTCGGGAACAGTCTTTAGGGAGCTTTAAGCCAAGGCCCACACAAGCGTCTATTCGTGGAGCTACAGGGAGAAGGTGAGAGCCCAGCGCAGTGAGTACTGAGTGCAAACAGGATTTTCAGACAGAGTCTAAGCCCCCCCACCCCCCCAAGCCCAGTTTGAAAGGTCAAAGAAAG
Organism: Neomonachus schauinslandi; assembly: GCF_002201575.2. Lineage (NCBI taxonomy): Eukaryota > Metazoa > Chordata > Mammalia > Carnivora > Phocidae > Neomonachus > Neomonachus schauinslandi. Next base: position 196,791,329 of record NC_058403.1, on the reverse strand, counting down.
TGCTTACAGTTGAGTTTAAGTAGTTTTCCATCAGTTGCAAGGGAATTTATGTCAGCTGTTCCATAGGAGTTCACAAGGCTGAAGGTAAAAAGCCTTTTCCGGCAGGGCTGGCCTTTGACCTTCTTTTGGGTGGTCTCACCGTGGTCACCACCCAGCTCATCCTCCCCACTGCCTTCTGTTTCTGAAAGCTGCTCTTTGCCTTCTTCCTGATGCTCCATTTCTTCTTCGTCTTCTCCTGGCACACAAACAAAAACCAGTGTATATAATCTGCCACCACTTCAATGTTAAAAATTTTACTTCATACCTAACTCTGGTGCCTCCTCCCACATTTTGTCCCATGTACGTGAAACTCCATCTAGCCCTTTACAAGGCACCTGAATTCACCCTCACCACGAGCCAGTGAGACACGCAGAGGGGCCCTGCTAACGTGTGATGAGAGAGCGCAGGCCCAGGGAAGCTCATGGAGACCCCCGAAGGCACAAGGTGAGTCAGCAGGCCCACCTGTCCTAATGGGGGCCCCTCCACACTTGGTACTTTACTGGGCTTCACCCCACATCCTCTGACTCTTTCAACTTTGTCATCTGACCCACAGAGAGAAAAGGACCAAAGGGTTAAGAAACACAATTTAAAAGTCAATTTTAAGGGCGCCTGGGTGGCTCAGTTGGTTAGGCGACTGCCTTCGGCTCAGGTCATGATCCTGGAGTCCCTGGATCGAGTCCTGCGCATCGAGCTCCCTGCTCAGCGGGGAGTCTGCTTCTCCCTCTGACCCTCCCCCCTCTTATGTGCTCTCTCTCTCAAATAAATAATCTAAAAAAAAAAAAAAAAGTCAATTTTAAAAATACTACTATGATCACAAATACTAAGCAAAAACCTTCAGTTCCTCTACAAGAAACACGCTATCCCTTCACCAAGCAGTTGGTGAATGTCTCCCAGGTACAGGTGCCAGGCTGAGTCCCGGTGACCTAGCAGACAGGGTCCTCCCTAACTTTTTTTTTCCTCGTTATTTATTTGAGATTGCTGAGTTTCAAGAAATTTTTTTAAGTTTATTTTTTTGTAATCTCTACACCCAGCATGGGGCCTGAACTCAAGATCCTGAGATCAAGAGTTGAATGCTCTTCCAACTGAGCCAGCCAGGCACCCCTCAAGAGTTTTAATAGGCATTCTAGAGACATACGCTGATGAGTAAATTTCCCAGGTATCTCCAGAGAACTGGTATATGTGGCTGCAGTAAAATGACCCATAAACATAGTCATCGCACTTTTTGTTATTGGGAAAAGGGGAAGTCAGGGTATTGGGTAAGTAATTTCAACAAAGATGGGACAACTCCAAAAGAGGAGAAGAAAGCATTTAAAATATGAAGTTTATATACTTGGGAAATAGCAGTAGAAATGGAAACTCTGAGGAAAAGAGGATGTTCCCACATAAGAATCTTCTTTTTCAAAGACAGTCTGCCTTGGGAGTGTTCCTAAGGAATGAAGGAAGCCAGGCCCAGGACAATCCAGCAGTTTCCGCTCAAGCCACAGGAACAGCACAGCCACGGATGAGGGTGTGACCCAGACTCCCACTGGCACCACTCCCAACCAGCCAGCTGGCCTACGACAGCCAGCCCGGCCCTCACAGACAATCCTCTTCTGACCAGCTCCCTTGGCCCAAGACAGCCGCACTGCCCCTCTGACCCCCGGGGGAGCTGCCCCGCTCCCAGCCCAGCAAGTGAAACCCTCCCCTACCTGCTACCTCTCTGAGAGGGACACAGCCAAAGCCTGCTTCAGCCCTACTCAGTGAACAAACAGAGCCCTGGAACTATAAAAACTGTTTCCTGGCTGGGCCACTGGCTGCCAGCTCCTCGGACAATCTCAGGAAGCTTCTGCTAATGCAGGAGTGGATACCACAGGATGAGGAAAGAAAGCAGAGTCCACTGACAGCAGCTAGCCCCGATCACTCAGAGAATCAGCAGGAGACAGCCACCACAGGCCTGACAAGGAGCCATGGCAGTAAAGACGTCAGAAGTATTTCAACATTAAACAGAGTTCGAAGTCTATGCACCAAGACTCTGTTAAAGGATTCGAAAGAAGGCAGTAATTCTTCCCGAACAGGAGACTGAGATGGAATGTCTAAAAAGCGAGGCTAACTATAACAACAGCAAATACTTACATGGTGTGATTATTAATTGAGCATCCGTTATGTGCCAGGGACATTAACCCACATTATCTCATTAAATTGTAATCTCAACTCTGTGAAGCAGACGTGATCATCCCATTCTGCAGATGGGTGAACCAAGGTTCAGAGGAATGAGGCGACTTGTTGAAGTCCACCCCACACTTTAAGCTAGGAATCACAGTGCTTTAACTGCCAGAGCGCCGAGAACCCATGGGTCACCCCGGGTCTGCTCAGAGAGCGCAGTGCCTACCCTGCCATCTCTGTGTGTGGGGCGTGGGCACAGAACACCCTCCTCTTTATTCCCAGTGGGAGAACATCATAGTCAGGGCAAGAATAACATTAGGACTATACTAAACACTCAACCTAAGAGACTCATAATTTGCAATATCCCATGAGGACAGAGCCTTGTGGGCATTATCTCTAATACCAACTCTCACTTTCCAAGATGTGCGTATCATCTGAGCATTTGGATTTGCAACTCAAAATTTATGGCACTAACTTGGAGGACATTTGTGGTTTTATAGTGATAAACCCACTAAGTCACCTAGGCCCCCAAAAGAAGGGTGACAACCATAATGCAGGTCAGACACAGCCCCCCAGTCGGGGATGAGCTTGTGAGCATTTGGCCACAGGAGGACGGCGAAGGCTCCGGGTTTCCTGCAACCAGCCTCGCCTACCACTTTGTACACTGTGGCTCTCTTCGCTCCCGCAGCGGGAGCTATCTAGTCAGTGATCACCTGTAGCTTCCTGGGTAGAAGGAAAGAAACACTCATGGGCGCCTGGGTGGCTCAGTTGGTTAAGCGACTGCTTTCGGCTCAGGTCATGATCCTGGAGTCCTGGGATCGAGTCCCACATCGGGCTCTCTGCTCGGCAGGGAGCCTGCTTCTCCCTCTGACCCTCCCCCCTCTCATGTGCTCTCTCTCTCTCATTCTGTCTCAAATAAATAAATAAAATCTTTAAAAAAAAAAAAAGAAAGAAACACTCAGGAGAAACTGTCTCTGCCCTCTGGCTGGCTGGCCAGGACTCCTGTCCTTCCCAGAGGCAGTGCCACATCGGAGGGACGGGTAAGGGCCAACATGACAGCTCTGCAGACGGAAGCCAGGTCATGGAGGCAGTCAAGGGCTGGCTGAGCACCCACTGTACCCATCCGAACGGACCAGAATCAACTCCTGACTTTGCCTTGTGACCCCGGGCAAGTCACTCAGTCCTGTCAGGCTAACTCTGCCTGAGGTGAAAGCCAACCTACATGTCTCAGAAGATTCCACGAGGCACCGAAGTTGGGCAGCATGGAGTGGGTGCAACGGGGCTCCCAGGTCTGCTCTCCAGCCAGAGCCCCCACCCAGCCTCACAGCCTCCCTCTCCCGTGTGTACAACACCTTTGGAAGAAGAGGGAGGTCAGGAGGGATTTGGTCAGTCACAGCCCATAGCGTGGCGAGCACTCACCTTCACAGCCGCCCCTGGAGCCATTGCAGGCCCCCGGCTCCAAGGGCGAGCTGCCAGACTCCTCAGGCAAAGGCTGTTTTATATAGCGGCTGGGAAAAAAGAAAGAAAAGGAATTATTTGTTAGCCATAACATTTACCTGTTTTTCTCCATGACTCAGCTAAATGTGGTTCACAGCTGACATACAGCTATTCACAAAGCAATTCAGATAAATAAAAGGGCTTTAAAATCACATGATGGCTCAATACTTTAAGAAACTGAGAGGAACCCAAAAGATAAGATGTTGTTTTTTTGTTTTTTGTTTTTAAAGATTTTATTTATTTATTTGACAGAGAGAGACACAGCGAGAGAGGGAACACAAGCAGGGGGAGTGGGAGAGGGAGAAGCAGGCTCCCCGCAGAGCAGGGAGCCCAATGCGGGACTCGATCCCAGGACCCTGGGATCATGACCTGAGCCGAAGGCAGTCGCTTCACCAACTGAGCCACCCAGGCGCCCAAGATGTTTTAAGTACCAAGTCACTGAAGGCTCTGAGTCTTCTATGAATGCCTGTTTCAAGTCTTCTACAAATGTCACGTGGCACCATCATTGAAAGAAATATTTCTCAATAACATTAATCACCAGCTTCAAAATGATAGGGGAGTACTTTGGAAACTATATTCAAACACAAACGGACATCAAAGCACTAGATGGCCCAAACCCAATGACTGACAAGTGTGACAGACACGATTCTAGGGACCACAGAAGAAGCTGAGGTGCTCAGTGTCATGGCGCTTAAGGGGTGCCAGATGCCCTATCCCCACAGCACCTGTCCTGGCCCTCCCGGGGGCCGGCCCAACTGCATTTTCATAGGACTGAGGACCCAGGACCAATACAGGCACTGAGAGGGGGAAGATGGGGGGGAGGCATTACAGAGACTGGGCTCATCGCGTTTTTAGGTTGCAAGCAAAACGCATTCCTGCCACCAACCTGATACGCTCACAAACAGCCTGGTACAAAGACTCGAGGGTTAGCTTGTGCTTGGCAACAGAAACCAGCAGTGGCTGCCCGTACAGCACGGCCCCGGAGGAAGTGCTCGACGGCCTGGACTTCCTTTCCCTGAAGTAGACTGGAAGCGTGACACATTCAGAGCCATCATCGGAGGTGCCGCAGACCTCGTACCTGTGTCAATCACAAAAGAGGGCACCTTCAGCAGCAGGTCACTACGAGCAGCAGAGATCTGAGCTGCAGCTACATGGTGGCCAGGACTGTGGTTGCTGGGACAAACCATACCTCAGCATAAAAGGTGGATAAACCATTTCCAAGATGATTCTAGAAGCTGGGTCAGCAATCCCAAGGGTCACTGTCAGCAAAACGTGATACACAACCCAGGACTTGGGGCTAATGTGATTCTCTTTCCCCCAACCATGGCCTCAACTCTGTGGTCCTTAAAATGGAACTCAACACAGATGACAGCCATCATCCAGACCATCACTGCAGATACAGAGGCACAGGGGGCTGGGGTGGGAGGGGGGGCCTGGCCACCAAGTTCATCTTCTGTAACCAAGGAGCTCAACTTTTAAAAAGGTATTCCTACGTGCCCTGACCTTCAATAAAACCAAATATCATACAAGAATGTATACCTAGAATATTAGGCAAAGATTCTTTATTTCAAATGAGGAAGCAAATTTATAAAACTAACTGCCATCTTTGTTCAAAAACATTGAAATTAAAGAATCATATTTAATTTTTTAAAAATTAGAGATAACCAAAGAAAATGCTAAATACAAATCAATGATTTTGAAAAATGTGTCTTACTTAGTGAATACATGGGATTGAGGAGATTTATAGATGTTTTATCCTGGAACAGATGTTACCAAAATTGCTGGCAACCGACTGTAGTCTTTCCCTCTTCCTATAGGGGGAGACACAAACTTACTGATTCAATTTTTGGAAAACTATAAACAAACATACACACAAAACCCTCCCCAGATGCCTGGCAAACGATTCTAAATGAAGTATGTGCAGGAGGAGTTCTAAGAAAAACTCACAAAAATGTCCAAGATGTGCTGGGTAAAGGCCCTATGGTCCAGCATTAGGGTCAAGAACCAGGTCTTAGGAGTGAGGCTGGCCCAAATATCAGGCCTGTCACTGTCACTTTCTGGCTGCTGTAACAGGGCCACATGCCCCCCCTCTGACACTGCTTACTCAGTGAACAATGGGATTACCCACCTTAGAGGATGGTGGTGAGAAATCAGTAACTCAGCAGCATGGTGCTCCACATGCTCAAAAAATATTAGCAGTACTAGTGTGTTTTCATGACAATTACCAATTCATCTTTAAAACAATTTGCTTCCTTACGGTTGGCACTCAGGCCTCCACAAATTCCTTCGCTGGTGGTGGTTTGCCAGGTTCCCCACACGGCAATGCGCCAGCACCTCTAAGCTCTGGTGTTTGCAAACATTAGTTTCCAGAACTGAGGGAAGACGCTGTTCAGGACTTGGGATCAGAAATGGACAGCCTTAGCCTGAATCCCAGCATGAGCCCTGGTGCCCTCCATTTGTAAAGTGAGAGAAGATGGCTGTGAGTGGAGAGGCAGCTGCGCAAGTGTGAACAGAACCAGGATCTTGGAAGCGGTCAAGAAGTACTCCTTTTAGAGTAACCTAGAGGTCACAGGCCCAAAAACTTAAAAGGGAAGGAAAAGTCCTCCTTGGTGCACTGCATTCCTCTACCAAAACACAAACCAAAACAAATGCTAAAAACCTTTCTCAGCAGAGTCAAGTTTCCAGTGAGAGGGAACGAGGGAGAAAGAGCATGGGTGTGGTCTACATTCAAGCTTCCCTGAGCAAGTGGCTATCAGAGCGCGCAGGCAAGCTCACATTCCCCTCCACCCCACTTGGGAGAGGGGGACACACAGGTACAGGGCCTTGAAGTAAGGGGACTTGGGAGGGGCCAAGGGGGCCAGTGGAGCTGGGGGTGTACTATCCCCACACAGATGAGAAAACTAGGTCTCAGAGCTTACAGATTGTTAGAACAGAAAAAGGCTGTTTCCATCAAACCTCCTTGTCGCTCTTGAGACGGTACCTGCCCAAGGAGCCACTGCCTGTACCACATCCCTTCTCTCATCTTCCCGTGGCCCTTTGCACAGCTCTAACTCTTCTTGAGAAAGGCATTTCTGGCAGCAAGTCCATCTGGAGAACCATTAAATAGGCCTTCTTAAAAGGCAGTGACTGTTGACAAAAGGCTATGTCTGTGCCGAAGAGAATTATCTGGAATGTCTAGCTCTGAAGTGCCAGGAGGTGCTTAGCACTGATGGCTGCCCACAGTTCTCTGAACACCCATCCCTTGCACCCAAGAGTCAGGGCAAATCCACCTGAGCACTGAGTACCAGATCTTCTGCTCTGGAGACACCTATAAGGCAAAGAAAGCCTCTAGAATGTTTCCTTTGACCCTGCAGCAGAAACCACTGAGTACTCACACAAAAATGTCATCCCGAGGCATGATGTGGTTTAAACCTTCATCCATTTGGAAAATTTTGTGGAACCGGTGATTATATACATCTGTGACCACCATCTAAGAATCAACAGTAACAGAAAGATTACAGATGGTTAAGAGCCTCTACATACAACCCAGGAGCAAATGAAAACGATGTGCTGCCAGTATGGCCTCCAGAGAGACCGCCATGCCATCAGCCCCAGAGCTCAGGGGCCAAGGCCCAAGGGAGCACAGCGTGACTGCCACCAGCAGAAAACATGCTGGTAACATCTGTCCGGAGGTTTACAATGGGATCTGCCCTCAAGTGGCAGGAATGGTGGGGAGCGAGTGCTGACCAGAGACTGGTAGTCATCCAGAAACCTCTGGGGTGTCCCCCAGGGCCAAGAGTCTTGAAACCATCCTCAGCACATAGCTGATCACACCAAAACCCAACTACACAACTGCCTAAAAGCAGCAGGAGTACAAGGGGAGTGGGGCTGAGCAAGGGCACTGACCAGTGCTGGGACCGGGGACGGACTCGGAGCATACTGGAGGATGGGGAGAGGGCTCTTCACTTTCCCCACCTCCACACTGGGCCTCAGCAGAAAGCCCAGCGAGGGGAGCTGCTTTTGAATAAAGATTTCCATCAACAACGTCATAATATCACTCCAGACATACAGGATTTAGCGTGGGGAAGAACTTCTAGCTTCTCATACTACACAAAAGGTCATGAGGGAAGGGGCAGGAAAGCTGACAGCAGAGCCCTACTCCTGGCCCTCTGACCACGGCTAGTGGGCCATCAACGGAAGACAGAGTGCTCCCTGTGGCTGAAGGGACAGTCTTAGCCGCAGTGTGCAGTGCACAGTGAGCGAGGGCCAGGAGGTCAGCAGGTCCGAGGTATCCACATATAAGCATGTTTGTGCTGGCCAATAAGAACTACCCCTTAAAATGGCTACAAGTTTGAAAATACACTCCCAAGGACTGTGAAGCGGCCCCAGGAGGCTGCGTGCCACTGACCGCCCCGCCTTACGTTTTCCGCAGCAACACCGGACAGCCTGGAGAGTGCCTCGCACAGGTCAGACACGGCCCCCATGAGCGGCACAACCACACGGTACTGCAAGAGAGAGAGACAGGAGGGGTGACGAGGGTGCTCAGCAAAGGGGAGGAGACGAGCTGGGAGGAGCAGGCATCACGGAGGGCAGAGATGACCTCCCAGGAACAGTGTGCATGAGGTCAGGGTCCAAAGGAGTGGTCAGAAGAGCAAACAGCAAGTCCTCTGCCTCGGCACCCGTCTCTCTATTTGCGCAGCAGCACGGAAGCCAGCCATCTCTTTCCCTCCTCAATACTGCTTTTTTTTTTTTTTAAGATTTTATTTATTTATTTGACAGAGACAGACACAGCGAGAGAGGGAACACAAGCAGGGGGAGTGGGAGGGGGAGAAGCAGGCCTCCCGTAGAGCAGAGAGCCCGATGCGGGGCTCGATCCCAGGACCCTGGGATCATGACCTGAGCTGAAGGGAGACACTTAACGACTGAGACACCCAGGCGCCCCTCCCTCCTCAATACTGCTTTGTCTCATTCTTCACTTTTGGCAGTCATCCACTACTTCCTTGAAGGAATGGCTGAAAATTCTACAAACTGCCACGTGATGGCATCTGTAAGAGGTGAAGAAACCAAAGCCAGAAGACAAAGCAGTACAGTCTTCTGGTAAGCCAGTAGCAGGGCGGGACACTAAGACCCGCTGGCCATGCCATCCATCTAGCCTTCTGTTCTAGCAGACTCTCCTGGCTGACTGACCAGGAAGTACCTTCCTGCTGCCTCCCAGCATTCAGATGCTAGGACCACTCAGCAGATCAGTCATGTTACCTTAGCTGAATGAATGGAGCAGGGGGAAAAAGGTGACAGAGAAGCCCAGAGGACCTTCACGATCTTCCCTGAGAGATACAGATACAGGATTACACAAAGGTCTGATGGAGGCCGAGGGCGCACACTCAGGCAAGCGCCACGGGGATTCAGAGGCAGCTGGTAGAAGAAGCCGCGCTCAGAGTCCCACGGTGAGGGGTGCCGTGAGGGTGCAGATCCTCTTACCTGGGTAGGTCTGCAGCGAGGGTCAGCAGGAACCAGAAAGACCTCCATAACTCTATCTTTCTTCAGGGGCAGTGGGAGAGTTAGATAGCAAAATGGGTCAAAGGTCACAGAAACCTTAGCACATTCTGGGCAAACCAAAGTAGATTTGAAGAGGCCGTGGAACGTGTCCACAATCACAGAGTCATTCCTTAACCTGTGATTCTCCCAGGCTTCCTTTGCCACCACCTGGAAGGAGAAAGATAAACAAGACATTCTCAACACACCCAAGTTGTTTACCCCTTCATCCAGAATGATCCACAACAGAATCTGAGCTGGACCCTGAGGCAGTCTCTGCAGCAAAGAACTTGGTCCAGGCCAGCCAGGGCTTGGACTGCTCTCAGCATACCATTCTCACAACCACATACCAGCTCTATGCCCAATCCCACACTTAACGAAGCCTTCACGTAGGATCGCGGGGCATACAGGCGTCTGCGTGTCCTCTGATGGGAGACAGACAGCCCTGACAGCACTGGGGGCAAATGGACCTGACTAGGGCAAGGACTGCCTCCTATAAGGTGTTCAATGATCCAAAGTCCCTTCACAGTGAGGTTTTAATTTATACTATAGTTCAGCTAATTCAGCTAACTCATCATTTTTCCTTCAAGATATAAATACTACTTTAAAGTTTTCATATGATTAAGCCCAATGTGATAGGGGAACTTAAACACCAAAGTCCCTTTCATTAGATCAGAAAATCGAGGCAAAAAAATCAGTGCCTTAATAATATTAATAACAAACTATTTTAATAATCCTATATGTATTTTAAGGAGGTGGGTAATAATCCCAAGGCCCATACTACAGGCACTTTAGTTTTTAGACTGCCCTAGTCTCTGGTTCAGCAATGGAATTATACTACACAAACTGACACTAACTTAAAGAAGCCCAAGCAGGAGAATCAGGAGTAACTAGAGTTTGCCTCTTTCTGACCCGGAATGCATTTCTCCACCACAGTCCGCGTCCACGTCATCAACAGCAAAGGGCAACCAGGGTCCTGGCATCAATACTCAAAGACTCAAAGAATGTCCCTGCAACTCTCAGTAGGAGGCAACTTCTATGAAATGCGATTGTTCAAAAATCTTCAATATCATACCGCATCTGGCCGCCCATTGGCATCCTTCAGCTCCAGGTAGGGTTTCTTCTTTACTCGGTTCAGATCTTCGTGCAATCCGTCTAGAAGAAAGGCTAACAGCTCCTGAGAGTCTTGTTGCTGGTAGCCAGAAAACTGAGGGGCGAAACGTCCCACTTGGGTCTACAACAAAAGCAATCACATCAGAAGGCATAAGATTTAAAAAACCAGTGAAGTCAGATGGGAACTTGCCATCAAAAATAACTTTGCAGGGTCAGCTGGGACAGTAAGGGAGAACATCATCTGGCCGAGTGGCCCAATTAATTCCTCAAGAGCTTAAAGGAGGCCAGTAGTTCTCGCCAGAGACAGGGCTCAGATCAAAAGCCAGGACAATAGTAGACCTGGCACCTGGGCCACTACCCTAAAGGAAGAGTGAAGGGTGGCATCCTGAGTGGCCAACACCTTGCAAGTACTGACACGAATCCCTCTCTTACTTCCTTCTTTGGTTCAGAGTCTCCACGAGAACTTTACAAATGCTATCTGCATTAGCCAGAGGAATCCTCCTGTACCTAACAGCCCTCCCGTCCTTAAATAACTGTCTGCCTTGTATTGCTCTGCATTCATGATCCTCAAGAGCATGGTCCCCAACTAGCACCACCAGCATCACCTGGGAGCTTGTCAGGAATGCACATTCTTGGGCCCAACCTGGACCTACGGAATCAGAAACTCTAGGTATAGGTCCAGTAGTAGTCTATGTTTAACAGGACCCTCCAGAGGTTCTAATGAATCCTAAAGTTGGACAATCAATGCTTTCCACCTGTGTTGCCCAATACCATAGCCACTGACCACATGTGACTATTTAAATTAAAATTAAATACAATAGGGGCGCCTGGGTGGCTCAGTCGTTAAGCGTCTGCCTTCGGCTCGGGTCATGATCCCAGGGTCCTGGGATCAAGCCCCGCATCGGGCTCCCTGCTCGGCCAGGAGCCTGCTTCTCCCTCTCCCACTCCCCCTGCTTGTGTTCCCTCTCTAGCTGTCTCTCTCTCTGTCAAATAAATAAAATCTTAAAAAAAAAAATTAAATACAATAAAAAAGTTCAGTTCCTTGTTCACACTAACCACATTTCAATGGCTAGTGACTGCCATACCAGATGGTGAAGAGAAAAAGTGTCCACCATCAAGGAAGCTCTGCACTATCCCTAATATCCCTAAATACGGTCTGCCAACTGTTCATTTACATGAGTTTGAGCTTAATGTGCCATCACCTGATTCTGGTCTCTTTCTGACTTCATGGTATGGGAACAGTAATTTACATGTATTTCCCATGATTAATGTGACCACAGGGGTAAAAAGAATTAGTTTTTAATTTCGATAAACCATTTAAATTTTCTCCCTGAGCCAAGTTGCTTCTACCCTCCGACCCTTTGAATAAAAAATAAGCCTATCTTTTTCCACCATGTGCTTCATGAAGGCTCCTTAAACTCCACTGGTGCAGGCTAAATAGGGTCTCTGATTTCAAAATATGAAGGCAAGGTCCTTCCCCTCAACAGGAAAAAACATCTAAGGCAAGGGAAAGCCCAAGTGGCTCCAAGAGCCCACTGCAGTTCACCCAATCTTCCTAGCTGAGGGATCCAAGTGAGAACTGACTTTCACACCACATTCCAGGAATATCAATCCCATTTCTGACTGAGGGGGCTCACACTGTGTATAGGTTCCAGGCTCAGAGAACCTGGGAATACCCTTCAGATAATACTGGAAATTAAACTGAATTATTACAGTCTGGCTTAGGATGTTTCCTACTTCAAGACTGGCACCACAGAATACAGCACTCTGAGCAACCAGCTTACAAACGACTTCTGCAGTATCCTCAGCCCAGAGGTGGGGGCTGAGGTCACTTAGAGTAACTGTGCGCTGCATGACTGAACAACAGAAAAGGAGGATCTCATCGTGTGGGGCTTTTAATCTCATCTTAACCCCAAAATGCAACTGAAATAACACTAAATCACTCTCCCCAAAATGGAAAAAAGGAAGTATATATAGCAACCTACTTTGAACATGCGAGGTGCCACGTGAGAGTCCCTTCCAGACCACATCTGTTTAATGAGCTCTGCATAGGCTTCTGCAATTTCCCCTTTCATTCCCAGAGGGTTATCTCTGTTGATTTCAGCCTCATATTCATCTTTGAGAAAGTAGTCAGTCAGTGGTGCAGTGTTGCTCAAGCACTGAAAAAGAACACGATCAGAGCTCACACCCCTTCTGGCAAGCACACAGAGATAAAGATAAACCAAGTTATTAAGGTCCACTGAGGGTCAACTCCCAACAAAAGGAAGTTCTCAGGAGATTCTCTACAAGGCTCACAACTGTAAGGCATAGCCTCCCAGAAGCCCAAGCTGGTGGCCTGCCTTGCAGCTAACCTCCCAAGGACATGGTCTTGGGGCTCACACTGTCTAAGAACAGTCTCTGAATAACTATCTGAGGGCAAAAGCTGCATACCCCAAGTGCTTGACAGAATAATTTTCTATTCAATGAAAGATGATAATTTTTAACATCATAATTTTAAGATGATAATTTTTTTAACTGGAATTGATTAGGACATTCCACTATCTCATGGGAAGACAAAATATAAATAAGCTGAAGGCAAAATATCTTACTAGAGCTGAAACATTATGGGGGAAAAGATCAGGATAACGAGATAGTAGAAAAAGTAATATGTAACATTAATATCCATGTGTACATACTAATTTTAACTCTTTAAATTAAAAAACTGAGTTTTATCAAGTGTTTTTTCTGCATCTACTGAGATGGTCGTATGGTTTTTTCCTTTATTCTGTGACTATGCTAAGTGACACACATTAATTTTTCAGGTGTCCAATCAACCACGTTCTCCTGGTACAAATCCTACTTGTTCTACACTTTCATCTAGGTATCACTGAATTTGATTTGCTAAAATTTCATTTAAATTACTTGTGTCTACAGTAATGAGATATGACTATCTAAAATCTTCCTTTTTTAAAAAATTCCTGTCGCAGGTCCTGGCTGGCTCAGTCGGTGGAGCATGTGATTCTTTGATCTCAGGGTTGTGAGTTCAAGCTCCACACTGGGTGTAGAGATTACTTAAAAATAAAATTTTAGAGGGCACCTGGGTGGCTCAGTTGGTCAAACAACTGCCTTCGGCTCAGGTCATGATCCCGGGGTCCTGGGATCGAGTTCCACATCGGGCTCCCCCTGCTGTGCAGGGAGCCTGCTTCTCCCTCCCTCTCCCTCTGCCTGCCACTCCCCCTGCTTGTGCTCTCTGTCAAATAAATAAATAAAATCTTTAAAAAATAAATAAACAAACAAAATTTCAGAAAAAAAAAATTCCTTGTCAATTTTTGGTATCAGAGTATGCTGCCTTGTAAAATGATTTGGGGAGCTGTCTCTCTTTTCCCATTTCATGAAAGAGTTTTTGTATGATTGGTATTACTTCTTGCTTTAAATCTTTGAATATATTCACCAATAAAGCCATCCAGAACAAGAATTGTCTTTGTTGTAAAGCTTTTAATTACTGAGTCAATTTCTTTAACAAATACAGGACTATTCATAATTTCTATTTCTTCCTAAGTTTGATAAATTATGCCTTCCAAAGCAACCTGTCCAAACTTGTCATCTAAATTGTGTTATTGGCATAAAGTTGTTCTATCTTCTAATCTTTTTAAAATTTTTTAAATTTAATTTTATTTAAATTTTACTTAGTTAACATAAAGTGCAATACTGGCTTAGTTTACTATCCTCTAATCTTTTTAATGGCTATAGGGTCAGTAGTGATACTCGTCTTTCATTCCTAGCTTTGGTCATTTATATTTTCTCTCTTTTCTTCTTCATCAGTTTCCCTGAGCATTTATATCAATTTATTATTTTTTTTTTTTCAAAGAATCACATTTGGCTGCAGTGTAAATCACCCCTGTATTTCATTAATTTCTGGTCTTCTATTATTCCCCTCCCACTTCATTTGGGTTTCATTTGTTCTTTCCCTAGCATTAGGAGATAGAAACTTAAATCATGGAAATTTAACCTTTTTTTTTCCCCTGAGATTTACATGTAGAGCTATAGACCTCCTCATTATCTATAGACCTCCTCATTATCATTATCTTCATTTAACAGTTGAAGAAAATTGAGGATACAAAGAGTTGAGAAAACCTACCCATGAAATGCCAAATCTCAAGTTTCTTTTCTTTAGTACTCTGCTCTTCCCATCTCACTACAGTGGGGAAAAAATAATTTCCAAATCCAAGAGCTACCTATTTTTTTACATGTCTTTTTATTTTCTCCCTTCTACTCCATGAAACTTCAAAGTTAGACTGTAAGTCCTGTGAATACAAAAACCATGTCTCATTTGCTCACCATGAGTCTCTATGTATAGTAAAGAATTTGGCCTTGCCCAAAGAGAAAGTCCGGCTTTTGCCCTTGGCTTCTGTACTTCTACATCTTTTTTTTTTTTTTTTTTAAGAAGGCTCTGTACCCAACATGGGGCTTGAACTCACGACCCTGAGATCAAGAGGCACATGCTCTACCATCTGAGCCAGCCAGGCGCCCCTTGCCCTTGGCTTCTGGAAAATACTCTGTTGACCCCTGGAATGTTATCCCTGATAGGAATATCTTTGTTTGTCTGGAGGTCATCAGTCATACTGGAGAATCTAACACTGTATTTGGGGTGGTGGTGGCCACACTTATACTGTCATCTTAGGGTGAGAGCCAGCCACTCCAGAAAGACCAACACTGTGACTTGGGGGGAGCGGGGGGGCGGGGGGGACAGACGGACTTGGGTCACGTCTTATCAGTCTACCTGGAGACTGAGTTTAACCACCTAGGCAATCAATCAATCAATCATGCCATGTGATAAACCACCAATAAAAACTCTGCAAACCAAAGCTCAGCTGAGTTTATATATTTGGCAATACCCCATGCCTACTGTTACACATCAATGCCAGGAACGTAATGCATCCTGACTCCACAGGGAGAGAACAACAAGCTTTGTCCTGGGGACCCTCCTGGACTCTCCCTATTTGCTCCTCCCCTTGGCTAATTTTAACTTGTATCCTTTCCCTTTAATAAACCACAACTGTGAGTATAATAGTTTTAAGTGAGTCTATGAGTCCTTCTAGCAAATTACTGAAACTGAAGGTGGTCTTGGGGACTCCCAAACTTGCAGCTGGGGTCAGAAGTGAAGGCAGTCTTGGGAACTCTGCCCTCCTAACTCTGTAGCTGGACCCCAACTCCAGCCCATGTCCACCACAGTATGTTCACACAGTATGTCCCCAATAACTATTTGATCAACAAACAAATGAAGTATCAAAGGGAGGATTTTAGGATTTTGCACTATCAGGGGCATGAGATAAGACAGCATCACTGGTAAGAAGATGGTACCAGCTGTAGTGAGTTCTCATCCCATCAGAAACCAGCCAGGCAAGTACTCCAATATTTTCTGGGGAGATCATCCCTAATGGCCAACAAAATTCAAAGTATTTTTACTGTAAAACCAACCCCAGAACTGATTAAGAAGACATTTTAGGACCATTAAAAGTGATGAGGCCATTCTGTACTTACCAGTGGGAGATGCCCTGATAGGGATCCCTGAAGCACTAACAAAGGGTAGGCAGGTACCCCTGGTAAAGGATCCCCCAACATTTTAGCATGCCTTTCCTAACCACACCTCAGTCCTGTGAAGAAGCAGTTATTGAGACGACAGTTCTCCCCTCTACCTGCAAAGCGGAGTTCATGAAGCAGGTGTTCCCCAGGTTTCCAAGTCCGCAGAGCCCAGGCTGAATGTGAGACGATGGGGACTCCTGACAATTATATGAAGCAGAGAAGCCAGATCCACTGGAAAACACAACCCACATCAGCAATAAAAGCGAGTGCTGTGCAAATGCCCTCCGGATACCTTGTGGGGCTCCTCCAGGGCCTCTACAATTCTTATCTGGTAATAATTCCATGATACGAGTTTTTTCTCCTCCCCTTGCCAGCCCTCCAGCCACTCCCCTTCTCCTACCCCTGCCCCTGATTTGACATGACAGTAGGTGGTAAACACATCCTTAAGGGGAGAAATGCTGAGTTCTCTAGTTTCAGGCTTTTGGCAAATGCTAACTGTGTCCCTCTGGAAGGCTAACAACTACCATGTGACCTCAGGGAAGAACATGTGGTTACCAAGATTAAGAGCTCACACCTGCCACCACTCACCAGGCCACACTCGGTCCTAACTGTGCCTGAGTATTCATGCACACTCTCTTGCCTCACCCTCCTCCTCATTCAGTCTGTGCTATGTGGCAGGCACTCGTGAGATGCTTGCACAAAGGTCACAGCCATCCGGAGGGGAAACAGGCAGGGATCCCCCACAGCTGAGAACCATTCCCTCAGAGCTATTACTGTGCTGTGATATGGCCAGTCCATCCCTGCACACAAAAAGTGGTGACCCCCCAGGACCACCAGTGACTTAGGCTGTCATATAAGCAGCTTATATAAGGACAAGCAACATTAAGTGAGAAGTAGGAGGCATACTTTACGGTGGGTATGAAATGGAGAGAGAAAACACATGCAGCCTGCTCCCACGGGGAACCCTAATCCCACTAGGCTTAGTGTGGCAGCACTCAGAGGGAGGGAAGCAAAGTGAAAGGGCCTGCTCTTACCCCCTGCTGACACCGGAGCTGTGCATCCCAGAGGTGTTAGTGCTATCACCATTTGCAATGAGAGAGGCAGACACTGAGGAATAGGGACTTGCTGATGATGTTGGAGAGGTAGGAAAATTTCTGCTAGGCGCAGTGCTTGATCTGGGAGAGAGAAGCAGAGACAACGCTACTGACTTTTTGCAAAAAGCAAGCCCCACTGAATGCCTTGGGTCTCTTTCCAAGAAATAAATGTTCTCCAGATTCAGTTATTTAAAATAAACTGCAAAAGGCCTCCTGTCATACTACTTCAAGATAAATTTTATTTAAGTGAGTCAAGAAATTAACTGGTCTTCCTGGTCTCATTCATTCACATGGTTACCCACCCAATCTCTCAGTAGGATGAACCACAAAGTTGATCTTTAGGGCATCCTGACTTGATTTATAAATCATAAACTTCCCTAATAAGAGTTACCAGTGAAAGACACAGAAAAATGGCAGTAAGAGATGAATATCCCCAAAAATACTTGACCCGAAATGAACAGCTGGTTATAAGTACACTACAACAGGAAAACGGTAATTCGGCTTCACTATGCTATTCAAGGAGAATTGCTTTTGCTTCCTCAAATTTATCAAATGTGAGTAACCTCTGTCTCAAACTTATGTTTTGATATTTTTCATAGCATCTTATTTTAGATTTATTCCAACTTTCTGATTAATAAATGCAAGCACTGTCCCAAATATTAAACTGGTATGATTTTTATTAATTTTCTACTAAAATCTGTATAAGAATATGTAGAAGAAAGTGAATTGTTCTGCTTTGTTTCAAATATGTACAAATGTGATTTTCCTTCTAGATTTGGGGTTATTTTTAGACTACAGAAAATGATTACAATATGCCCCAGCAGAGAGCCCAATCTAATGGGATCTGGTCTCAACCAGGGTTCCCTGCAAGAAAGCGAAACAAGGCAGCAGAGATAAGGAGTGACCCTGCACCCACACCTTCAGTGGACAGACATCAGGAAACTACCCAAGGGCCTAAGTGGGCATCAGGAACTGAGTTCTGCTCCACACTCTGACATCACAGTGAGAAGAGAGGGAAAGAGGGCTCCGCAGCCCCTCACCTTCCCATAGGGAAATGAACCTTTCTCAAATCCTGAAGAGCATCTGCTTCAGAGAGCCTCATCCTCATGCTGCAAATAAGTCCAAGAATCTGGATACCTCTGTAAATGAGACTTGGCAGAACCAAGGGCACTGAAGGTGACTTCAGCACACACATGAAACCTGTCCAATGTGATGCAGGCAGGAAAGTCGCTACTCAAGGCTGGTCTGATAGGGCATACCATTCTCAGGTGTGTTGACAGGTACTATATGATAGCGAAATTCAAATTCTGACGTGCAGAACCTCAAGGCATATAGTCTAATACTCACTCCCCTTTTTACTAACTGTTCACTACTAACATTCTATTTCTTTGAACTCAAAAGGGCAAAAATCCACAGAAGCCATAACCAAGACCTGCCAATTTCTTAACGACTGAGCCACCCAGGCACCCCTGGATCTGTCAATTTCTTAAACAGACATTTCTGGTTGAAATGAAAGAAAACAAAGAAAAATTCTGACATTTGTTCAAAATGTTCTAGATAACACTGGCAGTAGTTTTCAGAGTAAATCCAGTCAAAAAGAAACCCAATGATGAGTACATAAGGATTTCTTTTTATATGCCTGAAAATTTACGTAAGACAAAGTTTTTCTTTTTTAAAGACATTTATTTCAGAGAGACAGAAAGCCAGTGAGCAGGTGGGGGGAGGTGCAGAGGGGGAGGGAGAGGGACAAGCAGACCCTGCACTGAGCGCAGAGCAGGGGGGTGGGGAGGCTATCTTGATCTCAGGACCCTGCAATCATGCTGAAACTGAGTCAGACACTTAACCGACTGAGCCACCCATATGCCACAAGACAGTTTTTCTTAAACTCCACCCTTGAGAGACAAAAGCAAGACCTCTGTGCAGAAAAGTGACTATATGGGAAACGCCTGGGCACTTGGCACTTGTCATCAGAAGCTTTAGAGCACATTCTGGGGCACTGCAGGCTGACAAATAGGCAATTGGTGGGAAACACCTTACACTCGAGGGTACATATTAGGTGAGTCAAAACCTCACTGGGTCTCATGCCACCAACACTCTGAAAACAGAGGCTTACAGCTCCAAAGAAGGATTCCTCTGCTCCTTTAAAAGACACTCTGGTCAAGCCCCTGGTCTCTCAGTAGCTTTCTACCTAGACATTTCCTGCTTCTAGGCATGTCCAGTCCTTACCAATCATAACTAGAACATGCTCTGAACCCATGACTGAGGCCCTGTAACACACTCATGCCTGCCCTCCTTGCTCCACGGACCTCTGCATGCTTCTCAGATGTTCTCCAGGCTGAAAGCTGCTCTGCAGATGAGCCCACCTTTTAGGGATGACCTCAAGTAACCAGAGTCCAGTACCTGGCATTATCATTAAGATAACAATGAACTCAGGGCGCCTGGCTGGCTCAGTGGTAGAGCATGCAACTTTGATCTCGGGGTTGTGAGTTCAAGCCCCATGTTGGGTGTAGAGATAACTTAAGAATAAAATCTTAAAAAAAAAAAAAGATAATAATGAACTCTTATTGGAATCCTCACTGCCTTCACAACATCCTAAGCTCTGCTCTCCCCACAACAATGCTGTTAACCCTCACCTGCATGCACCCACATCTCCACTTCAGGAACACTGGCCTCTTCTACCTCTGAGCAGGCAGCCTCAAAAGGGGGCGATGGTGCAGAGCTAACCAGGCCTTAGAGACCTCAGGCTAGTAAAGTCAGAGGGAGTTAGAGAGAGAGAGAGAAGTGAGGCCTGCTCTACAGAAAACCTTGGAAGCACGAACACAAAGGTTGGAGCAATCCACAAGGAAGACAAACTTGTCTTAAAATGTTCAGAATTTACAAGGTGGCCCTCACTAATAAAAGAGCTGAACGGAGACAATTTATGCTGTTCTCCAGCCACAACACATGTAAAACTGACTCTATATGTAGATTAAAAAAAAAAAAAAAAAGGGTTATGCCAATCAGTGACTTCCCCTGGATGAGAAATTCACTGGCCGTATTTTACCACTCCCTCAAGGTTAACCTGTGTCTGCTTGACAGATGATGCATTACTAAATAGAGCTGTTTTTGTTTGTTTTTTAAAGAAAATCTGATCAAAAGAGGCACCTGTGTAGCTCAGTTGGTTAAGTGTCTACCTTCGACTAAGGTCATGATCCCAGGGTCATGGGACCAAGCTGCGCTTCAGGCTTCCTGCTCAGGGAGGAGCCTGCTTCTCCCTCTCCCTCTGCCCCTCCCCCTGCTCGTGCTCTCTCTCTAATGAATAAATAAAATCTTGGGGTGAGAAAACATGAGATAAGGAGGCTGAATTAAGGATAGCTTGAATAGTGATTAGAATAACTATAAATGGGGGCGCCTGGGTGACTCAGTCAGTTAAGCATCTGCCTCTGGCTCAGGTCATGATCCCAGAGTCCTGGGATTGAGCCCCGCATCAGCCTCCTGCTCAGCGGGGAGCATGCTTCTCCCTCTCCCCCACCACTCCCTCTCATGCTCTCTCTCTCAAATAAAATCTTAAAAAAAAAAAGAAAGAAAATCTGATCTGAGAGTTTTGATGAGTGAGTTTAACCCGTTTATAGTTATTCTTTTTTTTTTTTTTAAAGATTTTATTTATTTGACGGAGAGAGAACAGGCAGGCAGAGTAGCAGGCTCCCCGTTGAGCAAGGAGCCTGATGTGGGGCTCGGACCCAGGACCCTGGGATCATGACCTGAGCTAAAGGCAATCGCTTAACCAACTGAGCCACCCAGGTGCCCCCATTTATAGGTATTTTAATCACTATTCAAGATGTCCTTAATTCAGCCTCCTTATCTCATGTTTTCTAATTACCAAGTTTTCAGTTGTTCTTTTTTACTTCTTGCCCTCAATTTCCCTTCTTAGGTGTGGCAGTTTCCTAGTTGTCTCCTAGAGTACTGTGATTTTTTAATAAGAAATATGTATTTTGGGGGGCACCTGGGTGGCTCAGTCGTTAAGTGTCTGCCTTTGGCTCAGGTCATGATCCCAGGGTCCTGGGATCGAGCCCCGCATTAGGCTCCCTGCTTAGTGGGAAGCCTGATTTTCCCTCTCCCACTCCCCCTGCTTGTGTTCCCTCTCTGGCTGTGTCTCTGTCCGTCAAATAAATAAATAAAATCTTAATAAAAAAAAGAAATACGTATTTTTTTAAAAATAATAAGAAATACGTATTTTGGTCTTGTCCAAACTTCCTGGTACACAGTCCCTCAGTAATTTCCTCAGTGATGCGTGCTGGGAGCAGTTTTTGTTATACTTGTGTTTTTGTCCTTGGTTCCTGAAATAGCTTCAAAGTGATAAAAGTGAAAGGAATGTCTTATTTCCAACACACCCCTTTCAACCACCTCTGTTTATGTTAATGACTTTTGGAAAGTCACAAAGGATGGGGCTTGCCAGAAGAACTAACCATGGGATTAGAGGGTTGGAACTTGCAGCTGCCTACCCCCAACCCCCTGGGGAGGGGAGAAGGGCTGGAAATCTGAGTTTAATTACTAATGGCTAAATGATTTAATCAATCATGCCTACTTATTGAGGCCTGCACAAAAATCCCTGAAGCACGGGAATTTTGGAGAGCTTCCGGGTTGGTGAAAACTGGAAGTCCCAGAAGGGTGGAATGACTAAGGGCAGCTCCTCACTCACCCCTTTCCTATACCCACCTAGTACCTCTTCCATCTCACTGTTCCCGAGTTATAGCCTTTCTTGACAAACTGGTCATCTAGCAAGTAAACTGTCTTCTTGAGTTCTGTGAATTGTTCTAGCAAATTATCAAGTCCAAGGAGGGGTCACAGGAACCTGATTAATAGCCGGTCATCCCAAGCACAGGTAAGAACCTGGACTTGGAACTGGGATCTAAAGTGGGCCAGTCTGATGGGATTGAGCCCTTAACCTGTGGGATCTGATGCTACTTCCAGGGAGACTGTGCCAGAATTGAGTGAAATTGTACAACACCCAGCAGGTGTCAGAGAACTGAATGGTGTGAGAAAAACCTACACACACGTAGTGGCAAGAAGTACTGGTAGAGTAGAGAAGAAAGAGAGGGTTTGTTGCTTTTTTCCCCCCGTTTTGCCTCCCAATAAGCTATTCTGCCCTTTTTCCTTAAAGAACCCCAATTTTTATTTTTATTTATTTATTTTTTTAAGATTTTATTTGAGAGAGTGAGAGAGAGAGTGAGAGCACACGCAGGGTAAGGGCAGAGGGAAGGGGAGAAGCAGACTCTCCTGTTGCGCAGGGAGCCTGACGCAGGGCTCGATCCCAGGACCCTGGTATCATGACCTGAACTGAAGGCAGACACTTAACTAAGCCACCCAGGCACCCCAAGAAACCCAATTTGTAGTTAGACACCTTGCAACCCTACTAAAAAGCATTTTCCTGCCTCTCTTGAAGCCAGGTATGGTCATATCATTGGCTCAAGAGATGCAAAGGGACGTTTTATGTATGATTTCTGGGAAATTTCCTTAAAAGGTAGGGCTATGTCCCTCCTGCTTCTTCCTCCTTGCCACTTGAATGCAGGTGAAACCACAGCAGCTCCAGAATCCTAGACCCACAGGGAAGAAGCACCTTTGAAGTAGAAGCTTCACACAGTACAACAAGACAGAGCGGCTGGGTTTCTAATGATACCAGCAGTGGACTGCCCACCTCAGAAATTCTTCTTAGAAAGACTCCAGCATCTAACTTTCTTAATTGCCATCAAACCTTTCCTAATCAACACAGCATATTCCAAAGATATATGTTCTATTTATACATTTCTGGCAGTTACTCCATTAACTTATCAGGACCTCTAACTATTTTTATTTTTCCCCATCAATTACTTAGACTTGTAACTATCTCCATTTCCCTATAGAGAAAGAGTTCAGCACATTCCCATCTCTCTCTGCTCTGTACTGCCTCCCGTTTCCTCACTTGTCTTCTGTGTTGGAATTACCCAGAATTAACTTCTGGACTGTTAATGATACGGGCTGCTTTCTTACACCTTTCTTATTATTCAACTTTTTATTGAAGTACTACATAGAGAATACATAAATCATGAAAGTAAAAATCAAGAAATTTGCACCAAATGAATACATTTACATAACCAGTGCCCTGACCCAGAAACAGGACAGCCCTAGACCCCAAGTGTCCTCTTCATGCTCCCTTCAGTCATCATTTCTCCCACAGCTAACCACTACCATGACCTTGAGACCCCTAGGTAAGTTTTGCCTGTTCTTAAACTTGGTATCAAGAGAACATAGGATGTCATGTTTTGTTTCTGGCTTCTCTCATTCACCATTGTTCATGAACTCAACACTGCTGGGTCCCTACAGACTTTCACAGTGTAAATACACTACAATGTATCTATCCCCTCTATTTTTGGTGGACATCTGGTTTAACTCCAGTTTGCGACTATGACAAGTAGTGCTGTCGTGAACATCTTTGAACATATCTTTAAGTGAACATGAGATGTATTTCTGTTGGCTGTATGCCTAGGAGTGGTTCGCGGAGTTGTAGAATATGTACATAATTCTTCCTCTAGTAAGGGTTGCCAAATCTCCTAAAATCACCCCATCAATTTAGATGCCCTATCAGCAGGGCCCAACAATTCAGGGTGCTCCACACCTCAACATCACTTGGTACTGTCCATCTTTTTCACAGCCATTCTGGGGGATGTGCAGAAGCACTGTGTTGTGGTTTTAATTTGCCCTTTCTGGATGACTGCAGAGGTTAACACCTCTCCATATACTTGCTAGCCATCCGGATATCCTCTTTGGTAAATTAACTGTGAAGATCTTTTGCCCCTTTTCTAATGGGGTTGCCTAACTTTTTCTTACTGTCTTGGGAGGCGTTTCTTCCAAATTCTGGATCTAAGCATTGTGTCAGACATATGTACTGCAAATCTTTTCTCACCCTGTGGCTTGCCTTTTTACTCTCTAGTGAACAGAAGTTCTTAAAAGTCAGTCACCCCCGGGGCGCCTGGGTGGCTCAGTCGTTAAGCGTCTGCCTTCAGCTCAGGTCATGATCCCAGG
Organism: Neomonachus schauinslandi; assembly: GCF_002201575.2. Classification (NCBI taxonomy): domain Eukaryota; kingdom Metazoa; phylum Chordata; class Mammalia; order Carnivora; family Phocidae; genus Neomonachus; species Neomonachus schauinslandi. The sequence goes on along the minus strand of NC_058403.1, from coordinate 196,767,333 downwards.
GTCCTGGGATCGAGCCCCGCATCGGGCTCCCTGCTCGGCCAGGAGCCTGCTTCTCCCTCTCCCACTCCCCCTGCTTGTGTTCCCTCTCTGTCAAATAAATAAATAAAATCTTTAAAAAAAAAAAAATCAGTCACCCCCTCTAACCATTTCCTCCTCCAAGGTTTGTGGCGTTGTGCCTTGTGTCAGAAATCTTTGCTCAGGGTGCCTGGGTGGCTCAGTTGGTTGAGCGACTGCCTTCGGCTCAGGTCATGATCCTGGAGTCCCTGGATCGAGTCCTGCATCGGGCTCCCTGCTCGGCAGGGAGTCTGCTTCTCCCTCTGACCCTCCCCCCTCTCATGTGCTCTCTCTCATTCTCTCTCTCTCAAATAAATAAATAAAATCTTTAAAAAAAAGAAATCTTTGCTCACTCCAAAGTCCCAAAGCCCTTGCTTTTCTGGCCAACAAAACACTTCCCTAGGTGTGTGCTCTCTCACATGTTACGGATTCTACTGCGTGCCCCTGGACTCTAAAAGTACCTCCTCCACTCAGGAGCTCTGTGTGGAAAACCTTCCAAGGTCAGCTATGCTAGAGGAAGAAAATATTTCATCTTTACATCTAAGTAACAGTTTAGTAGGATACAAAATTCTTTTAAAGTTATTTTACTTTAACACTGAAAAAGTATCTCTTAGATCCATTGTTGCTACTGACTAGTCTGCTTCTTACTCCTTTGTGACTTTTTCTTTCAAAACAATTTGGAATTTTCTCTACATCTTTGTTAAGTTTTTACTCTAGTGTCTAGGCGCGGGCTTTCTGTTGTGTTTAGCATTCTTTAAATTTCAGACCTTTCCTCTTTTATGATTTCTGAGAAACTCTTGGTCATTATAACCTCAAACATTTTCTTCCCCTTCCTCCGGTCATTTCCTCTCTGCTTCTGAGATTCCTATTATACAAACGTTGACATTTCTAGCCCCTATCCTCCACAGCACTTTGCTTCGCCTACCTTTCATCTCTTTATCCCTCCGAAAGCCTTGTAGAATTCTTAAACCTGACCTTCCAACTTCTTCAGTCTTCAGCTACATCCATTCTGCTACTCAACCCATCTCCTGAATTCCGCGTTCCCAAGTATGCCTCCCTATTCCCGCTTCATGTACCCACTTCCTTTCCTTGATGATATTCACTATGCTTACTCCACCCTCCCAGGAGGCTGGGAACATGAATTATGCTCCCACTAGCACAGGCTGTCAATCTGCCATTTTCCTTTCATTCGACTATACCACTTGTCAGCTTCTCATTATGGCTCCCTATGAGCTCTTCATCAGGTGAGACCACACTACTCCTCCAATCACTGCACCCCCTCCAATGAACTCCCTACCTCCCCCAGAGGTACAGCTAGAATCCAGAGTCTCACATGACCCACCACCGTCCCCCGAACCCTCCTGCCATCCCTCCTGGCACCAGCCCCAACACACTCCCGCCAGTCTTCAACAAAGCCTGCTTCTGCCTCGGAACGTCCACCGCTGCGGATTCCCTCACCTCCTTTGTGACCCTCAGTGGGGCCTCCCTATCACCATATTTAAATCTGCCCCTTCCCAAAGCCTAGCACTTGATTTTCTTCCCTGTTTTTTTCCCGCAGTCCTTATAAACCATTGGACGAGTGGGTAGTTCCTATTTACTGTTCCTTGAGGACAGAAACTTTGTTTACTGCTGTATCCTCAGGATCTAGAAGAGTGTCTGGCACTATTAGGGGAGTGGGGAGGGGAGTGTACCTCCGGAATCTCACTCTGGGCTCATCAGCCACTGGACAGGCTTTGCAGAGAGAATCTAACCTTCAAGCAAATTCAAGGAGGCACTGCTCTTTTCCAAAAGCTATCTCCCTTCACTGGAATCTGAGACTTCAGGGTGTGGAAGGGATGGGAAGCAGCAGCACTGGGAAGAGAAAAAGGCAGAACTATAACAGTCTCCCTTGGCCAGTACATCCAGCCTCTCCTGCTCCAAGTTGTCAACACTACCTCCCAGACTGGAATCTACCTTCCGTCTCCCCTGGGGGTTCCTCACAGTTTTTGTTATTTTCTCTGGGTTCTGTGGCATTTCCAGTTCCAAGAAGGGAGTTAGCAGTCTGGGCTAGCCTTTTGATTGCTGCTGTCACAAATTACCAAAAACTTGCTGGCTTAAAAGAACACAAATTTATTATCTTAACAATGTTGCAGGTCAGAAATTCAAAATGATTCTCACTGAGCTAAAGAGCTGTGTTCCTTTGTAGAGGCTCTAGGGACTTCTAGAGGCCACCCAGTGGCCACTGGCTCGTGGCCAGTGAAGTCTTTCTGCTCATTACATCACATGCCCTCCATAATGGCCATCACACAGTTACCCCATTCCCCCACCCCCTCCCCTCCAGCAACCCTCAGTTTGTTTCCTATGATTAAGAGTCTCTTATGGTTTGTCTCCCTCTCCAATGTCGTCTTTATTTTTCCCTCCCTTCCCCTATGATCCTGTTTTGTGTCTTAAATTCCACACGAGTGAGATCATATAATTGTCTTTCTCAGATTGACTTACTATGCTTAGCACAATACCCTCTAGTTCCATCTACATTGTTGCAAATGGCAAGATTTCAATTTTTGATGGCTGCATAATATTCCACTGTATATATACACACCACATCTTCTTTTCCCATTCATCTGTCTATGGACATCTGGGCTCTTTCAATAGTTATTGTGGACATTGCTGCTGTAAAAATTGGGGTGCAGGTGCCCCTTCGGATCACATTTGTATCTTTTGGGTAAATACCCGGTAGTGCAATTGCTGGGTCATAAGGCAGCTCTATTTTCAACTTTTTGGGGGAACTCCATACTGTCTTCCAGAGTGGCTGCACCAGCTTCCATTCCCACCAACAGTGTTAAGAGGGTTCCCCTTTCTCCGCATTCTCGCCAACATCTGTCATTTCCTGACTTGTTAATTTTAGCCATTCTGACTGGTGTGAGGTGGTATCTCATTGAGGTTTTGATTTATATTTCCCTGATGCCAAGTGATGTTGAGCATTTTTTCATGTGTCTCTTGGTCATTCATATGTCTTCTTTGGAGAAATGTGTGTTCATGTCTTCTGCCCATTTCTTGATTGGATTATTTGTTCTTTGGGTGTTGAGTTTTATAAGTTCTTTATAGATTTTGGATACTAGCCCTTTATCTGATATGTCATTTGCAAATATCTTCTCCCATTCTGTCAGTTGTCTTTAGGTTTTGTTGACTGTTTCCTTTGCTGTGCAAAAGCATTTTATCTTGATAAAGTCCCAAAAGTTCATTTTTGCCTGTTTCCCTTGCCTCTGGAGACGTGTCTAGCAGGAAGTTGCTGTGACTGGGGTCAAAGAGGTTGCTGCCTGTGTTCTCCTCTAGGATTTTGATGGATTCCTGTCTCACATTTAGGTCTTTCATCCATTCTGAGTCTATTTTTGTGTATGGTGTAAGGAAATGGTCCAGTTTCATTCTTCTGCATATGGCTGTCCAATTTTCCCAACAGCATTTGTTGAAGAGACGGTCTTTTTTCCATTGGATATTCTTTCCTGCTTTGTTGAAGATTAGTTGACCATAGTGTTGAGGGTCTATTTCTGGTTCTCTATTCTGTTCCATTGATCTATGTGTCTGTTTTTGTGCCAGTACCATACTGTCTTGATGATGACAGCTACATAATATATCTTAGACTCCAGAATTGTGATGCCACCAGCTTTTGTTTTCTTTTCCAACATTCCTTTGGCGATTTTGGGTCTTTTCTGGCTCCATACAAATTTCAGGATTATTTGTTCCAGCTCTGTGAAAAGAGTTGATGGTATTTTGATAGGGATTGCATTGAATGTATAGACTGCTCTAGGTAGCACAGACATTTTAACAATATTTGTTCTTCCAATCCACGAGCATGGAACGTTTTTCTATTTCTTTGTGTCTTCCTCAATTTCTTTCATGAGTGCCCTATAGTTTTCTGAGTACAGATCCTTTTCCTCTTTGGTTAGGCTTTTTGTTTTTTCTTAAGATTTATTTGAGACAGAGACAGCACGAGCAGTGGAAAGGGACAGATGAGAGGGTCCCTGCTGAGCAAGGAGCCCAACCTGGGGCTCGATCCTAGGACCCTGAGATCATGACGTGAGCAGAAGGCAGACACTTAACCAACTAAGCTACCCAGATGCCCCTCTTTAGTTAGGTTTATCCCTAGATATCTTATGGTTTTTGGTACAACTGTAAATAGAATAGACTCCTTAATTTCTCTTTCTTCTGTCTCATTGTTAGTGTATAGAAACGCAACTGATTTCTGTGCATTGATTTTATATCCTGCTACTTTGCTGAATTCCTGTATGAGTTCTAGCAATTTGGGGGTAGAGCATCACATCATCTGCAAAGAGTGAGAGTTTGTCTTCTTTGCTGATTTGGATGACTTTTATTTCTTCTTCTTGTCTGATTGCTGAGGCTAAGACTTCTGGTACTATGTTGAAGAGCAGTGGTGATAGTGGACATCCCTACCATGTAGGGATGATCTTAGCGGAAAAGCTCAGTTTTTCCCCACTGAGAATGATATTCCCTGTGGGCTTTTCGTAGATGGCTTTTATGATATTGAGGTATGTTCCCTCTATCTCTACACCATGAAGAGTTTAAATTAAGAAAGGATGCTGTACTTTGTCAAATACTTTTTCTGCGTCTATTCAGAGATCATATGGTTCTTATCCTTTCTTTTGTTAGTACAGTATATCACAATGATTACTTTGTGGATGTTGAACCACCCTTGAAGCCCAAGAATAAATCCCACTTGGTCATGATGAATAATCCTTTTAATATACTACTGGATCCTATTGTCTAGTCTCTTGGTGAGAATTCTGGCATCCATGTTCATCAGGAATATTGGTCTGTAATTCTCCTTTTTGATGGGGTATTTGTCTGGTTTTGGGATCAAGGTAATGCTGGCCTCATAGAAAGAGTTTGGAAGTTTTCCTTCCACTTCTATTTTTTGAAACAGCTTCAGAAGAACAGGCATTATTTCTTCTTTAAATGTTTGGCAGAATTCCCCTGGGAAGCCATCTGGCCCTGGAATCTTGTCTGTTGGGAGATTTTTGATTACCCCTTCAATTTCCTTGGGGGTTACGGGTCTATTCAGATGTTCTATTTCTTCCTGGTTCAGTTTTGGTAGTTTATACCTCTCTAGGAATGCATCCATTTTTTCCAGACTGCCTAATTTGTTGGCATACTGTTGCTCATAACATGTTCCCTTAGTGTTGGTTGTGATCTCTCTTCTTTCATTCATGATTTTATTTATTTGGGTCCTTTCTCTTTTCTTTTTGATATGTCTGGCCAGGGGTTTATCAATCTAATTCTTTCGAAGAACCAGCTCCTAGTTTCTTTCATCTGTTCTACTGTTCTTTTGGTTTCTATTTTGTTGATTTATGCTCTAATCTTTATTGATTCTCTTCTCCTGCTGGGTTTAGGCTTTACTTGCTGTTCTTTCTCCAACTCCCTTAGCTGTTAAAGTTTAGGTTGTATATTTGACACCCTTCTTGTTTCTTGAGAAAGGCTTGTATTGCCATATACTTCTGTCTTAGGACAACCTTTGCTGCATCCCAAAGGTTTTGAAAGTCGTATTTTCATTTGTTTCCATTAATTTTTTAAATTCTTCTTTAAATTTCCTAATTGACCCATTCATTCTTTAGTAGGATGTTCTTTAAGCTCCATGTATTTGAGTTCTTTACAAATGTCCTCTTGTGAGAGTTTAAGTTTCAAAGCGTTGTGGTCTGAAAATATGTGGGGAATGATCCCAATTTTTGGTACCGGTTGAGACCTGATTTGTGACCCAGTATGTGATCTCTTCTGGAGAAAGTTCCATGTGCACTCGAGAAGAATGTGTATTCTAGTTGCTTTAGGATGGAATGCTTTGAATGTTATCTGTGAAGTCCATCTGGTCCAGTGTGTCATTCAAAGCCCTTGTTTCTTTGTTGATCTTCTGCTTAGATTCTGTCCATTTCAGTGAGGGGGGTGTTAAAGTCCCCTACTATCTTGTATTATTATCGATGTATTTAATTTTGTTATTAATTGGTTTATATAACTGGCTGTTTCCATGTTAGGGGCATAAATACTTACAACCGTTAGATCTTCTTGTTGGATAGACCCTTTAATTATGACATACTGTCCTTCCTCATCTCTTATTACAGTCTTTGGTTTAAAATCTAATTTGTCTGATATAAGTATTACTACCTGAGCTTTCTTTTGATGTCCATTAGCATGATAAGTGGTTTTCCACCCCCTCACTTTCAATCTGGAGGGGTCTTTGGGTCTAAAATGAGTCTGCAGACAGCATATTGATGGGTCTTGCTTTTTGATCCAATCTGATACCCTGTGTCTTTTGATTGGGGTATTTAGCTCATTTAAGTTCAGAGTTAACTACTGAAAGATATGAATTTTGCGCCCTTGTATTGCCTATAGTCACTATTTCTGTATATTGTCTCTGTTCCTTTCTGGTCTATGTTACTTTTGGGCTCTCTCTTCACTTAAAAGATCCCCTTTAATATTTCTTGCAGGGCTGATTTAGTGATCACAAATTCTTTTAGTTTCTGTTAGTCCTAGATGCTTTTTGTCTCTCCTTCTATTTTGAATGACAGCCTTGAGGGATAAAGTATTCTTGGCTGCATATTCTTCTTATTTAGCACGCTGAATATATATATCATGCCAGTTCTTTCTGGCCTGCCAGGTCTCTGTGGGTAGGTCTGCTGCCAGTCTAATATTTCTACCCTTGTAGGTTACAGACCTCTTGTCCCGAGCTGCTTTCAGGATTTTCTCTTTGTCTCTGAGAGTTGCAAGCTTCACTATTATATGTCGAGGTGTTGACCTATTTTTATTGATTCGGAGGGGGGTTCTCTGTGCCTCCTGGACTTGAATGCCTGCTTCCTTCCCCAAATTAGGGAAGTTCTCCACTATAATTTGCTCCAATATACCTTCTGCCCCCCTCTCTTTCCTCTTCTTCTGGGATCCCAATTATTCTAATATTGTGTTGCTTCATGGTATCACTTATTTCTCGATTTCTCCTTTTGTGATCCAGTAGCTGTTTACCTCTTTTTTTCTCAGCTTCCTTATTCTCCATCATTTTGTCTTCAGTATCACTAATTCTTTCTTCTGCCACATTTATCCTAGCAGCTAGAGCCTCCATTTTTGATTTCATCCCATTAATAGCCTTTTTGATTTCGACTTGGTTAGATCTTAGTTCTTTTATTTCTCCAGAAAGGGATTCTCTAGAGTCTTCTATGCTTTTTTTAAGCCCAGCTAGTATCCTTATAATTGTTATTCTGAACTCTAGTTCCGACATCTTACTTATGTCCATACTGATTAGGTCCCTGTCAGTCAGTACCGCCTCTTGTTCTCTTTTTTGAGGTGAGTTTTTCCGTCTTGTTATTCTGTGCAGAGAAGAATAGATGAACGAGAGAACAAAATACTAAAATGGCAATAACAGCCCCAGAGAAACACCCACTAAACAAATCAGAAGAGACCCAAACCCGAAAATAAATAAGTAAATAAATAAAAATTTTAAAAAGAGAGAGAGAATATAATCAGACAAGGTGAACAGAACAGAGCAATACACTGGGTCCTGTGTGTATTTTGGTCTGTTACAAAACTAAATCCCAAAACTGTAAAGAAAGAAAAACTAATTTATGTACAAAAATCAACTTAAATACAATGAACAGATAGGATGTAACTGTAAAAATGAAAAACACAAAAGAAAAAAACAAAAAACAAAAAAAGAAAGTATAAACAGACAAGTGAACAGAACAGAGCTATACACTATATCCTGGGTGTATTTTAGTCTGTTAGAAGAAACGACATCCCAAAATTGTAAAAAAAGAAAAACTTGTGTACACACACACACACACACACACACACACACACTGAAAGGACAGAATATAACTGCAGAGATGAAAATTTAAAAAGACTTAAAAAAAAAAAAGAATATAATCAGATAGGTGAACAGAACAGAGCAATACACTAGAATCTGGGTGTATTTTGGTCTGTTAGAAGAAACTGCATCCGAAAACTGTAAAAATGAAAATTAAGAAAGACTTAAAAAAAAAGTTAATAAGAAATTGATTGAAAAGGAAAGAGAAAAAAATTAAAATTAAGACTAAAGAATGAGAAAAAAAAAAAAAACATGAATTCTATACACTATTCTCCCCTAGTTCTGGAGTTTTGCAGTTCTCTATGATGGGTAAACATGGTCTTAGCTGGATATTCTTGCTGATCTTCTGGGGAGGGGCCTGTTGCACTGATTCTCAAGTGTCTTTGCCGAGGCGGAGTTGCACTGCCCTTGCCAAGGGGCTAGGCTAAGCAAGCGGCTCCGGATTGCTCTACGTGGCTTTTGTTCCCTGAAGGCTTCCTGCGCAGCTTTAGAGGATGAGAATGAAAATAGCAGCCTCCCAATCTCTGGCCCTGGAGTGAAGAGCTCAGAGCCCCACTCCTCTGTGTGCCCTTAGGAAAAAGCAGTTAAACATTTCTGTCTCCCAGGTCTCCAGCTGCACTCTGTGATCACCTGGCCTGTGACCAAGCATTTCTATCTCAGGCACGCAACCCTGCTTCGAGGCTCCAGAAGGGGTGGGTCTTGCCGTGGTTCTGCCGCTTGCTGGGCCCCTGCTTGGAGAACGGTTGCCCAACTGTGCCACAGTCTGCAGTTTATGGCAAAACCAAGCTGAAAGCCCACTCATGGGCTCATTGATAACAGCCGGCTTCCCTACGCCGATGCCTGGGAACTCTGCAACACTCAGGCACCCTGGTCTTTCTTTGACCCCGAGGATCCTGAGACCACACCGTCCCATCTAGGATTCTGCCCCTCTTTGCCACCTGAGCACCTTTCAGGCAGAGAAGTCCCTCACCAGAGCAGACCTCTAAAAGTTCTGATTTTGCACTCAGCTGCTATATCACCTTCCAGTGCCACCTGCCGGAGCTTCCCATATATCGCCTCGGATTCACTTCTCCATACCCCCTACCTTGCAGAAAGTGGTCACTTTTCTATTTGTAGAACTGCAGCAATTCTTTTTTTTTTTTTTTTTAAATCATTGATTTTAAAGATTTTATTTATTTATTTAACAGAGAAAGATACAGTGAGAGAGGGAACACAAGCAGGGGGAGCAGGAGAGGGAGAAGAAGGCTTCCCGCAGAGCAGGGAGCCCGATCCGGGGATTGATCCCAGCACCCTGGGATCACGACCCGAGCCGAAGGCAGATACCTAATGACTGAGCCACCCAGGCGCCCCAAATTGCAGCAATTCTTTTCTTAGAGCCTGGTTGAGTTCACAGGTATTCAGAATGATTTGATTACTATCTAGCTGAATTCCTGGGACCTGATGAAACTAAGGTCTCCTAGTCCTCCGCCATCTTGGAAAGTTGCCAGTGAAGTCTTTGCACATATCATCACTTAAGACACTGCTTCTGTCCTCACATCTCCTGACTCTCCTGCCTCCCCTGTTCACCCTGTGATTACACTGGGCCCATCCAGATAATCCAGGATAATCTCCCCATGTCAAGACCCTTAATCACATCTTAATCACTCTGCCATGTAACCTAACATATTCATAGGTTCTGGGGATTAGGACTTGGACATGGAGGGGGCATTCTTCTGCATACCACAGCTATATGTCATCTTGTCAGGAACTGGTGACCAGAGTTTCTAAAACTTGAGTCTACCGCTAGGCTTCAGGTTATCTGTAAAATCCTTGAGATTATTGGCAAAATGTTCTATCTTCTGACGTGTTTCTCAAGAGAGAGCCTATAGCTTTTGTGATTCTCAAAAGAGCTATGTAAGAGCCCATCACTATCAAACAGTTACTGTCCAAGACCTGACTGAAAGAAGACAGCAAAGACCAACACTATCCCCATAACTATCAGAACACAACACAAATTCCCCCACCTTATACCGTAAGAAAAACTCATTACTTCTTCTGTCCCCTTCTCAGGACATGCACAATTCCACACCGCACACAAACCTCTCCTGAGATAGAGGTGCCTGGGGTCCCAGTTTAAAGGCAGAATAATCCCCCCAGTATGCAAAAAGGGCAACAGTGACTAACAGGCCTGTGGGTAAAAAGTGAGGTGGGATCAAACTTGAAGTCATACAGGACCCCATGCCTGAGCCCTCTTCTTTTCCAGCCAAGCTTCTAATTACAGGTGGAGAAAATAAAAGCCCTTGGCAAAAACAAAGCTGCCTCTTGGCAGAGCAGCTTTCCCAGATCTGGGCCCCTTCTCTTCCTTCTCTTATTCTCAAGAAGGAGAGGCTCACCACCGTGTTCACCCACTCTGATAGCTTTCCTCACATGGCTGCCCAGCATGCTGCTTACCAAAGGCCAGTATTACAGACTCTGGATATGAAATAGACTCTGGATATGAAATGGAACGCTTCTTCATCTGACCCCGAAAAATTTTACTTAGCACAAGTAAATGCCTTAGGAAATAGTGTCTCTCTTACACCTGTGTGCCCAGCCACAAGGGAGAAAAAGGTCACTTACTTTGACTGCAAGGTCTGCCTCGGCCATGTGCCATCTTCATTTTGGGGCTCAATTACTAGCACCTGAGTGAAAGGGGAAACCAAATAAGGAATATGCAAAGCATCTCACTGGTGATGAGCTCAGAACCAGAAGATATCTGGCCACACACCCTGGCAGAGCTGCCTGCTGGGCATGGCCTGAGCCCTCCTACCTGACCCTGGTAGAGCCCAGCATCCTGGACAGTGTTGTCTAGCTTGCTCAGCTGCTCATAGGTGTTGCTCATGTATTTGTTCCATAGTCGTGTTTCACGCTCAGCAGGGATATTGAACAGCTTCCGCATCTCCTTCTCAATGGTTGCTAGAGACAGGCAGAAAGATCACTCAGGATTTCCTCGAGATGCAAGGCTAAAAAGAGCTGTAGCAAGCTAATGCTCATCCTCCTTCCTGTTCGGATGGTCAGTCACAGAGTGCCTTGGACCAAAAGTTCTGACTGACAGCCCCTCAGTTTTTAAGGCCAAATGTCTCCCATGGGAATCCTCTTGCACTCACACACTAGAAACTTTCCCTGTGCTTCTCCTTCTTTAATGAGGTGGGTCCCATTTATAGCACACAAGCAACACAGAAAGGTGAGAAAACTTATCTTTGAAGTTAAGATAAATGTGGTTTCAAATACTAGCCCTGCCACTTGTTTTTTTTTTTTTAAAGATTTTATTTATTTATTTGAGAGAGAGAATGAGACAGAGAGAGAGCATGGGAGGGGGGAGGGTCAGAGGGAGAAGCAGACTCCCTGCCGAGCAGGGAGCCCGATGCGGGACTCGATCCCGGGACTCCCAGGATCATGACCTGAGCCGAAGGCAGTCGCTTAACCAACTGAGCCACCCAGGCGCCCCTACCACTTGTTTTTTTTTTAAAGATTTTATTTACTTATTTGACAGAGAGATAGAGAGCACAAGTAGGCAGAGAGGCAGGCAGAGGGAGAGGGAGAAGCAGACTCTCCACTGAGCAGGGAGCCCGACGTGGGGCTCGATCCCAGGACCCTGGGATCATGACCTGAGTCGAAGGCAGCCGCTTAACCGACTGAGCCACCCAGGCGCCCCCCATGCCACTTTCTAACAGAGATTTTTTAATAAGTTACTGTAACCTCTCTGAATCTGCATTTCCTCATCTTTATCACCATTATCACCGCATGTCAGGGATCATGCCCAGTGTTCTATAAAACATGATTCCCAGGCTTAGCTCTCCTCAAGATCCAGGTCAGGACCAGCACCTACAACCTGAGTCTATGTGGGTAACAATTCTGGAGGGGGTGTCCGGCTTCGCACCCATCAGCCACAATACTCTGCACTCTCCCTCCGAATAAGCAGGACCCCAGCCCAGCTACTCACCGATGGTGTCTGCCTTGCTGAAATGGCAACTCAGCATGTTGGTGGGGTCACTATTCTCACAGAGCTTCAGTTCCAGCAAATACACCTCCACCTTGCAGTGCTTGACAAACAGGCCATGCTCCACCACCTGCAAACAAGAGGCACAGGTGAAGGAGCAGGGGTTCCACACCAGGCAGTCTTGGAAACAATAGGTTTCATTAGTGGTAAGAGGCAGAATCCACACAATAATCATTTTCCCTAAGTGATCAGGGGATCAGGACAGATTTTTAAAGCCACCAGCAACTGTCCAAGAGTTGAAAATCTTTCTCCCCTTCATGAGGGAGAGCACCCGGATGGAGCCAGAGCTAGCTACAACACTGCCCAAAGGGAAGCCACTGTTCATCTCTAAATCAGGATCATGAGGTCTCCCTTGCAGGGTTTGTCGAATGAAAGGACTAGAGAACATAGCTAAATCCCTGTGGTAGCAGAACACTCACCATATGGCAACACTGTGGGCATGAGGGGACATCTGCAGGAGACTGGCACACCCCCAACTTTTTGATCCCTAACCCCTCTCAGGGGCCCAGGTTTCCAGCTGGAGAAAGAAGGTCGTTCTGGCCCCAAACAATGACTCTCACTTAGAAGCATGGCCTCAGGACTGCAGATCTTTCCTACTCTGAGAAGGGAAACTACATACCAGGGAGAGTGAGAAATTTACCCAATGTCTACCTATTAGCAGGCATGTGATGTCCCCTCTGGTAGGACAAGCAAATGACTGTGAGAGTCAGGGTGGATGGTCTTCTCCTAAGTCCCATCTACCAGAGGGGTAAAGAATCTGGGTTTCGATCATATGGCCCGCTTTCCCTCAGGAGGCTATTCTTCTCTGGCTTATGAACACCTGCTTTTTGAGATATTCAACAGTGTGGCCAAAGACTCATAAGCATAGAGGAAAAAGCAGTCTCAGAGAAGCTGTAAGATAAACAAGAAGCAGTACATTACTGTATGTCCATATGACCCCAAGTAAACTCTCTCTCATAGAGCCTTCCAGAAAGTGCTCTCATGGCACTGCTGGATACATCCCAAGCCACTGGGCAGCTCTGATGTTTGGAGGCCACTCACTGTAACATCTCAGGTGAGCAGCCTCACTCACCACCACTCACGACCACAATTCCCTAAAGAGAACCAGAAACAAGGCCTCAAACACCTCTATTCGACCACTTAGGTACATCCAGTACCCGAGAAAACCAACACAGTCAGTGTCCCCAGGGAGCACTCGCAGACACTGACCGGCAACTGCGACAATTCGTGTACTCACTTTTCTGACAATGGGCTGCTGGCCTTCTACACAGCCATACCAGTTTAGTAATTTATTCCAGGCCTCTGTTGGGACCAATACGTAGTCCAATTCATCAATTAAATGTTCTTTCAAGGTCTGACTCTCAGGATCTGAAAAAAGAAAACAGCTCATAACTCACTGCTCTTCTCCCCAGAAATATTTGTTTTACAGGATTCTTATGTACTTTTCAGAAATAAGAAAATTATTTATAGGAACAAGTACAAAATTCCAAAATTCTGTCACTGGCCATAACACAGAGCAGACCTGACAACTGTCTTCAGCCACGCCTTCAAAGGAATGTGTATTTCTTCTATAATGAAATGGAGTAGGGAGGATAAAAAACTCCAATTTACATTTTCAACATGCTTCCAGATTCCACAATGAAAACTGTTAATTACGAATATTTAACATAATATTCTGCTTAGTGAAACTTCATTGAGGTCAAGTATCTTCTGAAAGATTTACTAAAAAGCAACAAACCCATCATTGAAGTTAACTTTATTTTACCAAGAGTCATTCAATATTCTTAGTTTTCCAGTCCAAGTCAAAACCCAGCTGGACAACCCCTTATGGAGCGGGAATGTCTTTAACACCCTAACATGCTAAACATCCACCTCACACCTACCACAGGCAGGCAACATGACTAGGAGTCAGAAGCGGACATCCACAATCAGAAACACACCCTCAACTGACGACCAAGGAACTGGATCAAGGGAACGCTGATCACCTCCCATCAACAGAGCCTCTCTGTGCCCAGCAACACCCAGTCCTGCTGTAGTGGGTACAAAAGTACCCACAATGGTGCAACTCATCTGTAACTCAAGGCATATGATGGGGTTTTTTTGGTTTATTTTTAAAGATTTTATTTATTTACTTGACAGAGAGAGAGAGAGAATGAGCACAAGCAGGGGGAGTGGCAGGCAGAGGCAGAGGGAGAAGCAGGCTCCCCACAGAGAAGGGGGAGCCCGATGTGGGACTCAATCCCAGGACTCCGGGATCATGACCTGAGCCGAAGGCAGTCGCTTAACCAACTGAGCCACCCAGGCGCCCAAGGCATATGATGTTAAAAACCAAAACCAAAACCAAGCAGCGTTCATAAAGTGACTGCGGCTTCCCATCACCCACACCCCCCTTCACCCCCACACCAGTTTATACCCTATCCCATCAGCTCTTCTGTCCTTCCTTATATCAAGTTTCAGATCTGATCCACCTCTGCTTTTTTCATTTCCAGGGAGAATAGGAAAGGAATTAAATAGCAGCGAAGGACAGGAATACCAAGGTGAGATGGGTGAACGGATAAACATGATAGGGTATATACCTACAGCGGAATATTATTCAGCCTTCAAATGGAAGGGAATTCTGACACATGCTGCAAGGATGAACCCAAGAATATTATACTAAATAAAATAATGCAGTCACAGAAAAACAAATACTTAACGACTTCACTTAAATGAGGTATCTGGAGTAGTCAGATTCAAACACAGAAAGTAGAATGGTGGCTGCCAGGGGCTGGGAGGAAAGGAGATTGGCAGTTATTGTTTAATGGGTGGGGGGTTTCAGTTTTGCAAGGCGAAAAAGTTCTGGAGATTGGTTGCAAAACAATGTGAATATACTTAATACTATTGAACTATACACTTACAAATGGTCGAGATGATAAACTTTGTTATGTATATTTTACCATAGTTAAAAAAAAAAAAAAAAAGATGGATCCTCCTCATTGGTGAGCCAACCACTTTCCACAGCAGCTCTGGCATGATTATTAACACTGACAGAGCAGGCCTTTTCTGTTGAGCAAGAGAAGGATGATCCACTGGTATCGATCTGCTTTAGACAAAAGCTTCCCCCCCCAAATTGACACTTTTCTCTGATTTACAAATTAAACTTTTCTGAATTATAAATTAAACCTTTCTCTGATTTATAAATTGAAACTCATAGAAGTTACTCACTTCTTGTCTTACTCAGGGAGATACATTTCTGCCTTTCTAACACTAAGCACTACTCAGATCTGGCTATACACACTGTGCCGAGCAGCCGCCAGAAACCTTTAAACGTGGGAAAGGAACACACCGCTTTCAGCATCACCAACCCCAAGTACATCATTTCCATGGGGCATTTTCCCCTCTAAGTCTCTGTGATGATTTTCGCACACATCCCTCTTACACACTCAGTGCAAATGCAGGAAACATGACTGGAATTCCCAATTCAGTTTACTATTTTCACTTGAAACAGGATCACTCTAAAGGCATCATGCTCAAAATCACACAGAGGTTTGGGGCGCCTGGGTGGCTCAGTCGTTGGGCATCTGCCTTCGGCTCAGGTCATGATCCCAGGGTCCTGGGATCGAGCCCCACATCGGGCTCCCTGCTCTGCGGGGGGCCTGCTTCTCCCTCTCCCACTCCCCCTGCTTGTGTTCCCTCTCTCGCTGTGTCTCTCTCTGTCAAATAAATAAATAAAATCTTAAAAAAAAAAAAAAATCACACAGAGGTTTGGGAATTAGGATTTAGTCTCTGCAAATTTCTTCCACAGAGGCAAATAAAGGGGAAAAATGAGAGCACTGCTTGGCCTAAGCACAGGGATTTCATCTGATATACAGTAGAGGCAGAGGTGGAAAAAAGAAAAGGTGCTCTGCAGACAACGTAAGGAAGGATATGCTAGAGCCCATCCTTCCCACACTTTCAAGAGCCCCATCCAGCCACTTCCATGTCCGTAGGTGAAAGGCAGCCTGACTGGGACTGACAGGTGACTGACAGCCTGGGAACTGAGGGGGTGACCCTCATTCACCAGAGATAGGTCATTCCTGTACCGTCAATGTTCTAAGCAGGGTCTGAACAGAATGTACTTCTCACCTCCTAAGCACGTAGCAAATGTTTCAAGGAAAAGCCAGATGACATTAAATTGGGAGACCATGGAAGAAATGCTTGCCCTTAGCTGAAGGTCACGCAAAATGATTTCACAGAGCCCCTCTAGCCCTAGGATTCTCATCATTAGTATTCTTAAAAGCATTAAGAAATCTTCTATTTAGGGGCACCTGGGTGGCGCAGTCGTTAAGCGTCTGCCTTCGGTTCAGGTCATGATCCCAGGGTCCTGGGATCAAGCCCCACATGGGGCTCCCTGCTCGGCGGGAAGCCTGCTTCTCCCTCTCCCACTCCCCCTGCTTGTGTTCCCTCTCTTGCTGTGTCTCTGTCAAATAAATAAATAAAAATCTTAAAAAAAAAAAAAAAAAAGAGGGGCACCTGGCTGACTCAGTCAGTACAGCATGCAACTCCTGATCTTGGTGCTGTGAGTTTGAGCCCCACATTGGGGTTAGAGATTACTAAAGAAAAAAAAAAAGGTAGGGGGAGGAAAAGTGCAAACACACTGCTGTGCTCCCTTATGCCAACTTCATGGTGTGATGCCACCATCTGACCTACATCAGGAAACAAAGCACATGAATTATTATGTCACTTGATCTCCCCTAAAACAAGTCTGAGCTGAAGCACTGCCCATTTTTAAAAAACACGCAGGTTAGGGGCGCCTGGGTGGCTCAGTTGTTAAGCGTCTGCCTTCTGCTCAGGTCGTGATCCCAGGGTCCTGGGATCGATCCCCGCATCAGGCTCCCTGCTCGGCAGGAAGCCTGCTTCTCCCTCTCCCTCTCCCCCTGCTTGTGTTCCTTCTCTATCTCTCTCTGTCAAATAAATAAATAAAATCTTTTTAAAAAAAAAAATAAATAATGAAAATAAAAAACACCCAGGTTAATGAGAGACGATGGACTCTGAAAAACAAACTGAGGCTTCTAGAGGGGAGGGGGGTGGGAGGATGGGTTAGCCTGGTGATGGGTATTAAAGAGGGCACGTTCTGCATGGAGCACTGGGTGCTATACACAAACAATGAATCATGGAACACTACTTCTAAAACTAATGATGTAATGTATGGTGATTTACATAACAATAAAAATTGGAGAAAAAAAAACCCCACCCAGGTTAGTGTTAAGTACTTGGATCAAGCCTCATACGTGTCTGCCTTCCTACCGCTCTGATTTTGGACATAATCAACAGATCACTCTCATCCTGCTTGCAAGGGAGTCTAAAGCTTAGCAGAACACAGCCTGGGAAAGGTCAACTGTCATATCTATGCATCTACAGGTACAAGCCCAGCTCTGGTATGTCATGCATCATTTTTTCAATCACTTCTTCCAATGGGAGCTGACTGTGATAACTCTACCTTCCACCTCTCCTCACACACTCCTATGACAAAGAACCATCATAGGAATGCTTGATGGATGTAAACAGGTCTGCAATTTGTTCCACTGCAACGGTAACACAGAAAATTCTGGTGCCCAAATTTCAGATTCCAGATGCAATTTCAAAATAATATCCTATTTCTTTCCATTCCACATGCTAGTCTAAAATCTGACATCTCGAACAAAACTATTTTGCAAAAAGAAAAATACTAGAAGCATGCTCTTGTGTGAAGCACTTAGTTTAGGGAAAAAGTAGCTTTACTCCTCCCTGACGGTCTTACAAAGATGTCTGCTATAGATGCAAATCAAGGACACTTGTTTCTACCCCATCACAGCAGGAAAGTCAGGTTCACAATATCCCTGTTACCAATAAACACGACCTCAGGTCACTGCCTAGGTGGGTATTTCAGTTAGAAAAGCAATGGGATACTATACCTGAAAAGAGTCCGGAGTTATCTATTGGGCCAGGAAATAGATTGTGTTCACCCACATTGTACATATCCCAGCTGTCGAAACCCACATACTTCTTCCACTGCTTGAACCACCGGCTGTCAATAAGATACCTAGAGACAGATAAAAATTTACTATACCAGAAAAACTGAGGTTCTAAGTTTTTGCAGTTGCTCCTTTAATTTTTTTTTATGATCTTTCCACCTGGGGAACACACACTCCCCATTCAAAAACACATTCTCAAGAAAAAGAGCAGGACTAGGCCTCAGATGGCACAGACAGACTGGCCCAAGACAGGGGTCCACTAAGTGAAATGACTGTTGAAAGAATGAATAGAGGCACCTGGCTGGTTCAGTCAATCTGGAGTGTGTGTGCAACTCTTGATCTCAGGGTCATGAGTTCAAGCCCCATGTTGGGCATAGAGCTTACTTAAAAATAAATATTTTTATTAAAATACAACAACAACAACAAAAGACAGGTGCCTGGGTGGCGCAGTTGGTGTCCAGCTCTTGATTTCAGCTCAGGTCGTGAGATCAAGCCCCATGTCGGGCTCCTTGCTCAGCGTGTGGAGTCTGCTTGAGATTTTCTCTCTCTCTCTCTCTCTCTCTCTCTGCCTCTCCCCCCACTCACACACTCTCACTAAATAAAATCTTTAAATTAAAAAAAAAAAAAAAAAAAAAAGAATGAGGGGTGCCCAGGTGGCTCAGTTAAGCATCTGATTCTTGGTATCAGTTCAGGTCCTGATCTCAGGGTTGTGAATTTAAGCCCCACATTGGGCTCTACACTGGGCATGGAACCTACTTAAAAAAAAAAAAAAGAATGAATAGATAAAAGGAAATGATTGGCTTCAAAATGCTTATTTAAGTGAAGTCCTCCTATGAGTAAAATCTTGTTTGCCAAGGAGCAAGTCATTAATTTCATAATGATCTTTAAAGAGGTCCTTGTTGGGGCACCTGGGTGGCTCAGATGGTTGGGCATCTGCCTTCAGCTTGGGTCATGGTTTCCAGGTCCTGGGATCGAGCCCTCCATCGGGCTCCTAGCTCAGTGGGGAGTCTGCTTCTCCCTCTCCCTCTGCCTCTCCCCCTGCTTGTGCTCTCTGTCTCTCTCTCAAATGAATAAATAAAATCTTAAAAAAAAAAATTAAAAATTGTACATATCCCAGCTGTCGAGACCCACATACTTCTTTATTAAGAAGAAGTACTTCTTGTTAATTAAAAAAAAAAAAAAAAAAAAGAGGTCCTTGTCCAGAACAGCAAGTTTGGTTATACTGCTTGACATGAAAAGCATTAAACTAATTCTCTTTCTGAAAATGGGAAAATAACACCATACAATTCAGGTTTCCTTTGAGTACCAAAGAAGACATTTTAAAAACGTGTGCTTGGGGCGCCTCAGTGGAGTCTCCCTTCGGCTCAGGTCATGATCTCAGGGTCCTGGGATCAAGTCCCACATTGGGCTCCCTGCTCAGCGGGAAGCCTGCTTCTCCCTCTCCCACTCCCCCTGCTTGTGTTTCCTCTCTCACTGTGTCTCTATCAAATAAATAAATAAAATATTAAAAAAAAAAAAACGTATGCTTAAAATAAAAAGTACACACACACATATAATAGTGTCTAGGTATGGTACTATACATACATAATAGTCTCTAGTCTCTAATTATTGATCTGGTTATATTTTAAAAGCACCACTATAAAAAAATAAAAAAAATATAAGTATCACTCAATTAAGACAGAAGAAGTAAATCTCTGTGGAGAAAAAAAGCACAATTATATCAGTGAGTCCTTTAAATTGTTCCTGTTGTTGTTCTTAAGATTTTACCTATCTATTCATTTGAGAGAGAGAGTGGGGGAGAGAGAGAGTGAGAGAGCACAAGCCGGGAAGAGGGAGAGGGAGAAGCAGGCTCCCCGCTGAGCAGGGAGCCCCACTCAGGGCTCGATCCCAGGACCCTGGGATCATCACCTGAGCCGAAGGCAGATGCTTAACCAACTGAGCCACCCAAAACAAACCTCAGCAATCAGGCAGCTTCCCAGAGGCCACAAGGATTCATAAATACATCCAAATCTTTAAAATGCTCTTTTCTCTCCAAACACTTTTAGTGTGTGATCTTAGTCTATCTCAAACTTCCTCTGGTTCTGCTGAATATTCTTCGTATGTGACCCCTATGCAAGGTAACTTCTGCTTGCTCTGCCTCTCACAGCTTGGCCAGCTGTACAGCCCTATCAGAACTCCTCCTAATCCCAATGCTTCCCTTCCCTGGTCAATTCCTCTGTTACCTAAGTGGCATTATCAACACCACCTTAATTTCTTAAAGATGGATGTTCAATCATATTCGATGCAAAGCCAAGCCCTAGGTTTCTACTCTCACATAATACCACCCAGGAATCTCCTCACTAGTGAAATATTGTCCCTTCTACTAAACAATTTATTAAGAAACCTCCTATCTCCAACTTGCTTTTCTAAACCTTGGACTTTTAATCTTTTCATCTAGGCTCTAAGCTATCCTCCTCTCCCACTCCGAAATATTGCTGCCACAATTATTTTTGACATCTGCCACCAAAATAACCTGGGGCTCTCAAACATTTGTTCAACTTCTGACCTTGACATCTGTTCCGCAGTTTACAAGTTACAAAAGTATCTACTTCTGATCTTCTCCTCAACCCATAAGGTGGGGGTGCCAAATATTGCTACCCGGGCTTTAACAGTAAGGCACCAGGGTCTGGGAGGTGTGGTCGCCTTCGCTCAAGGTCACACAGCGAGTCCTCGAAAGTAAAAGGCTCTTCCCATCCAGAAGGTCCCCGTAAGCACTCCCCTATCCCCCCTCCTGCAGCCCTTGCCCCCACCGGATCCGCCCTCTGGGGCTCCGAATGGGCCAGGACAACCCCCACACTTTCCCCGAGGTGATTCTGTGGTCCCTCTCCTGAGAGGCACGGTCCAGGACACCGTCTCAGGGTCACTCACACCGCCCCGGCCCGACCCCTACCCAAGCCGGGAAAGAGAGGTCCGGCCTGAGGGCCAAAGCCCCTGCCCCTGGCCCTGGGCGGCGGAAACGCGGGTCCAGCGCTCACCACTGCGCCCCACGTTGGAGCGTGGTCCTCATCAAGGCCCCGAGCTCGGATTTCTGAGTCTCCGCATCCGGCCGCTCACGGCAGCCTCCACCTTCCGCCATCTCGTCCACGGCCCCAGCCCAGCCGGCCCGGACATCCGCCTCGCGCACGGCGTGGTGTGGGCCGCGCCCACGCACGGACGCAAGCACGCACGCGCGCCCGCGCGCTCCCAAGCCCCACCTCGCGCTGCGGCCTCGAACGCCCTCCCTCCCGCCTCTGCCTTTCCTCCCCACCTCTCACGCACCGTCGCTCTCCCACGGGTGCGCCGCGGAGCCAGGAGGGGGCCGGAAGAGGAGGTGGGCGCTGGCAAACTAGCAGTCCCTTCTCGCCCTGCGGGTGGAGCCGCGGCGTGGTTGTTCTGCGTCCCTCTCTCTGTCTAGCCCGGCCATCTCTAGGGCCCTGACCGCAGGCCCCTCGACCCCTCGGGCAACCCGTCCAGGCCGGCGGTGTTAGCCTGCAGGGCCAGGTACGAGAAGCCCAGGAAGTAGCTTTTCTTGCTTTGAGCTGGAGACCTTAGGCCAGTCGTTAGCCACCCAAACGTGAGATCGGGGTGCCTGCCCTGGAGGCCCTACAGGGATTTTGGGGACTGCCAGGTGCACCAGCGCGTTGGGACCGGGACTCGATGGTGCGGTCTAGTCATTAACACTCCTCTCAAACAGTCTAGACGCCAGAATCAGCCCACGACAGAATTCCCCAAGCCCTCCACACTGAGATAGCTACTTGCCTTGGCAGGGAGACAAGCAGCCGCTGAGTGGCGATAGCAACGGGGGAAGAAGGAGAGGTCCAGGTGTGTTCTCCACATTAGGTGCTCAAGCTGCTTCTTAATTTGTTGCTGCAACAAGATGCAGTGTCCTGAACACTGTATGTTTTCCACTCGACCCTGCATACAAAAAGCACAGCCCTCCTCATGGAGTGGGAAGTAAGCCCAGAGCAAGGAGGAGACCGGGCAGCTGGCTAGCTGCTGGTCTAGCAGTTCCTGCCCTCAAAAATAAGTCACAGTGCCCGACTTGAAACAATCTAATGGAGAAGAGATCCTCCACAAATAACTCCAGGGTTAAGCAGTGTGTGGTAGGTAAGTGCCATTAAAGGGTATGAACCAAAGACAGTAGACCCCCGAGCTTGTGAAAGGCAGACTTTGGCTTGGTAGCATTTGAGTGTGGTTTTAAAGAAGCATAGAAATCGTGGTGCATGCTATAGGAAGGGAAATTACAGGATCCGTTTCTGGAACAAGAAGGGCAGAATCAAAGAGTGAGGGTTAGACCAGTTAAGTTGGGCACAGACTACTGGAACCTTCGATCTAAAGCTAAAACGGAGGCCAGAAGGGCCACATATTCTGCTTTAAATGACCCACAGATATTGTAAAAGGTTTTGGAGCAGAGACAAAATGGCTGAGGGTGCTTTATACCCACAATGGTGAAGCCCAGGAGAGACCTGTTAAGAACCTTTAACTGGAGAGATGGCAATGAGGGAGGAGAGGAGAAAGAGATGAGCCTTGTTCAGTGTTGGGGATGGAGGAGGGAGCACTGGCCAGGTGAAGGTGTGGTAGGTCATTTGAGCAGATTTACTATTTTAATGTCCGGGTTTGGCTGATTGAAATTAACATGAATGGGATTTGCACTGCCTGGGATACCCCTCAGGTACCATCTGGTAACACAGGCCTCTTCCTAGCTGGGTAGATAGGAGAGGAAAAGGAAATTTGGAATTAAAACCGCCTTGAATAACCGAATAACCTTATAGCTGTTAATCCTCTGCAGACAAGAGTTACCACCACGTGGTAATTCTACATCTGGGAAGCCAGCCCTGACAATCCGAGTGCCTTTCTGTGAAACTTATTTGAAAGCGTTAAAAATGTTGTGAAATAAGAAACAGTACCTTCAGCCCTGTTATTTATGGAAAAAGAAAGCTGGGTTATCGACATGACTTCAGAACCTACATTAGAGGGTGTCTACTCTCTTTTTCTTTAGCAACTTCTCCTTTACCATTTATGACATGGGTCAGAGTCTTAAGGAAGTAGGACAAGTCCTCAGCACCACTAGAAAAGGGGACAAAACCTAATTATAAATAAGAAAACTTTGGAAAACCTTTTTTTTTTTTTTAAAGATTTTATTTATTTGACAGAGAGAGATACATCGAGAGAGGGAACACAAGCAGGGGGAGTGTGAGAGGGAGAAGCAGGATTCCCGCTGAGCAGGGAGCCTGATGCGGGGCTCGATCCCAGGACCCTGGGACCATGACCCGAGCCGAAGGCAGTCGCCCAACGACTGAGCCACCCAGGCGCCCCCTTTGGAAAACCTTTTTAAGGCAGGATCTCTTCAGTGCTATTAAATGGCTGTAAAAATCTTGCTCTAATTGTGGGTAGTTCCTAAAAAATTTACACTAAGATCACAAAGTGCCAGTAGTTAAAATGTAAGGAATAGGGGGCGCCTGGGTGGCTCAGTCTGTTAAGAGGCTGCCTTCGGCTCCGGTCATGATCCCAGGGTCCTGGGATCGAGCCTCGAGTCAGGCTCCCTGCTCAGAGGAGGGCCTGCTTCTCCCTCTCCCTCTGCCTGCCTCTCTGCCAACTTGTGCTCTCTATCTCTGCCAAACAAATAAAATCTTTAAAAATATATTTAAAAATGCGAGGAATAAGGTGAAACTTCATAGTCAGAAAGTCATTATTTCCAAAGTATTAAAACATTTTTAATGGGGTGCCTGGCTGGCTCAGTCGCGAGAGCATATGACTCTTGATCTCAGGGTCGTGAGTTCGAGCCCCATGTTGGGTACAGAGATTACTTAAATAAACAGAAATTTAAAAAAAAATTAAAAAACAGAACACTTTTAGTGAGTTTCATTAAAATGTTAAAGATTGGGAACTAGAAACAATAAACATCTGCCTGTGTGTTCCTGCTGTTGTGGATGACCTGTGGATTTGGGAGGAAATGAGTGATTCAGCTCAGGAGACACCCTGGCACCAGGGCATGTTCTCTGTTGGGCCTTTTACCTTAGGGAGAGGTGTAGGCCAACTAGGGCACTCGCTTGGCCTCATAACCAAACTCCAGAACTGAACAACCCACCCATTGCCATGATAGCTTGGGCCACAAGAACAGGAAAGAAAGCATGAAGGGAGCTATAGAGGAAACAGGTTTGACTGATTGGTCACATATTGCTTGATCGTGGACTGTGATGACCTAATTGAGAGTTTGTAATGTCTGGGTGTGTGAACTTTAAGCTCTTGCCTTGGCTGGCACTGTGGCTTGCCCTACACCTAACTAGAGTTGGCCCTCCAAGGTAAGCAGCGGTCCACACTAGGGCCAGCAGTGACAGAGCACATGTGGCAGTGTTCACAAATATTGGGCAGCTTTTGATTACAGCTCTCTTCAGGGAAGAATTATTCTTGTTTCCTTCTTGTCTGTGCTCCTTTAACCTGCCCAGGGGACTATGAAAAAGTAAAAGGCTCTAGAAGGACATTTCAGAAGAATTAAACATCTTATCAATGACGTTATAACCTCTGTTACAGAAGGATTAGATTACTGGGGAAGGTGACAGGCAAAGACCTGAAGGAATCTCAGAGAGGAAGTGGGGATCATCTTTCCTACACTGAAGACTCATGCTGTTGGACAGATTCCATTCTGGTTATGCCACTCTTGGTGGCCAGCCCTGACTGGGCAGAGAGGGTGTGGGTTCCTGGGCCCAGGTGTGGCCAGTATCTTCTCTTCCTCCTCTAATTCTATTACCATTGGTGTCTTCCCAAATACACAAATATTTAGCTTTTAATTGTGTTGTTTGTCCTTTGTACAGAGAAAATTCTCAATAGGCCTTTCTGGGATGAATGAATGGAAGAATACCAGATATTAGTCATTTTTTCATTTGACTAATAATCTGTTACACACAGGTACTCATAGTCCCTTCCCTATCAGAGATAAACAGCCAGTATGGTTGGGGAAGATATTTTCACATGTAATTACAGTTTGTGTGGTGTGTGATGAAGTGCTCCAGGAACATGGAGGGTGATGCTGCAGACACTTTGCTAGGGAGGAAACCTAAGCAACTGGTATAGGGAGCCAAGACATGCTAACATTCCCCCTGGACTTTGGGCATGTATGATGAGTCTACAAGGGATGCCCAGGGGACCAGGGCGTCTTTAGATTCACACACACATGTACAGAGGCATAGCTATGTGCTGCGGACAGAGGAGGCTAGGGTAGCAGGTGCTTCCTCTGCAGGGAGACTCGGATCCCCTCCATTTGCCTCCCTGTGGAGCCAGGTGGCCTGTAGGACTGTAAGACACCGCCCAAGGCCGGCTACACATTCCCCTGGATACTGCTTGGACTCTAGGCATTTGGATGAAGTGGGCCTGTTTTGTGGGCTCTTACTCTGGCCTTTCTGGCTACAACCATACTAGGCCTGGGGAGGGGGGCATTGGGAAGGGGTGTTCTGTCTGAGAGATGAGTGATGGAAAGGCTGCTGGGCCTCTGCCTAGCACAACACTGTAGTATCAGGTCAGTCTCAGTGCCTCTGGATGCAACTAACAGAATACCCATCAGCTGGCTGCCTACCTAGTTGGTGATTTTTGTTTTGCTTTCTCACATGACAAATCTAGAGTTGAGTTCTTGGGGAGGTCAAAGCTGAAGGATGTCATGTGTCTGGTAACTTGTGTGACCAGCTGGAACTGGGCTTTATTTTAGAGCCATCCCAGCCATGTCACACCTCCGTATATGAAAGCATGCTCTTCCAGCCTATTTGTTGATTGTTAATATAACAAAAACCTGCCAACTTCAGGGTTCTTTGGCAGGAATCACTGCCCATTCTTTATAGATCCATGCTGTGTTCTCTTAGGGAAATCTTTAGGCAGTGTTTTTTACTTAGTATTATCCAAAAGTTTAAACTTAAGAGATTTATTGAACTGGGGTGCCTGGGTGGTTCAGTCGGTTGAGCGTCCGACTCTTGATTTCCACTCGGGTCATGATCTCAGGGTCGTGGGATCAAACTCTGTGTCAGGTTCTGCGATGGGTATGGAGCCGCTTGGGATTCTCTCTCCCTCTCCCTCTACCCATTCCCCCCCAACACCTCCCTTGTGCACGTGCTCTCCCTCCCTTTCAAAAAAAAAAGATATAAAGAGATTTATTGAACTGATAGGGCCAGGAGTACTTCTGAGAAAATAAATTTGTTTTACTTATTTATTTATTCATTTATTTTTAAATTTTTTAAAAAAAGACTTTATGTATTTGTTTGAAAGAGAGACAGAGGGAGCATGAGCAGGGGGAGGGGCAGAGGGAGAGGGAGAGAGAGGGAAGCAGACTCCCCGCTGAGTGCGGAGCCAGACATGGGGCTCAATCCCAGGACCCTGAGATCATGACCTGAGCCCAAATCAGACGTTTAATCAGCTAAGCCACCTATGCACCTCTATTTTTAATTTTTTAAAAAAATAAGCTAGTTTTAAATGTTGTTTGTGGAACTACATTGAGACAGAATGAGGAAGTCATCTGATAAAGAGCTAACTGCGCAAGAAGTGTCTGACTGTATTTTATCAGGTTTTTTTTCAGTTTTATTGAGGGTTAATTGATCAATAAAATTGTAAAATATTTAAAGTGTACATAGAGGTAATTTGAGGTACTTCTACATGATTTTATGAGATTTAATGCTTTAAAAACAAAAAGAAAACCCAGTATTTCTGGAAGAACTACAAAAACTAAAGCTTCCGAACCTGAGTAACAGCAGGGCCCATTCCCTTTTCAGAAGGCCTGTGGCCTAAATGCTGTTGCCTGCTCCCAGATAAGCAATGTCCTGCGGCCACTTTAACTAAACACTTGGACCTCAGGCAGGCTTGCTGGGATTCCTTCGCTTTTACTTGTTCATCTGAACTGCTGATTCACGACGGGGTGGGGCGGGTGCAGGTCAGAGCCAGTAGCGGTTTCATGGTTGAATGATAAGGAATGTGTACGTGTAGGAGTGTGTATTTGTACATGTTGGGGGAAGATGTCCAGTTTCTTGGGGAGGAAGAGGTAGTGTTAATTGGCTTTACTCTGATTCTTCCTGAAGGAGAGCGAGTTGGAAATGACTTTCAGTTAAGGGAGGCCGGCAGCTTGAAGTCTTAGGAGGACAGGGGCAGCCACATTAGGAACTCAGAAGTTCCCTTCTTTGGCAACCCAAGGCAAAAACTGAGAGGAAAAAAAAGTGGGCGAGTAAGAGTGAGTCACCAAGAAGCTTGGGAGGGAAGAGGTTGAAGTTAGTTTGGAAAGCCCTGGGTTCCCATTTAGAGCCTAACCAGACAATGTGGCCTGGGCGGCACTGACCCTTTACAGGAAAGGGGAGCCTTGGAGCAGAAAGTGTGTCCTCAGGTTCAGCTGGTAGGCAGCTAGTAGGATCCTAAGTCCCCAGACTGTCCAAAGCAGTATCTCTGGGTGAGGGCCATGGAACATTTTAACAAGTACCCTGGTGATTCTTGGGGGCTCTATGTTTAGCTCCTAGAACAGGACCTGACACATCTCGGACACTTGGTTATCTGGCTTCAATTCCAGCTGCCCCCCTGAAACTGTACTTGCTGAGGAACACTCAATCCACAAGCACTTGCCCCAGCCACCGTTATGAAATATCCCTTCTCATGGCCCCTTGACTCCACCCTCGTTCTCCCAGCTGTTCCTGTTAGCTGACCCAGGATTGGGAATCCATAGGCCTCGGGCCTAGGCCCCCCTGGTTTATTTCTTGCCACTCTCCCCAGGTGATCTCATACTCTCCAATGGCTACTTACTGTCCCCGTGGCTAGATCTTTGTCTCCAACCCATACTTCTTTTCTGAGTCTCTTTTAACTACCTGCTCCAGATACTCCCATCTGGATGTCTCATGCAAGATGTCTGAATCTGAACACTCTTCTCCCCAAACCTGCTTGTCCATGTGTTGTCCAACTCAGTCAGTGGTGCCCCCTTCCCACCTCAGACCCTTGCACACTGTACTCCCTGCCTGTCCACCCTCCATCAGTTCATTCCTCAGTTAAATGCTTCTTGACTTCTCTTCAGCTTCACTGCCATTTCCTCCAGGAGGGAAGCGGGATCCTCCCTACTGGGCCAGGCTCTCTTAGTCTCAAAGTACCCTGTACTACCTCAGACTTACACATGCTTTTAGGAACTATATATTCTTTCCGCCTTTCCGAGTACTGCATTCCTGGCAGCCAACAGAACACATGACACAGGACCGAACGATGAGCCCACATTCTGGACTGGGAGACACTGCTAATGTGTTTCTGCATCCTTGTCTGCCCAAGTAGGAGCTGCGTCCAAGCCGCCCAGAGTCCCCTGGGCTGTGATAGTAAGTGGCTTCAGGTCTGTTTCAAAAGATAGGCAGCAGAGACAGGAGAGGGAGAGAGAGGTTAGACCCAAACCACACCTGAGAAGCAGCAGCTGGCTTCCAAGATAAGCCCCTACCGTGAGCCTGACCATGCAATTCCAACTGCTAAGTGCCAAGCAGGGCATGGTCAGAAGGCCCAGTTGTATACTCTTCTCACTCTGAATACATGAGAGGCAACAAGCAGTAAGGGCGGCATGGGAGTAGACATAAATAAGCCTGGGTGGCAACATGCAAAGATCTAACAAAGTAACGGGAAAAAATTTGTAAAATTGCATGGGCTTACGACTGTGTAAAGTAGGTGGACCTGACACTTGGAGAAGCCACAGACTCTGAATGCGAGTGGGAACTCGTGGTGTTCTCTTTTATGAATGTCCTTTCATGGCTAGTCAATACTTAGAAAGGAGGCCTACTGCTGGGATTAGGCAGTTGGCTCTTGACTTGTCTTCCTATTTTTGGAATCTGGACTTTCTCTTTTAACAGGACCTTGGGATAGCCCTACTAAATATCCTGGCAGAAGGAAAAACACTGGGACAGGAGTTAGGCTTTCCAGACACTACAGACAAAAGCTTAGGAAGTTCAGGCTTGGCTAAAACAAAGGCCAGGGGCGCCTGGGTGGCTCAGTCGTTAGGCATCTGCCTTCCACTCAGGTCATGGTCCTGGGATGGAGCCCCGCATCGGGCTCCTTGCTCAGCGGGAAGCTTGCTTCTCCCTCTCCCACTCCCCCTGCTTGTGTTCCCTCTCTCGCTGTGTCTCTGTCAAATAAATAAAATCTTTCAAAAAAAAATAAATAAATAAAGGCCAAGGGGTGGGGGGGGGCATGACACTTAAGCTCACAGCCCTGTGACAATGAGGTTACTAGGAAAGATGTCCCCAACTGACACAGGACACACACAAAGTTGTGCTGACACCCAACACTTTATTACCGAGGAGCCTCGTTAGGGAGGGGGTGCTGGGATGGACAAAAGCGCCTAGCTCAGGGGATTTTCCTGGAAATCAGGTGTTCCTCCATGCAGATTTCGAGGAAACACCGTCATGGATGAAATCCCGAGGGCAGCGCTGCCAAGCAGCAGGGGGCGGAGGGTTGCCTAGGCACTGCTGGGCCCCTGGGACAGCAGGGCTTCGATGTCAGGCTCGATATTGATGGTGGGAAAGCGGCGGCTGTACCTGCGCACAGGCACACCATCCGGGCCCACCAGGAACTTCTCAAAGTTCCAGGCGATGTCGTTGCGGCACACGGGAGACCAGGTGATGAACTTGGGGTCGGTCATGAGCGCAGTGGCATCGTCACTGGGGGCTGGCAGGGACTCCCGCAGGAAGGCGAAGAGGGGGTGCGCCTGCGCGCCGTTCACCTCGCACTTCTCAAAAAGCGTGAAGTTGGGCTCGAACCCGCCGCCAGGTCGGACGTACTTGAGGGAATTCAGGATCTCTTCGTTCTTAGCGTTCTCCTACGGGAAGGGAGAGCAGCTGGAACCCGGGGCCGCAAGGGGAGGGGAAACGTTCAGACAGCAAACGAGAAGTTTCTCGATGAGTCACCGGGCTCTTGCCCTTCTTGTACAACCCCTAGGGAGACCTGACCCCAGCTGGGACGAGCGCCGGTGGGCCCGCCTCTCCGCAGCCAGGACCTGGTGCACGCCCCGCCCCCCCGCTCTGCCCCCAGCGCGCACCTGATGCCCGAACTGGTTGCACGGGAAGCCGAGCACAACCAGGCCCCGGGGCCCGAGGCGCCGCTGCAGCTCGTTCATCTGGGTGTAGTCCCGGACCGTTGTGCCTCAGAGCGACGCCACATTCTCGATGAGCAGCACCTTGCCCCGCAGGGAACCCAGGCTCAGGGGCTCCCCGCCGGCCAGCGGGCGCGCAGAGAAGGCATACACGGAGCGCGGGGCCGCTGCCGCAGCGGCGGCGGCGGCGGCGGCGGCGAGCGGAGCTGCACACATGGTGGGCTTTCTGACTACAGTGCGTAGCTTCGGCAGGGGACAGCGAGGACTGTGGGGTCACGTGGCGCAGGGACTTTTCCGGCCGCCCGCCCCCCCCTCGGCCCCGCCTCATCCGGCCTCCGCCCCCCCCTCCAGCCGGGTGGGAGGGTGCGTCCTGGCCGGATGCGGGCACCGCCCAGGCGGTGCAGAGCCGCAGGCACGCCAGGTCCCGTCCAGGGAGCGCAGGGCTGGTGGCGTTCCCGCGAGTTCCCCAGGGCTCGGGTCCAAGAGGGCTCCGGTTCCTTCTCAAGGGTTTTTAGTTAAAGGATGGGGAAGGGCCCAAGGAGACTGGGCAGCAGCGGGTGCCGCTCCTGACCACACAGCCCTCCCAGGCTAAGCCACATTACTTCTCTTGCAGTCTGTGCCCTATTGTCGCCAGGTGCACAGAGCGAGTTGTGACTTGCGGTGGTGGTGCAGTTGGCAGTGGCTGCCAAAGCAAGTTCTCTCTGCGGTGACGCGCTGTGGCTCTAGGAAGGTTAAGTTGGAGGAAAGTGGGCATTGCCCGGGGCAGCCAGGGCTCAGGCTCCAAAATGCAGCTCTAACTCCCTTCCCTGCATTCTGGGGCTGCCTGGCGCGTCTTCTCATCCAGGCCTCCGGTCTCCTTTTAGATCTCCAGTGTGGCACTGTCCTTAACACTGGTTTTTCCAAGGAGCCACTGAGGCCCAGCCCCCTCCCTGGCTTCTGGGGTGGACCCAGCCGATTTCAGGCCATCCTCTATACCTAATCAGCTTAACCTGAGGCTCAGGCCTGTAAGTAAAAGACACTGAAAACGGGCAGGAAGAGAAAAATGTCACACTCCTGAGATCCCTCTAGAGGAATGACTGCTTGGAGTACCCTTCATGTATTCTCCGTACAATGCATTCCCCACACTAGGCCACTGTGAACTTTAACTGACACAAAATGATCGTTTCCACCTTCTTAGGAGCAGCCAGGTTAGTGCCAAAGTGGGGGGGGGGGCGGGTGTCAGAATGGGGGCAAGCTGGTATTTCGCACTCTGAAGGAACCTTCCAAGGAGAGCTAGGCTGGATAGATCCTCCCACTCCCAGCCCTGGAGAGAGCAACACAAACACCAGGATACAGGAAGTTTAGAAAACTGCCTTTATTCTATTAGTAGTTGGAAAAATTAACTGGTACAGAAAAAAAGTTCAGTCAGCTGGAGAGAAGAAAGAGTGCCACCCAAGAGAACTGGTGGCTCCTGTGGGAGGGAACCTGGATACAGTGAGGAAAAGCACTGTGAACTAGAGCCAGACCCTGCAGTCCAGGTGGGACAGGTCATGCCACCTTCTGAAGTGTCTAAGTGCCTCAGGCATGAAACCAAATTCCTATTTATTTAGCCCAGCTCTGGGGAGGGGGTACTGGAATATGTGGGGCCAAAAACAGGTGATATGGGCCATCTTTTTTATCAGAGAAACTGACAAAACGGGAATTTTAAAAATGAATTTTCCATCTGACTTTATTTTCAAATACACTTTCTTTTTTAAAAAACCAATACACTTTCTGCAGGGATGACAAATATCAGTATTAGGAAATCCAATTATACAAAAAATACTACATCTAGTCTGGGGTAGATATATTTATTTTTTGGTAACATACATTAAGTGGCACTAATTACACAGTAACTATAAGGTAACTAACATGAAACCACAGAACTGTAACTCTGCCACAGCTGCATGGACTTGGGCCTTTCTGGATGAGCATTTTCAAAAAACTGGATGCCCACCACAGAGCTATGCCAATAAAATTTGTTAAGGACTAAAGCTCTGAAGTAGGGACTCACCAGAGTACCTTGCAGCTGACAGATGGCAGGCAGGACATGTTAGTTATAAAGTAGTTACAGCCTAATTCACAAAAGTTACCAACTGTTTCTCTTTCTAGAAAGAAGCAGGAAGTTAAGAAATTCCTTGAATTAGCGCCTGGTGTGTCAGGTGGGAGTGCAGAGGAGGGCTGTTAGAGCGGTGTCAGAAGGACCCCGGTGGTCGGGTGGGTTGGACATCATTAATAATCACGGTTGGCTTCTAAATACTGGTAGCAAGATGACTTCTGATTTGTAATCTTAGGTAAATTATAGATAAATGAAAAAAGGCCAGTAATCATACACTAAGATTAATAAACAGCACTTCAAAATTAACCGCATGAGGGCTGTGCTTGCAGCAGGGTTTCACAAGACAAGGCACCCAGATTTTTTCTTCCCACGTCTGGCTTGCAGAGCAGCTCTCGTGGCCATTTCAAAAACCTCCCTCACTCCATCTTTGGTCTTTGCTGAACACTCCATGTAACCGAAAGCGCCAATCCTGTTTGCCATATCTCTGCCTTCTTCCGGTTTCACCGGCTCCTAACAAAGACAAAAGAGCACTTTCAGTTAAGTGTCACATATATGAAGTAAGTGCAAAGTACTCAAATTCAGCTTAAAAGACTTCTTTTAAAAGCTGCCAAACCCAGATTTGAGTTCTGACTTATGAAACTCATATGCAGTGATCCTCCCCACCCCAATATAAAATCTCTATCAAACAAGCCCTTCTCTGGGACGTAGAGAGAAAGGGAGAGGCCAGAAAGCCCTGCAGGGTTTAGGAAGGAATCAAGGGCAAAATGATTCAAGCTTTCAGTCCAGGGTAAGCACTTGGGTCTTCCTGTAGTTAGCTTCACAGAGGACTGAATGCCTCTGGGAGGAGACAGATCCTGACCTTAACATTCAGAGAGAAACCTCAGTGGAAGAACCTGGGCTGAAGACCTCAAAGCTCTTGCCCTGCACTAGGTAAGCCCTCCCATTGGGCCGCCTGGCTTCTCAGAAGCCAAGATGCGAACTCCATCATGCCTTTTATAAAGGCATCAGGGCTCTCTGGACTCCTTGTCCTCAGGATTTCCTGATCCTTTAGTTGCCACCAATTTAATCTTTGGCCTCACACATACCAAGGTAATAACCAGAAAGGGAAATCAAGAGCCTGATAAAAAGTTCCTGCATTTGGAGCACTGACTACTGCTGCTGATAGTCCCTTCTCAGGCAGGCAATCCTTGGAGGCACAGCACTACCTCACAGGAGAGCTTCCCATCTCATATGAGTAGGCCCCAGTGAATGAGGGACAGATGGAGAAAGAAAGGCTTCTGGGACTCTCTGAAATAGCCTGGCTTGTGAGTTTCTGCTGGGCCCCCTCAACATCCAACCTTCGGCCCTGGGTTTAAGACTACTACAGGACAACAGAGTCCTGCCCCAGACAATACCTGCTTCATCTTGGCTAGCTCCCGCCTTGTGTGCTCATCATTCCGAAGATCCTTCTTGTTCCCAACCAGGATGATGGGCACGTTGGGACAGAAGTGCTTGACTTCCGGGGTCCATTTTTCTGGGATGTTTTCTGAAAGAAACAAAATTTGGATATACAATTCTATCTTGAACAATGTCCAAGAGCCCTAGTTAAATTGCAAGGAAACTACTTAAAAAAGTATGCTCAACATTTAATGGAGTCTCACTAGTTTCAAAAGCACAGAAAAAGGCAAAATCTAACCCCCTTCCATTAAGCACAGAATCACCAGCTTTTCCTCAGTCCCCACTAAGGAACTCCATTCCTGTAGAAGTGGGGCCCAGTTAAAGCCTCTGGAGGAGCAAAGAATCCAGGACACAAGGTGGCTCCACGATGATACAACCTGACCCAAGGAGGGAAGCTATCCATGGACCATTTCGTCACTGCTGGCTAGTAATTCTGACTACATCTTACAGAAAGGGTCTCCATTCAAGGGCTGCAGCTGGCCCAGGGTCCCCATGTTCTCTTGATACCTTCCTTTTGGACCTTCAGCATGATCCCCATCGTGTAGGTTATTGGTATTTCTTTTTTTTTTTTTTTTTAAAGATTTTATTTATTTATTTGACAGAGAAAGACACAGCGAGAGAGGGAACACAAACGGGGAGTGGGAGAGGGAGAAGCAGACTCCCCGCCGAGCAGGGAGCCCGATGCGGGACTCAATCCTGGGACTCCAGGATCATGACCTGAGCCGAAGGCAGTCGCTTAACCAACTGAGCCACCCAGGCGCCCCTCTTTTTTTTTTTTTAAAGATTTTATTTATTTATTTGACAGAGAGAGAGCACAAGTAGGCATAGTGACAGGCAGATGGAGAGGGAGAAACAGGCTCTCCGCTGAGCAGGGAGCCGGATGTGGGGCTCGATCCCAAGACCCCAGGACCATGACCCGAGCCGAAAGCAGCCGCTTAACGGACTGAGCCACCCAGGTGCCCCGGTTATTGGTATTTCAAATGGCTCAAGAATGACTTATGAAAATGAGTGATAACCAGCTTCTTGCCAATACTGTACTAATTTACAAAGGTTGGACGTACATCATGGTGTGTAAGTGGCCCGGGTTCAACCTCCCACAACCATGGCCTTGGGCATCTCAGAGTCAGGCATGATTTTATAAAATGGGGATAACAGTATTACCTATCTCACATAGGGTTATTCAGAGTCACCGCATACAAAGTACTTATTGACAATCATTTAAATGGTCTGCTTGTGCATGAGTGGATATGGCAGCCAAGGCGCAGTGAACAGCAGCTACTACAGTAGTGGAAGCCGAGCATCTCTGGGCATGAACGGAATGGGAGGGATGTCTAGCATGTCCAGTATGAGTGGTGGATGGGGAATGTAACTGATCCTGATCACTGACTCTTGGTCACCGTTTTTTTTTAAAAGTTTAACAGTTTTGCAATACAAGCTTGTGATTGATGCTTACTCTAAGTGGAAATCAGGATTGTTTTAAAGACTTAAGGTTCAGTATTTTTGAACACAAACATTCATCTAGGATGTAACAACGGAGTAAACTATAACTGTTAGACAATTTTCAGCTTTTCTCTAGTTCTATTGTAGGATGTACTTAAGCAGCAAGTGTATTTAGGTTAAAGCAGTTGAATTATGTTAAATGTTGCTCTTCTACCACATTACATTGAACACTGTTGGGATGCATGTTGAAAGACATGCTTTTTTGTAAAACTCAATATAGGAGCTGTGTCTACAATTAAAAGTGAACACATTTGGCATGTTTGTTAATTCTAGTTTCATTTAATAACCTCTAAGGCACGTAAGTTGAAGCCTTTTTTTTTTTTTTTTTTTTTTAAGTTAATGGGGGACTTTGAGACGCAACACCATACGTTAGGATTTTGGTCTTGGTGTTTGTATGAAATTCTGAGGCCTTGATTTAAACCTTTCCTTGTATCGTGATTTCCTTTTAGGTGTATTGTGCTAAGTGAAACTTGTCAAATAAATCTTCCTTTTAAAAACAGAACAAAAATAAATAAATAAAATAAATGGTCTGCTTGTAATCTGAGGCTATATTTTGTAAATAAGTTGTTCAGGGGCGCCTTGGGTGGCTCAGTCGGTTAAGCGTCTGCCTTCAACTCGGGTCATGATCCCAGGGTCCTGGGATGGAGCCCCATGTCGGGCTCTCTGCTCAGTGGGAGCCTGCTTCTCTCTCTCCCTGCCGCTCTGCATGTTTGTGCACGCTCTCTCTCTAACAAATAAATAAATAAAATCTTTTTTTTTTTTTTAAAGATTTTTATTTATTTATTTATTTATTTGAGAGAGAGCACATGAGAGGGGGGAGGGTCGGGAGGGTCAGAGGGAGAAGCAGACTCTCTGCCGAGCAGGGAGCCCGATGCGGGACTCGATCCAGGGACTCCAGGATCATGACCTGAGCCAAAGGCAGTCGCTTAACCAACTGAGCCACCCAGGTGCCCAATAAATAAAATCTTAAAAAAAAAAAGTAAACTTCATTCTCTGACTTCAAGACAAATTACCAAAAGGCAAGAGTTATTTAGAATATGGAAGATGCTCTGTCTTCTGGCTGAAAGACCGTATCAGATAAAGAAGCTATATGAGTAAGGTCAGGAAACTTACATAATTTGATGCTCTACTCTTCGGCACACAAGATGGACACTTGACTGTGCTTTGCTACAGCAACAATAGAGTCAATTTTATCACTAATGTCACAACTTAAAACTCAAAAGTTTTATTCTGAAACAAAGAGGTTCCCAAAGAAGTGCAGTGTTCCAGTCCTCAGAACAATGCAGAGTAATACAGAGAAAAGGGCCAACCCATCTAACGACCACGCCAAACAGCCTCAGCCTGAACCTTGCTCTCACCTCTGCACCTGCGGTCACTTTTCAGTTCAGCTGTGACAGTGATCACTTTAAAAGGTAAGTGAGACATCACTCCCTTGTTCAGTCCTTCTCACAATCCAGTTCCCAACTCACTCATGATGAAAAGTCCACACCATTGGGCGCCTGGGTGGCTCAGTTGGTTAAGCGACTGCCTTCGGCTCAGGTCATGATCCTGGAGTCCCGGGATCCAGTCCCGCATCGGGCTCCCTGCTCGGCAGGGAGCCTGCTTCTGCCTCTGACCCTCCCCCCTCTCATGTGCGCTCTCTCTCTTTCATTCTCTCTGTCTCAAATAAATAAAAAAAATCTTAAAAAAAAAGGAATCCCCATTACAGAAAAGACAACCCTTTAAAAAAAAAAAAAAAAGTCCACACCATTAACCACCTGGCTTTGCAACCCTCATTCCCACTTCCTCTGCTGCACTGGATTCCTTCCTTCCTCTTCCTGCCTTGGTGACTTTGCATCTGCTGTTCCCCCTACCTAGAAGGTTCTTTTTTTTTTTTTTTTTTTAAGATTTTATTTATTTATTTGACAGAGAGAGACACAGCGAGAGAAGGAACACAATCAGGGGGAGCGGGAGAGGGAGAAGCAGGCTTCCCGCAGAGCAGGGAGCCCGATGCGGGGCTCGATCCCAGGACCCTGGAATCATGACCTGAGCCGAAGGCAGACGCTTAACGACTGAGCCACCCAGGTGCCCCTAGAAGGTTCTTTTATTAGATATCTGTATTTGCTTCCCTCAGATCCTTTAGGTCTCTCCCAGAAGTCACCTTTTCAGTACGGTTGCTGACCATCTTATGGTCATCCTCTAAAACAGAGTACTACCATGGCCCATTCCACACCCACCTCTAAGAATGCTATTTGTAAAATTTCTTGCTATCAGATTTTTTTTTTTTTTTGGATTTACTGTTGTTTTTGCTCTTCTGTCTCCCTTAATCTAGAAATTTCTTCCATAAATAGGTGCTCAGTAATTATTTGCTGAATGTATGAAATTATTACTCCAATAGTCTCCCCACCCCCTGGAAATTCAGGACACATAAATTAAAATGAATTACCTCTGTCTTGACTTCTCTTTTCATGAATAACTTTAAAACTTAATTTTTTTCTTTTCTGCGCCCCCCCCCCCGCTTTTTTTAAAGTAGGCTCCATGCCCAACATGAGGCTTGAACTCACAGCCCTGAGGCAAGAGTCTCATGCTTTACTGACTGAGCCAACCAGGCGCCCCTAAAACTTTATGTAATCCAGTGATGGCAATCACCTATAGTATTATCTCCCACCCCCGAAATAATCTGATAACATTGAGGCTTATCACTCTGTGTGGATTTACAGTGGAGTTGTATGAGGGCCTTTGGGAATTCCAGAAAGCTAGAGAGTAGAAATCCTTATCATCTAGATCAGGGTCAGCAAATAAAATCTTGTCTGGAGTCTACTTTAAAAAAATACTTATAAAAATAAGGGGCACGTGGGTGGCTCAGTCAGTTAAACATCTGCCTTTGGCTCAGGTCATGAACCCAGGGTGCTGGGATCGAGCCCCACATGGGGCTCCTTGCTCAGCGGGGAGCCTGCTTCTTCCTCTCCCTCTACTGCTCCCCCTGCTTGAGTGAGCACACGTGCCCTTGCTCTCTCAAAAATAGCATCTTTGGGGAGCCTGAGTGGCTTAGGCAGTTAAGCATCCGACTCTTGGTTTCAGCTCAGGTCATGGTCTCACAGTGGTGGGATTGAGCCCTGTGTCTGGCTCAGTGCTGAGTAGAGTCTGCTTCAGATTTTCGTTCCCTCCCCCTCTGCTCCCCCCACCCCTGCTCGCTCACACTCTTTCTCTCTCTAAAATAAATAAAATCTTTTTTTTTCTTAAAATAAGTTTTACTGGAACATAGCCAAGCTCATTCATTATATATATTCTGCGGCTGCTTTTGTGATACAACAGTGAAATTGAGTAGTTGTGGCGAAGTTCAGTACAACATATGGCCAACAAAGCCTAAAATATTTACTATTTGGTCTTTTAGAAGTTTGCTACCCCAGGTCTCAACTAGAATATAGACTCTAGAACAACTGCCAGTCCAGACAGCAGACGCTCAGAAAGTAAAATTATCATAGGGTTGGCTGGCAGCAGGGCTGAAACTTTCACACCAACATTCTGATTCCTGATCAAACTTGTTATCCTATACCTACATACAGGGCCACAGTCTAATAACATCCAATCACATAAAACAAAGTTTAACATTAGGTTGACATTAGCTTTTCATTTTCTTGATCCATACTTTTTGAGTTCCCATAACACATTTTACTTGGGCAAACTACTGGTGAGATTCTCCCCATATCCAAGCCAAGACAACAGAACTTTTAAAAGGACTTTGGCAAAACCAAGCTAGTTAAGTCAGCTCAGCAAAAGGGGTCCACCTATCAACCACACTCCTGCAGTGACCTCCAGGGAAGGCAGAGCATCCTCCAACATCAGACCCTCTCCCCAGGTGTATTTGTATTTCAGAGATCTCTCCTTTGCCTCTTTACTTTCTACCTCTACTCTCCTCCCCAGGGCCTGCCCTTTGGGAGAAGGGCCAGCAAAAAACAAGTCATGGCTAGTAAAGAGAAGTCAAAAGCTAAAGAGGGGCACCTGGGTGGCTCAGTCAGCTAAGCACCTGAATCTTTATCAGCTCAGGTCTTGATCTCAGGGTTCAAGCCCCACACTGGGCTCCACGCTGGGGGTGGAGCCTACTTTAAAAAAGCTGGCGGGAGGCGGGGGGTGCTAAAGACCTCCTTTGAGACTAGGAGACATGGAGAAAAGTAACTTTTTGCTCTGAAGTGTTTTTGTCCCTAAAGGATTATACCTTGGATGATGAGATATAGGGCACGCATTCCTCCTCATTCCCACAGGACTTAGACAAATCCATGATGTGTGTGTGAAGGGAGGGTCTCGCACGGCTCTATTTTTTCTATGCCCCATCTTCTCGGGCCTTCCAACAGACTCCCAAAGATAGCCAGGTTCGTTTGAGAAACCAAAACTGAAACAACTGTTGAAAATGACTGAAGTGAACCAATGGCAGAGAGTACCTGCTCTATCTGTCTCAGTCTTGGGAGACACTGCACAGAGGCTCAGTCTCAGCTTGATGCCTTGGGATGCATAACCCTGATTCAAAGGGCTCAAAATCTTGGAGTGCCCAAGTACTGTCATTAAAATGAGTATAACCATGACCAAAAAAAAAAAAAAGGTCACATAACCCTAACTGGCCAGCGCAAGCCCACATCACCAGCAGGCCCTCCAAGGTTGTTTGTGTTAATGATGACAATGTTCTTGGCCCAACTGCTACCCTGTAAAGACAGAGCACTACATCACCAAGAGAAACATTTTATCCTCTTAGGTACAAACCGAAAGTAAGTTCTGTTTCAGACCTTGGTGCCTTGCTTCGCAGAGTATGAGGTCAGTGTTATTCGGTCTTTTTCTGAAGGAAGGTGGCTTCTGAGACATGTGACCAACTGAGCTGGTGAAATGGTCAAGTTCAAGTCTCTCTTTATTAGCTAAGATACTTTAGAAAACGGCTAAAATGGGGCTTTAAAAGTACTACCAGGAGGGGTGCTGGGTGACTCAGTTGGCTAAGCATCCAACTATTGATCTCGGGGGAGTCTGCTTCTCTCCCTCTCCCTCTGACCCTCCCCAAGCACTCTCTCTTTCAGATAAATAAATAAACCTTTAAACAAACAAATACACTACCAGGAAACAGCAAATCACCAGTTTAGATATTGGGAAGCAACAGGTTCAAAACGAAGTATTGAAAAAAGGTGTGAGCACCTAAAAAAGCCTTCCTCAAATTTTAGTAGAAAAGATGGCTTTGTATTTGGAACACACCTACTTTACAAGGTAGACACATAGGAGACCTAGGCTGAAAAGTGAGCCAGGGCCCAGGCTTTCGAGTCCCAAGGCTCTAGGACTCTGGTCACTGATGATTCCTTCTATGAAGTTCATGTTTGCTTTTCAATGACTTGATGCACAGAAATGACCTGAGAAACCAGGTGTCAGCCAGGCACACAGACAGTGACAAACATCAGGCTGCAGAGTTACCCACCTAAACTATCAGGGCTGTCAATGGAGAAACACATCAGTATAACATCAGTGTCCGGATAGGAGAGAGGCCTCAAGCGATCATAATCTTCCTGCCCAGCTGTATCCCACAAAGCCAACTCTACCTGTGATAGGAAAAATAAACACAATGCAAGGTTAATCCTCCCCACTTTCAGACGAAGTGGTACTCACCAAAGTACATTCAAATGGCAAACTGTCCAAAACAGTAAAACAAGCCTGAGCTGGACGGTGTGTTTAAATTGTTTTGGGTTGAAATTTCTCAAAATACTAGAGTACATAAAGTATATAATAAAGTACATAATTAGTACATAATTTAAAATATCAAAAATAACTTTATAGTTTGTAAAAAGCATAGTATTTAATTATAAACAACATTCTACATAGAAAGGCAGATGAACAAGGAAAATCAAACTATAAAGAACATTCTATCAGGTGTACAAAGCAAGACAAGGAAACATCAGACCTGAGTAACTTTTCCCAATACATTCTAACTCAATTGTTGCCCTTTTTTGGTCTCATCATTCTGCTCAATGTGCAAACATGGAGACAAGACTGTATTTGAGGGGCACTTGGGTGGCTTAGTCGGTTAAGCATCTGCCTTCTGCTCAGGTTGTGATCCCAGGGTCCTGGGATCGAGCCCCACGTCGGGCTCCCTGCTCAGTGGGGAGTCTACTTCTCCCTCTCCCTCTGTTCCTCCCCGCACTCACGCTTACTCTTTCTCTCAAATAAGTAAATAAAACCTTAAAAAAAAAAAAAAAAAAAAGACTACATTTGAGTAGGTGGGTAAGAAAAGACACCATGCTGGACGTTAGGCAAGGTCTCAGTGGACAAGAAAGGTCTCTGGACCTGCCTTTTCTGCTCAAAAAATACCTGAATGAAAGCATCACTAAGAGAGCAGGGTACTCCTTTCACACCTGGAACCTGCTCACCTTCCTGTGGTAGGAGGGCAAACTGATTGATGCCTGGGCTCTGGACACAGGTCCCCTTCCATGTTGTCTGGCACTGCAGCCAGCCCTGTGATATCTCACAACCAGAGTGGGATTTTAATACTTCTGCTCAGGGAGGCTTTGGAGCCAAAAGCTCTCCTTCTAGTACTTGGAATACCCTTTTTTCCTAGAGCCTTCACAGCACATATTTCAAAGTTTCTAAATATCATTCTTTCCTTAAAGTTGATGGCTAATTATCTCTTCCACCCTCAACCTCTGCCCTAGCATGCATCGCTCACAACCTCCACTAGACCCACTGCACTTCTGTCATGCACACACACTACTGGTTTGGTATGTGTATTTCTTTCTTTCTTTTTTTTTTTGGTATGTGTATTTCTAATACATTGATACCCAAGCCTCACAACAGAATGAACCTTAGAATGGTACAGCTCATTCACTCTCTGCCTAATTGCACTACCTTGGCCCCTCCAAGCCTCATGTGTGCTCAGTCAGACACATCCAACCCTATCTCCTGATAAATGCTTTGGATGTTGGCCCTATCTCTTGTCAGAATGGGCTTTTCCATCTTTGGTAGGTCTGTTCCTGGGACCACAATCACCTAGAATCTTGGATGGTTTCCTAGACTATTACTGTATACTCTTAAATGAACATTCCTAGCACCCTCTCTCAACTTGTAGGCTACTGAGTTGCTAAGAAGCACTTTTATTTCAGGGACCCTAGAAATCTGAATAGCTAGCTTAATGTGCTTTCCATACCCGGTGCCACAAACTGAAGCTAGGTAGCACCGGGACAGAAAGGGGTAATAGGTAAAGCAGGAAAATGAGAAGGGAGAAAGGGCATGGAATTATGGGGGCCAATATATTAGGTGCTAGCAGCATGAGACATGTGAATGAATGCCCAAGAGGACTGAATATATTGGAGAAGAGCCCCTTGTTCTAGTTTCTTTTCAACTGACCCATTTGCAGTGGGAATTTCATGCCTCTCCAAAAGTTGTACAGGGGCTGGGTAAGACATTATTTGACACAAAAGGGAACAGAAGGGGGCGCCCGGGTGGCTCAGTCGTTAAGCGTCTGCCTTTGGCTCAGGTCATGGTCCCAGGGTCCTGGGATCAAGCCCCACATCGGGCTCCCCGCTCAGCAGGAAGCCTGCTTCTCCCTCTCCCACTCCCCCTGCTTGTGCTCCCTGTGTCTCTCTCTGTCAAATAAATAAAATCTTAAAAAAAAAAGGGGGGGGGAACAGAAAATTAAAAAAATATATATATAAACTCTAATTCCAGGAGAGTCTTGCTCTGGTCTTGCCAGTGGACTTTCAGGACAGACACGAAGAAACACTGTCCTTGTTGCCAGTAACAGGTAATTGAAGCAATGGTGGCAGCCTATTTATATTAAAGTAAAACACTATAAAAAAAAATTAAATATGAGAATATTATTTAAATGTCACATTGCTGGTGGTGTACATCAGTATACCCCTTTGAGACCCATAAAATGACCTCTTGACCTAGTAATCTCATACTTCAGCACTGAATGATATATGACAGAACTGGGGAAGTCCATCCATACGAAGAGATTCATTTTAGCGTTATCCATCTGGCAACAAACTAAATTTCAAATATAAAGCTGTAAAGAGCCTTCCCTATGTAAAATACATAGGGATGTGATTAAAGTCTAGATGACAGCAGTTAAAAATGAACAAAGTTGGGCTATGATGGC
This sequence comes from Neomonachus schauinslandi, assembly GCF_002201575.2. Classification (NCBI taxonomy): domain Eukaryota; kingdom Metazoa; phylum Chordata; class Mammalia; order Carnivora; family Phocidae; genus Neomonachus; species Neomonachus schauinslandi. The sequence goes on along the minus strand of NC_058403.1, from coordinate 196,724,246 downwards.
AGGAAGAGAATGGATTTCTCAAACATGTTTGTTATTATTATATTGTGTACTGAAGAGACAAAAAGGCCTAATTCTCTACAGGCTCTATGAACATTTTTGCCTAAGATGCAAAATGAAACCAGTTGTTATGAAAAGTGTACTCACCTGCTTTCCATCAACTTCAATATCTGCCACATAGTTCTCAAACACTGTGGGTACATACACCTCTGGGAACTGGTCCTTGCTAAAGACGATGAGCAAACAAGTCTTGCCACAGGCTCCATCACCAACAATCACCAGTTTCTTCCGGATGGCAGCCATGCTAAAACATGAGACAAAGGTGTTATCTAGAACGCACAAGAAGCTATTAATAGCCCCAGGCTATGACACACACTTTTCTGACCATGGGGCACAAACCTCTATTAGCACACCCAAATACAAAATGCTAGTACAACTTTCCACTTGACACCAAAACTCCACAACTAATGGGTTATACTTTTTTTCTTTTTAAGATTTATTTATTTATTTGAGAGACAGACAGACAGACAGACAGACAGACAGAGAGAATGGAGTGAGGGGGAGAGAGAGAGAGAGGGAGAGAGAATCTTTAAGCAGACTCTGTGCTGAGTGTGGAGCCTGACGCCTGGCTCTATGCCAGGACCATGAGATCACGACCTGAGCTGAAACCAAGAATTGATGCTTAACTGACTGCTGCCCAGGCGCCACAAACTGTTATATAATGGTAAAAAGACTGAAAGCTTATCCTCAAGATTAGAACAAGACAAGAATGGCCACTTTTGCCACTTCTATCCAACATGATAATGAAGATTCTAGCCAGAGTAATTAAGCAAGAAAATGAGATAAGACATCCAGACTGAAAAGGAAGAAGTAAAACTATCTTAATTTGTAGATGACATGACCTTATATATATATGGAAAATCCTAAGGAATCCATTAAAAATTATTAGAACAAATTCAGTAAGGTTACAGGATACAAGATGAACATACAAAAATCAAGTACTTCTATAACCTGGTAATGAACAAAGTGAAAATGAAATTAAGACAATTTCATTTACAATACCTTCAAAAAGAATAGGGATAAATTTAACAAAAGTACAAAATATACTCTGAAAACTCCAAAACAGGGGCACCTGGGTGGCTCAGTTGGTTAAGCGGCTACCTTCGGCTTAGGTCATGATCCCAGGGTCTTGGGATCGAGCCCTGCGTCCGGCTCCCTGCTCAGTGGGGAGCCTGCTTCTCCCTCTCCTTCTGCCTGCCTCTCTGCCTACTTGTGCTCTCTGTCAAATAAATAAATAAAATCTTAAAAAAAAAAAATGTGAAAACTCCAGAACATTGTTGAGAGAAAGATCTAAATGAATGAAAAGACTTGGAAGACAATACTGTTAAACGGCAACATCCTCCAAATTATTCTGCAGATTCAAGACAATCCCTATCAAAATACCAGCTGGCTTCTTGAATTGAGAGTCCAGAAATAAGCTCCCACATTTAGGGACAAGTGATTTTCAACAAGGATGCCAAGACAATCTGATGGAAGAAAACGTCTTTTCAACAAATAGTGCTGAGACAACTGAATAGATCCACACGAAAGAATGAAGTTAGAAAGCTACACCTCACATCATATACAAAAATTAACTCAAGATGGATTACAGGCCCAGGGGTACCTGGGTGGCTCATGAATTTTACCACTAGCTACTTCATGTGGGTCCTGGGGTCCTGAGATCAAGCTCTATGTCAGGCTCCATGCTCAGCAAGGACTCTGCTTGAGACTCTCTCCCTCTCTCCCTCTGGCCCACCCCTCCATGCATGCTCATCTGCTCTAATAAATAAATTTTAAAAAAAGAGAATATATTTATCACTAGCAACCAAAGAAAAAATAGGTAATTGGACTTCCATCAAAATTTTTAAAACTTTTGTGCTTTGGGGTGCCTGGGTGGCTCAGTCGTTAAGCATCTGCCTTTGGCTCAGGTCATGACCCCAGGGTCCTGGGATCGAGCCCCGCATCGAGCTCCCTGCTCCGCAGGAAGCCTGCTTTTCCCTCACCCACTCCCCCCTGCTTGTGTTCCCTCTCTCGCTGTGTCTCTGTCAAATAAATAGATAAAATCTAAAAAAAAAAAAAAGAGAGAGAGAGAGAGAGATACCATCAAGAAAATGAGAAGACATGGGGCGCCTGGCTGGCTCAGCATATGAGTTTTGATCTCAGAGTCCTGAGTTCAAGCCAAATGCTGCGTGTGGAGTCTACGTTTTAAAAAAAAGAAAGAAAGAAAATAAGAAGACAACCCACAAATAGGAGCAAATGTTTGCAAATAACATACCTAATAAGGGATGTGTATCTAGAATACATAAGGAACCCCTAGAACTCAACAACAAAAAAGCAGCTTAGGTTGGATGGTCTGGCTCAGGGTCTCTCATGAGATTGCAATAAAGGTATTGATTTGGGGGGTGCCTGGGTGGCTTAGTCGGGTAAACATCTGACTCTTGGTTTCAGCTCAGGTCCTGATCTCAAGGTGGTGAGATCGAGCCCCACATTAGGCTCCACACTCAGTGCAGAATCTGCTTGAGATTCTTTCCCCCTTTCTCCCCCGCCCCTGTTCCTCCCCCTGCGCTCATGCATTCTCTAAAAAATTAAATCTTAAAAAAAAAAAAAAAAAAAATGGGCAAAGGATCTGAATAGATATGACCCAGCAATTCCATTCCTAGACATACATCTGAGAAAAATGAAAACCTATGTTCACACAAATACACAAATGTTCAGCAGCATTAAAATATTCATCACAGTTGGGGAACCTGGGTGGCTCAGTCAGTTAAGTGTCCAAATCTTGGTTTCGGCTCCGGTCATGAGATCGAGCCCCATGTTGGGCTCAGCACTCAGCAAGGAGTCAGCTTGAAGATTCTCTCCCTCCCCCTGCTCCTGCACTCTCTAAATAAATAAAATCTTTTTTTTTTTAAGATTTTATTTGACAGAGAACAAGCAGGCGGAACGGCAGGCAGAGGGAGAGGGAGAAGCAGCCCCCCAGGAGCAGGGAGCCCTCTGTGGGGCTCGATCCCAGGACCCCAGGATCATGACCTGAGCCAAAGGCAGACACTTAACCAACTGAGCCACCCAGGCGCCCAAATAAAATTTTTCCCCCCAAAAAGCGGAAACAAACCAAACATCCAACAACTGATGAATGGATAAAATGTGGTATATACATCTCCACAGAATGGAATCATGTTCAGCAATAAATAGAGGAAAAAGTGCTGATACATACCACAGTGTGAATGAAACTTGAAAACATTACATATGTGAAAGAAGCTTGCCACAAAGAACCACATACTGAGTGTCTCCATTTGAATAAAATTTCCAGGGTAACCTGGTTGGCTCAGTCAGTAGAGCATAGGACTCTTACCTCAGGGTCATGAGTTCAAGCCCCACATTAAAATTAAAAAAACAAAAAACACAATACAGGGTGCCTGGATGGCTCAGTTGTTAAGCGTCTGCCTTCAGCTCAGATCATGATCCCAGGGTCCTGGGATGGAGCCCCATGTCGGGCTCTCTGCTCAGCAAGGAGCCCGCTTCTCCCTCCCCCTGCTGCTCCCCCTGCTTGTGCTGTCAAATAAACAAAATCTTAAAAAAAAAGTGTGTGTACATATATCTATATGTATGTGTGTATGTATATGTGTGTATATATAAAATGTTCAGAACAGGAAAATAGAGAGACAGAAAGTAGGTTGGTGGTTGCCTAAGGAAGTTGGAGGAGGGAGGAAAGAAAATGATTACTAAGGGAACAGTGGGGGTTTCTTTTGGGGATGACAAAACTGAGATGGATGCAGAGCCACAGCTCTATGAATATACTATATAGTATGAATATATGACACTGAATTGTACACTGAAATGGGTAAACTCTAAGGTATATGGAGTGTATTTCAATAAAGCTGTTACAAAAAAAAAAAAAAAGAACCTCCAGAATCCTTCCATTTGCCGGAGACTAATTAATGGTCAACCACCCCAATTTTCACCATTCCCTCTTAGAATAGCACTCCAATCTTTAGCTGTGTATTTTGTTGCCTAGTTAAAAGACTACATTTCTTAGCCTCCCTTACATTAGGTATGGCTATGTACAAAGTTCTAGCCCATAAGATGTAATCAGCAATGCTTGTGGGACTTCCAGGAAGTCTTCCTTAAAGTTAAGTCATATGTCCTTCCTCATTCCCTTCCTCCTTCCTGGTGCTTAAACCTGAAGCCAAGGCTGCTTTCTGAACAGTCATCCTGGAATGTGAGGATATGGATGTGTGGATGAAGAACGTAAGTGCCACATTCTGGAGCTGGAGGATTAAAAGGTAGAAAACACCTGGATCTTAGCTGCTCTTGAGAGCCACCATCTCAGCCCCAGACTGCCTACACTTCCACACTCCTTTATGTGAAAAATAAATGCCTTGTTTAAGATGATATTTTTCAGATCTTTGTTACCTGTAGTCAAACTAATCCTCAACAATACATACTCATAAAACCAGACTATCTAAAGGGAATGCTTCCCAAACTGGAGCAGGTATGATAATTCACTGGGGGTACATGAAAGAAACACAAGAAACACGTTTTTTAAGCCTAGAAAACCTAAGGAATTTAGCTTTAAAATTTTAATTGCATAAACTCCTAAGCAGAAGATCCCATAATGGGAAGGGCTCACAATGCTGCCAGCATGCATTTGTGAGTTCTCAGTATGTTTAACATACGGCAGTATGTGCCTCGCTAAGTATATACACAGACTTTATGAAGTTTTAACCAAACCCAAAAGTGATGTAGTGATTTTTAAAGATCTTTTATTTTTTTGCACAAAAGCATTAGATTGAGGATAATACTAATAATGAAAGTACAATAATAAGCATAAACAGGAAATGTGCTTGATATCATTCTTTCAACAGCAGGAGCATGCAGGGGTGCCTGCCTGGCTCAGTCAGTAGTAAGCATGTGACTTTTGATCTCAGGGTTGTGAGTTCAAGCCCCACGTTAGGCTTGGAGCCTACTTTAAAAACAAACAAACAAACAATAGGAGCATGCAATCAAAACAGTATTATATTGAGACCAGCCTTTAAACTATGGCCCAGTACTATGGCCACCCCTTCAGCTCCCTTTTCCTTTTTTGCTTTGGATTCCTAATGGGTATGAGACCGATCTCAAGGTCCTATAGTTGTTTTCACTTGTGTTTTGTCTTCCAACTGGACTGCAAATCACCTAAAATCAAAGAATGTATCTTAAATTTCTTTGCAGCCTTATTCAGTTTGGTACTTTAGTGGGCATGCAGTAAGTATTAAATAAATATAAGAAAACCAAAAACCAAAAAACATTTCTTAAATGAGAAAGGAGACAGTACCTCATTTTCAGAATCCAGGGCACAGACACGAATGGATTTACCTCTTAAAAATTGTTCCTCTAGGTTCAGTCTGACTGCTAACATCTATCTCGATAGGATTTGTAAATCCTTTTGTTTTTCTCATGCTCTCAAATTCACTTCTAGATTTTAATATACTTCACACATCTCTTCAGGCCTAACTTGTACTGGTTTGTGCCCCAAGTCAAACAACCAGGGCCTCACGGGATGCAAACAAAATTCATCAGGAAATCCCTGGTTCAAAAAAAAGGCTGCCAGCTTCGAGTACCTCCTTCCTAGAAGGCACTCAATTCTCAAGAAATAATTTCTCTCAATCTAATGTGGTTAAAGATGTACAAAATGACAATGCCAGGGAGCAACCAAAAAGGCTTTGGAAAATTTTCCTTGGGGAACATTTGGCCCAGGAAAAGTGTAAAACCAATCAGCCTCTACTGGTGAGAAAGACAGAAATTACAAGTGATTATGGGACAAAATGAAAATGAAAGCTAGAATTACAAACTGATTTCTGGGAGTCTGGCCACACAACCAGAGTTGTTGACAAGAAGTGAGAAGTACAAACATCAGGTCGTTTCCTGAAATGACCCAAGAAAATGTTACTCTGGTCTTTTCCTTTAATTTTGCTATAAATCCAGCACCTTTTTCAAGTACATGGCTTGCCACAGCTTGAGAAAGGAAATCACAACGAGCTCTCTCTGCAGTCTCTCTGCCGCACGTGTCATTTTCTAGGCTGAATGCAGTCTCAGAAACAATTCTTAAGAACTTTGAGGAGATATTTGTCCAGTAAAAGTCAGTTATGACATATTTAAGTCACCTGTAACTGTATGCAAAGGACTGTAAATTTCCTTCCTCAGTTCAAAATCTTTTATAAAAGTTACTGTGCCACCCTCACAAAAGTCGAAAGCAAAAAGAAAGGTTGAAAGGAGATCTCCCATGGTGCTGAGAGGGCACAAAAAATACCTGCCACCACAAGATCAGTCTTTCCCCACAATCTCAAAGAATGGTGCGTTCTGGCTGTGGACCAAACTTTGGCAAATTACATTAAGCAGTTACTGTTAACAAAGACAACCAATACTGTAATATATTTCCCACCCACATGCAAATAGAAATGGATGCCCAAGGAAAGCAATAGAGGGGCTACATGCAGTGTCCCATGTAATCCTGTGCTTCATACTCAACAGACAAAAGAGCAGACAGCTCACTGACGGGAGGCGGCACCACAGGCCTCCAGGGCCGCACTCCTCTCCAGGGGATGCAGTATCTCAGTGAGCATCTCTTACGGGGTCTGGCATCAGAGGAAGCACTCAGTAAACAGCAGCTCCTACTACTACGGTCTCTCCCTCCAGCTAGGCCTAACCTCACATCCTCTAGCACCATTCAATTCATACAGTATTGCCACTTGTGGTATCCCACACCTCCTTTCTCTCTCCCTCTATAATGGCTTCCTTCTCTCAGTCTACAATAAAGTGCAGAGTGCTCCTACTTCAAAATAATAAATCTCCCACATTCACGCTTTCTTCTCGTTACTGTTCTCTCTCTGGCCTGTTTCAAAGAAAAGGTATACATTTCTGCTGCTTCATACCCACTGGCTTGCTTAAAATCCCTCCAACCTGCCTTCTGCCCAAACTACCAAAACTTTCTCAGAAATCACCAATGACCTCCCTTCACAAAATACAGTCCACATTCTCCTTGATATTTTTTGTTCTAACTTACCTCCCTAACAAAATACGCTCTGTTGTCTGTCTCATTAGCTATAGCCTCCACACCTAATCACTCCCAGACAGCCTGGGTTTTTCCCTCATCTCCTAATACTCTTACCTATCTCTGGGAATCTCAGTTCTTCAAAAAAACACTTCTATGAATGTCATTCCCAAATCTCTCTCTCTGACCCAGTCCCTGTTCTAAAACTTCTGATACACCTCAATTCTATGCTCTACTTGCATCTCAAATTCAACATCTTCCAGACATCATCCCAATCTCTGTCCAATCTTCTCTTCTCAGTTACCTCAATCTTGGTGATGAAAACAAAATTACACTCCTAAATACAGGTAGAAACCCTGTGGTTGGGGCGCCTGGGTGGCTCAGATGGTTAAGCATCCGACTCTTGATTTAACTTAGGTCATGATCTCAGGGCTGTGAGATGGAGCCCCGAGTCTGGCTCTGCACTGGGCGTGGAGCCTGCTTAAGATTCTTTCCCTCTGCCCTTTCCTCTCTAATAGAAAAGAAAAGAAGAGAAAAGAAAAGAAACCCTGTGGTTACACAATTCTCTTACTTCCTTTGTTTCTCACAGCAAGACTGCTTTCAAGTTCTAGGGAATTCTGCCCCTTCATAGGTCTCCCTTCCACCACTACCACTATCCACTTTGACTTCCCATAATCATTGTTCCATTTCAAGTCCTCAGTCCTCAACACTGCCTACCTGGAAAAAAGCAAAAATGCAACTGGTCTCACCTCCCTTCTGTCCTGCTTGCTGCAGGCAAATTCTCCATTGCTACACCTGGGCTTTAGCCCATAAGGCCTTTCCTCAAAGGCTTTCAGAAGGTCCTCAATGCCAAAATCAGGTCAAAACTTCTCAGCCTTAACATTAGGGTCCGGGGCACCTGGGTGGCTCCGTCGTTAAGCGTCTGCCTTCGGCTCAGGTCATGATCCCAGGGTCCTGGGATCGAGCCCCACATCGGGCTCCCTGCTCAGCGGGAAGCCTGCTTCTCCTTCTCCCACTCCCCCTGCTTGTGTTCCCTTTCTCACTGTGTCTCTCTCTGTCAAATAAATAAATAAAATCTTAAAAAAAACAAAAAACAAAAAACATTAGGGTCCTCTGAAATTCTCTCTTCCCACCTCCTCTCCATTCCTTATCACACACCTAATTCCACTAATTGGACTTGTAAAACTCCCCCACCTCAGCTCAAAGTAATGCCTTATCTGAATTTTTTTCTCCCTTTCTCCAGAAAATAACACCTCATCTGTCCACCCCAAGTATTGCCCTGTTCCAAAGCCTATTTCTTTTTTTTTTTTTTTTTTTTTTAAGATTTTTTATTTTTGGGCGCCTGGGTGGCTCAGTTGGTTAAGCGACTGCCTTCGGCTCAGGTCATGATCCCAGGGTCCTGGGATCGAGTCCCACATCGGGCTCCCAGCTCGGCGGGGAGCCTGCTTCTCCCTCTGACCCTTTCCTCTCTCATGCTGTTTCTCTCTGGCTTGCTCTCTAATAAATAAATAAATAAAATCTAAAAAAAAAAAAAAAAAGATTTTTTATTTTTAAGTAATCTCTATGCACAACGTGGGGCTCAAACTCACAACTCTGAGATCAAGTCACATGCTCTACCAACTGAACCAGCCAGGCACCCCGCAAAGCCTATTTCTTATTTCTGGTCCTACATCTTTCACTCCTCAAAATCAAATGTTGCCTCCAAGTGAGGCTTTGGTCCTCTCCTGGTCCTTATACACCTCAATTCAACCACTTTTACCAGGCATCCTACTCTATGGAAGAGAGATAGCAGTTCTATTTCTTGTGTGCTTGACTCATATCCGTTCCTGAGTATAAGTTTCTTAAAGACAGGGACCACATCTGGCTTGGTCTGTCCCACTTGGAGCTGCATTATTAATGTAACAAGGATATGCTAAATGGGATGCTAATACAGAAGAACAAAAGTACAAAGAAGGGGCATGTTTCCCAAAAATACTGATAAAAAACTTGACTCCTTGGCATTCTCTGTTTATTCTTTTCTTGAAGCAAGGACTGTTTTGTTTTGGTTTTGCTTTTTTAAGATTTTATTTATTTTTTGACAGAGAGAGAGACCGCAAGAGAAGGAACACAAGCAGGGGCAGGGGGAGAGGGAGAAGCAGGCTTCCCGCTGAGAAGGGAGCCTGATGCGGGGATCAATCCCAGGACCCTGGGATCATGACCTGAGCTGAAGGCAGATGCTTAACGACTCAGCGCCCCCCTGCAAGGAGTGATTTTTACAGGATTCAGGAGATTGAAAAAAAAAAAAATAGGTGGAACAGTGAAGAATCAGACAACTGAAATTCTAATCAAACTAACACAGGCCAAGCACAAAAATAATGAAAAAGACTATTTGGACCTGCATATATGCTATGTAGAGTATTTCAATGATATTCCTTTGAAAAACAGACTAATTAAAGTAGGTCAACCTGAACCTGACTTATTAGGAATTATTTTGAAATCTCAACATTCCAGCTTCCCCTCTTTAGGTCTGATATGCCATATATAGTATTTGCTAACTGCCTTTCAAAAGCCTCCAATTTTAAGTATATACTTTCTACCATCACTGTATTGCAACTGGATCCTTCACACTTGAAAACATCTCCATAAAATGCTGCCAGAAAGCCAGGTAACACCTGAGCAAAGATGACTCCTGTTAGCGGTTACTGTTCATAGTGGGACACTGTACCAAGTATATCAGGCCTCGTCCTGCCCTTTGATTTATACGGCCAAGAAAATTCCCTAGAAGGGAAACACAGGCAGTTATCAGTATCAACAGAGGCTGCCAATCAAAATCAACCACAATGAGAAGAAGCCGACCCTGAGTTGGATACCTTGGATGCCTTGCCTCTGGTACCTTGTTTTGATAATAGGCAGCTACTATTCTATAGGAAAATATAAGTCCCTTTATTCTCCTGGTATAGTCTCACTCACAAAGTTACTGATAATCACACACACACAGTCAGTAAGACCTTCTGTGTACAGAATGCTTGGACACAGAGCTTTAAGTTACAGCAATAGGAAAAACTTAACAATGACACATGGGTGGCTATCTATGGCTAGCATTCAATCATCTTGTGGTTAAAGTATAAAAAACAAAGCAAAACAAAAAAAAACCCCGTTAATTGCTATTTAACGTTTTCTATTAAAAGAGTAGGAACCATTGTTTTACTGGTTCAAAGACTCGAAACTTACCAAAGATTGGCTCTTACTTGGAACTCGAGGATGGGACTGGCCCTGCTGCTGAGGTGCACAGTGCTGGGAATGAATGGCAAGATGACACCCTTGTGTCTTCCTTTCACAAGAGGAAATAAGGTCTGTCTGGACATAAACATTCTCCCCTGAACAGCAGTGAGGACAGAGGGTAAGAACATCTTTTTTGTGATGTGCAAATCCTGGCTGACATGGTCACAAGTACTCAGGAGTTGGGGCACCTGGGTGGCTCAGTTGGCTAAACAGCTGCCTTCAGCTCAAGTCATGCTCTCGGGGTCCTGGGATAGAGCCCCACATTGGGCTCCCTGCTCAGTGGGGAGTCTGCTTCTCCCTCTCCCTCTGCTGCTCTCTTGCTCAAGCTCTCTCTCTCAAATGAATAAAATCTTTTTTTTTTTTTTTTTTTTTTAAATAAGTACTCGGGAGGTGCCTGGGTGGCTCAGTCGTTGGGCGTCTGCCTTCGGCTCAGGTCATGATCCCAGGGTCCTGGGACTGAGCCTGGCATCAGGCTCCCTGCTTGGCGGGAAGCCTGCTTCTCCCTCTCCCACTCCCCCTGCTTGTGTTCCCTCCCTCGCGGTGTCTCTGTCAAATAAATAAATAAAATCTTTAAAAATGAATAAATAGGGGCGCCCGGGTGGCTCAGATGGTTAAGTGTCTGCCTTCGGCTCAGGTCGTGATCCCAGGGTCCTGGGATCGAGTCCTGCATCGGGCTCCCTGCTAGGCAGGGAGCCTGCTTCTCCCTCTGCCTCTCTCTCTTTTATGAATAAATAAATAAAACATAAAAAAAAACTTTAAAAATAAATAAATAAAAATAAAAATAAGTACTCGGGAGTAATGCCTCGTTTTTCAGGGTGACTCCTCTGTGGCATTGTTGATGATGCACATTCCAAAGCATATACCTCACTGGCCCCATCAGAGGGACACAGCAACCACAAGATACACTTCACTGCCATGTCTGATAGTGATGCCTACCGCTAATCACGGGCTGGTTGCAGCTCTCAACTCCATTTCTGCCTATTACCTGACATACAACTTCTTTAAGAAAAAAACAAAAAACAAAACAAAACCACACTATACTAACCATTTTCCTGATGTTCTCTTTAATACAAATGGTGTCAGAAGTTCCAAAAACTGCTACAACAGATCCTAACAAACTGTGTGGACCTTCATGAGTGACCATGACACCTACACACTAGTGTATCACAATGCCCTTTCTATACATTTGAAAGGAACTTATTTGATCCTGAACTTCCAAAGGCAGGTATAATTATCATTAATTTCTATTTTACCAACGGGGAAAGCAACTTAGTGACTAGAATTTATTGAGTGTAAGGCCAATATATTAAAACACATTAATTTTCAAACTGAAAACCATTCTGGCATAAGGTACACCATTTCCCATCTGTTTTTTAGAGACGTTGCTGAGATATATATAACTTGTGCAATTGGGACAGACAACAAAGGATTTACTCATTGCCAAAGAGGCCTACAAGTCAGTCATACTTCAACTCTATTAGCCTATATTTCTGCCAGTCAACAGATAAATTAGGCCAGGTCTACTCAGCAAACATGCTGTGGAAGAACACCAAACGGGTCACAAGGGGAGGCGGTTTGGGGAAATGTGAAAAGACGCTATTCTATTACAGTGTGGTACACAACATGTTCTTAAAAATAGCTTTATTGAAATCTAATTCACATACCATACAATTTACACATTTAAAGTATACAATTCTGGGATCTAATGTACAGCATAGTGATTACAGTTAATACTGTATTATATATATATATTTTTTTTAAAGATTTTATTTATTTATTTGACAGAGACAGCGAGAACAGGAACACAAGCAGGGGGAGTGGGAGAGGGAGAAGCAGGCTTCCCGCCGAGCAGGGAGCCCCATGCGGGGCTTGATCCCAGGACCCTGGGATCATGACCTGAGCCGAAGGCAGCCGCTTAACGACTGAGCCAACCAGGCGCCCTATAATACTTTTTTTTTTTTTTTATTCATGAGAGTCAGAGAGAGAGAGGCAGAGGAAGAGGGAGAAGCAGGCTCCCCGCCTAGCAGGGAGCCCGATGCGGAACTCGATCCCAGGACCCTGGGATCATGACCTGAGCTGAAGGCAGACGCTTAACCATCTGAGCCACCCAGGCGCCCCTGTATTATATACTTTAAAGTTGCTAAGGAGTAAATCTTAAATGATTTCACCACAAAAAAGACATGGTAATTATGTGACATAATGCAGATGTTAGCTAATGTATCAACACTTTGTACACCTTTAACTTATACAAGGTCATGTCAATTATATCTCAGTAAAGTGGAGAAAATAGTATACAGTTCAATGGGTTTTAGTATATTACATTATTTTTAGAAGTTGTGATAATATGTAACAAAACTTGCCATTTTAATTATTTTTAAGTATACAACTGTGATACTGTGATTTACATATATTTGGTCTTAGTCCCTGTTCCTGGCACAGGGCTCCTAAAACCCTTCTAATTTCCTAAATTATATGAACAATGGAAGAACTTTTTATGTTTGCTATTTTGTCCTCAAATATCTCCAGTTCCTGAAATAGCTCTGGAATGATAGATCAAAGTCAAAGGCGTGTCTTGTTATTTATAACAAACTCTCGTTCAACCACACCAGAGTTTATGTAAATGAAGGGACTTTGGAAAATCCCTTAAAGATGGAGGCTGGTTGCCAGGGGAACCAACCACAGGGATTGCAACTTTCAGCCCCTCCCTGCCATCCTAGAGTAGGGAAGAGGGACTGGAGGTTGAAGTTATCACCAAAGGCCAATGATTTAATCAATCATGCCTACTTAAAGTCTCCAAAAAACTAAAAGGGCAGGCTTCAAAGACCTTCCAGGGTGGTGGACATGTGCAGGTACTGAGAGAATGACACATCTGGGTGGGCGGGCAAGCTAGCTCCACATCGCTTCCCACATATCTCGTCCTATGTATCTGGCTGTTTTTGGGTTATATGCTTTTATAATAAACTTGTAATCTAGTGAGTAAAGTATTTTCCTGAGTTCTGTGAGTTGCTCTTGAAAATTAACTGAACTCCAGGAGGAGACCGTGGGATCCTGGGATTTACATTCAGTCAGTCAGAAGCACAGGTAATAACCTGGACTTGCTATTGAGGTTTGAAGTGGGAGGCTGTGGGGCAGTCTTTTGGGACTAAGTGCTTAACCTGTGGGATCCAATGCGAACTTCAGGTAGCTAGTGTCAGAACTGAATTGAATCGTAGGACACCAGTCAGTGTTGTGGAATTGCTTGGTGTGGGAACACCCAGCCCCCAATTTGGTGACCAAAAGTGTGAGAAGTGGAAGGTGTTGTAGGGGAGTATTGAGAGTGAAGGATACAAACAGAAGATGTTTTTTTCCTTTACAACAATTTAGTGGCAGTAATTACATTCACAATGTTGTGCAATCACTGCCACTATTTTCAAAGCTTTCTCATCACCCCAAAGAGAAACTTGTAACCATTAAGCAGTAACTCCTCATTCTTCTCTCTCCTTAGCCCTTGATAAACTCCTCGAATCTACTGTCTTTATAAATTTGCCTATTCCAGGGGCGCCTGGGTGGCTCAGTGGGTTAAGCGGCTGCCTTCAGCTCAGGTGATGATTCCAGGGTCCTGGGATCCAGCCCCGCGTCAGTCTCCCTGCTCAGCAGGGAGTCTGCTTCTCCCTCTGCCTGCTGCTCTGCTTACTTGTGCTATCTCTCTGTCAAATAAATAAATAAAATCTTTAAAATTTGCCTATTCTAGGGGCACCTGGGTGGCTCACTCGGTTAAGTATCTGCCTTCGGCTCAGATCATGATCCCAGGGTCCTGGGATCGAGCCCCACATTGGGCTCCTTGCTCAGCGGGAAGCCTGCTTCTCCCTCTCCCTCTGCCCGCCACTCCCCCGCTTGTGCGCGCCCTCTGTCAAAAATATAAATAAAATCTTTAAAAAAAAAAAAATGCTCATCTACGTTGTAGCATGTATCAAATTTCATTCCTTTTTATGGCTGAATTATATTCCATGGTATGGATATACCACATTTTGTTTGTCCATTTACCTGCTGGTGTATGCTTGGCATTATTTTCACCTTGTGGCTATTGTACTAATGCTGCAATGAACAGTGGCGTCCAATAAGTATCTGCTCAAGTCTCCGCTTTCAACTCCTTTAAGTATATAGATATACACACACACACCTAGGAGTGGAACTGTTAGGCAATTATATGATTTTGCTTTTTAAAGAACTGCCAAAATGTTTCCTACAGTAGCTGTACCATTTTACACTCCCATTAGCAATGTACAAAGATTCCAATTACTTCACACCCTTGCCAACACTATTTTAATTATTGCCACTTGAGTGGGTGTGAAGTGGCGTCTCATATGGTTTTGATTCACATTTTGCTAGTGACTAATAATGTTGAGCATCTTTGCATGTGCTTATTGGCCGTTTGTATATTTCTTTGGGAAAAATGTCTGTTCAAATCCATTGCCCATTTCTGAACTGGGTTGCTTTTACTTTCCTGATGGTGTCCTTTGAAGCACACTTTTGATGAAGTCCAATTTTATCTAATCTCCTTGGTTGCTGTCGATTTGTGTCATATCTAAGAAACCATTGCCAAATCCAAGGTCATGAGAAATCTGTATTTTTTTCTAAGACTTGAGCAGTTTTAAGTCTTACATTAAGGTTTTTTATCTCTTTTAGGTTAATCTTTATACATGGTATGAGGTAGGAGTCCAAATTCATTATTTTGTCATGTGGAAATCCAGTCATCCCAGCATCATCAACACTATTCTTTCCCCACTGAATGGTGTTGGTAACCATCCTGAAAATCAACTGACTCTAAATGTGAGGACTTATTTCTTGATTCTCAATTTTATTCCACTGATCTGTATGTCTGTCTTTATGCCAGTACGACACTGTCTTGATTACTGTTGGTTTGTAGTAAGTTTTGAAATCAGGAGGTGTGAGTCCTCCAACTGTGTTCTGTTTCAAGATTGTTTTGGGGGCGCCTGGGTGGCTCAGTCGTTGAGCGTCTGCCTTCGGCTCAGGTCATGATCCTGGGGTCCTGGGATCGAGCCCCGCAATGGGCTCCCTGCTTCTCGGGCAGCCTGCTTCTCCCTCTCCCACTCCCCCTGCTTGTGTTCCCTCTCTCGCTGTCTCTCTCTCTGTCAAATAAATAAATAAAATCTTAAAAAAAAAAAAAAGATTGTTTTGGCTATTCCAGGTCCCCTGGATTTCCAAATGAATTTTAGGAGCAGCCTGTCAATTTCTGCAAAGAAGGCAGCTGAGATTTTTAATAAGG
This sequence comes from Neomonachus schauinslandi, assembly GCF_002201575.2. Taxonomy (NCBI): domain Eukaryota; kingdom Metazoa; phylum Chordata; class Mammalia; order Carnivora; family Phocidae; genus Neomonachus; species Neomonachus schauinslandi. The sequence continues at coordinate 196,708,656 of NC_058403.1, read as the reverse complement.
ACTGCACTGCATCTACAGATCAATTTGAGGATTACTGGCACCTTTACAGTATTAAGTCTTCTGATCCATGAAGACATGATGTCTTTCCATTTATTTAGGTCATCTTTTGTTTTTTTCAACATTCTCCTCCACAGCTTCCTTTTTCTCCTACTTATACCTAGACCCATAGGCATTTAGCTAAAGGTGGAGAAATTTTGTCTTCCACCACTTCCTGGAAAAATGCCAAAAATAGTAAACATTTTAATAATGCTGTTACAAACTTTTTACTTTTTATTAACACATTTAATCCTCATAACTGCCCAATGAGATAGAGCCTAGTAATCTCATTTCTCTGAAGTATCAAAAGGCTAACTTGCCCAAGGTCACACAGCTGGCTAGTAAGGGGCAGAACTGGGCACTGAACTAATAAGCAATCTATTCCAGAGCCCCCATTCCTAAACACTCCACTTTCTTGCCCTCCTTCCTTCCCCCCAAATGTCAAGAAGCAATCATACAGCTTATAGTGTCCTTTTCACCTTTGCTACCCAAGTAAACCTTAGTGACATTGTGAGTCAATCAGTTAATATGTAACTGAAGGTGACTGATTACTCTCAATTATTTCTTCTTGAGGTTTTGATGTATTTGATCAAAAGCCTTGTGGTTTGGGGGCACCTGGCTGGCTCAGTAGGTAGAGCATGCAACTCTTGATGTCAGGGTCTTGAGTTCAAGCCCCAAGTTGGGGGGTAGAGATTACTTTTTTTTTTTAAAGAAAAAATTTTTGAAGATATTATTATTTATTGGGGGCGGGGAGAGCACAGAGAGGGAACTCCATCCTAGGATCCTGAGTTTATGACCTGAGCTGAAGGCAGACACTTAACTGACTGAGCCAACCAGGTGTCCCAAGATTACTTAAAAAAAAAAAAAAAAAAAAAAAGGCTTGGGGTTTAAAAATTATGTTACATTTATTTGACATTTCCCAGGTTGTTTTCTAGCCTTTTGTGATTTTTTTGCACACATTCTTTTTAGAATGTCATTTACATAAAAAGAGGAAGAAAGAGTTGCCAAATGTCAAGTATATTTGAGTTGCCATGAAGTTAGCAACTCTTAGTTCTAGTGTGTCTTAAGTCTGTTTACTCTCACTGGGGGACAGATGATGTCAAGCAAGGGTTGGTGGCTTTCTGCACTGCAGGAAACTCTGCTACAGTAAGACTGATAAGCGGTGGCCAGCCCTTTTCACACTTCTTTTTACAAGTCTAATGATTTCCTGTAGTCTAACTACAACCTATTTGTATTTGCACTCCTACTTGCCTTGCTCACCTAGTTGCAATGTGGGAGCGGTCTGTCCATCAGACATTTTCAGCAGTTAAGAGTGGCTGCTTCCTGCACTTGGGCAGGTAAACCACAACCACGCATTAACATTCAGTTCTCTCCATTTCACATAGCAGTCTTTGGCGATTTCCTCATGTTTCTGTGACCATTATGTAGACTCATATTTGTCTAAATAGCTTCCTGAAGGTTTTCTGGATTGTTCATTTAGCCTAGAGTTTAGTATACAGCATTCTAGTCTTCCTAGCTTAATTGGTCTGAAATTAAAAAGAACTGCTCACTGGACAAAAAGCAAATACTGTAAGACACTACTGACTGACCTAATGTCCTATATTTTGAATCCTTCAATCATTAGTTTTCAATGAACAAAATAATCTTTTTTTTTTTTTTAAGATTTTATTTATTTATTTGACAGAGAGACACAGTGAGAGAGGGAACACAAGCAGGGGGAGTGGGAGAGGGAGAAGCAGGCTGCCCTAGAAGCAGGGAGCCCAATGCGGGGCTCGATCCCAGGACTCTGGGATCATGACCTGAGCTGAAGGCAGACACTTAACGACTGAGCCACCCAGGCGCCCCCAAAATAATCTTATTAAGACAAATATCTAGCCATGACAATTCAACTAGCTATTTCGTTAGAATCCGGAGTCTCTTGTCAGTGGTTCTCAAAGTGGTCCCCAGACTAGTGCTATCAAAGTCACCTGACAACTTGATAGAGATGCAAATTCTCAGCTCCCACTACAAACCTACTGAATCAGAACTCACTCCCAGGAGTGAGTTCTGATTCCTCTGGGTTTAAACAAGCCCTCCAGGGGAGCCTGCATTGGGCTCCCTAATCAGTGGGGAGGCTGCTTCTTTCTCTCCCTCTGCCCCTCCCCTCTGCTCATGCTCAAAATAAAATAAAAATAAACAAGCCCTCTAGGTGATTCTGACTCGTGTCCAACTTTGAGAACCTTTGATTTAGTGTATGCTTATCTTTACTGTACAGGTAAAATGAAGCACCCACCCACCAGGTACCCAAAGCTAATTTTTAGTGAGTCTTACAATTTCTCCGAAATCTTTTCTTTTTTTTAATGTTTTATTTATTTATTCATGAGAGTCAGAGAGAGAGAGGCAGAGGCAGGGGGAGAAGCAGGCTCCCCGCCTAGCAGGGAGCCCGATGTGGGACTCGATCCCAGGACCCTGGGATCATGACCTGAGCCGAAGGCAGACACTTAACCATCTGAGCCATCCAGGCGCCCCTCTGAAATCTTTTTATTTGCTTCTTAGTGATCGTCTGAACTACTCTGCCACTCTTTTGGCTTGTATTATAAAATTTCAATCTACATCTTAGTATGTTTCATAGGCATCTTATTTCCCCATTAAACTTCTTAGTCCAAAGTAATCCTTTTTCACAAAAGCAGCTTTCTAAAATGGCCAATAAACAGGAAAAGGTGTTCAATACTATTAGTCATCATACCAAATTAAAGCCACAACGAAGGGCATCTGGGTGGTCCAGTCAGTTAAGCATATGACTCTTGATTTCGGCTCAGGTCATGGTCTCAAGGCTCCTGAGATCAAACCCCATGTCAGGCTCCATGCTCAGCGTGGAGTGTGCTTGTCCCTCTCCTTCCCCCTTGCTGCCCCCCATGTGCACACGCTCTCTAAAATAAATAAAATAAAATCTTTAAAAAAATTTAAGGCCACAATGAGATATCACTACACACCCACCAGCATGGCTAAAATGTAAAAAGTGCTGTTGGGGGGAACCTGGGTGGCGCAGTTGGTTAAGTGTCCAACTCTTGATTCCAGCCCAGGTCGTGATCTCAGGGTCATGAAATGGAGCCCCAAGTTGGCATGGAGCCTGCTTAAGATTCTCCTTCCCCGGGGCGCCTGGGTGGCTCAGTCGTCAAGTGTCTGCCTTCGGCTCAGGTCATGATCCCAGGGTCCTGGGATCGAGCCCCACATCGGGCTCCCTGCTCGGCAGGAAGCCTGCTTCTCCCTCTCCCATTCCCCCTGCCTGTGTTCCCTCTCTCATTGTCTGTCAAAAAATAAATAAAAATCTTAAAAAAAAAAAAAAAATTCTCCCTCCCCTCTGCCCCTCCCCCCAACATGCACCTTCTCCCTCTTGGGGGGAAAAAAAAAGTGCTGCTGGATGCGAATTAACTGGAACTCCAATTTACTGCTGGTGGGAGTGTACAACTACTTTGCAAAACTGCTTAGTAAGTAGAACATTCAATCTCAGGTATAAACCCACAGAAATGTTTAGTAAATAAGTATACCAAAGACATGTGCAAGATTTCCTAATAGAAATCATCATCAGTCAACAGTTGAGTGGATACATAGTGTTCTATCAAAGACCAGAATATTACACAGCAATGAAAAGTAAACCAACTGCTACTTGAAGGAACTTGGATCGATCTCTGAAAGATTGTTAAACAAAATAAACCAGGCCCAAACCAAATCCAGCAAAGAAATTCAAATGCAGGCAAAACCAATCAATAGTGAAAGAAATCAGATTAGTCCAGTGCCTTAAGAGAGGAAAAAGACACATGGAAGCTTTGGGGATGCTTGTTGTGTTGCTTCTTGATCTTAGTGGTGGCTACATGGATCTGTTCTTTGTGAAATTCACTGAATTGCGCACAAAATTTATTGTTTATCCAAAAATGAACTCCTGTACTATTAGTTTTTCTAACACTTCTTTCCTAGTGCTCTCTATCTTGGTTTTCTTTATTGCTTCCCTCTGCTATCTTAAGACTTTTTGATAGTCTTTATTTTCTCTTTTTTATATACCTTCCCATGCCTTTTTTTTTTCCCCCCAAGCACAGACTATTTAAGTTATTTAGAGTGGCCAAGGAATAGTAAAGGAATGTCTATTTCTAATGTAGTAATCATATAAGGGTGTTTATTTGGATTTTATAGGTTCTTATAAAATGCAAATGCAGCTGAAAGAGTCCAACCTATCACACTTTATATATTACCACAATCTAGTGGTCTTCCTCACACCTAACTGAGAGAATCAATCAAGAAATTGTAATTTGTATTATAAAAATTAATTTGGGAAGAAAGGAGTACTTTTAGAAAGGCCAGAAGAGATGCTGGCTGGCTATCTGCTTTTGTTCCATCTAGGAAAGCAACTTTTTCCTTCTGCAAATGGGTTCTCATTTCACTGTTAGACAAATTTTTCAGGATTAGGAGTAAGTTATATTCAGCATTCAGCATCACTCCATTTCTGTCATCATAAGGAACTGTCACCACATAGATGATTTGGTACAGCAAAAGAGCTCTGAAGGCCAAGGACCTGTATACTGGAAAACTACAAAACATTGGTGAAAAAAATTAAAGACACAAATGAAAAGATATCCCATGTTCATGGATTGAAGGACTTGATATTGTTAAGATAACAATACTATACAAAATGATCTACAGAGTGGCACCTGGCTGCTCAGTCAGTGGAGCATGAGACTTGATCTCGGGGTTGTAAGTTCAATCCCCACATCAGGTCTAGAGATTACTTAAAAAAATTTTTTTTTATATGATCTACAGACTAATACAACCCCTATCAAAATGCCAGTGTATAAAAACAGACATATAGGGAGCCTGGGTGGCTCAGTTGGTTAAGCTACTGCCTTCGGCTCAGGTCATGATCCTGGAGTCCCGGGATCGAGTCCCACGTCGGGCTCCCTGCTTGGCAGGGAGTCTGCTTCTCCCTCTGACCCTCCTCCCTCTCATGCTCTCTGTCTCTTATTCTCTCTCTCTCAAATAAATAAATAAAATCTTAAAAAAAATAAATAAAAAAATAAAAACAGACATATAGTCAAATGCGATAGGACAAAGAGACCAGAAATAAACTTTCACAAATATGGTCAATTGATTTTTGACATGGCACCAAGATATTTTATGAGAAAGGGCAGTCTTTTCAATAAACAGTGTTAGTGGAAGCTATATTCACATATAAAAGAATTTAGACTCTTAACTTGTACCATAAACAAAATTAACTCAAAATGGATAAAAGACCTAAACCTAAGAGGAAAACTATAAAAAGCTTACAATATTGAGGGAAATTTTTCTTGTCACTGGATTTAGCAATGATTTCTTGGATATGACCCCACAGGCAAAGTCAATACAAGAAAAAGTAAATTTGACTTCACCAAATTAACAACTTTTGTGCTTCAAAGGACACCATCAAGAGAATAAAAAGGCAACACACAGAATATGGGGAAATATCTGTAAATCATGTAGCTAATGAAGGATTAATATCTAGAATATAGAGAAAACTCCTAAAACTCAATAAAAAAAAAAGCAACCACCTGATTCAAAAGTGGGCAAAGGACGTGAAATTTCTCAAAAGATATACAAAAGGCCAATAAACATGAAAAAATAATCAACATTACTAATTATTAGGGAAATGCAAATCTAAACTATGAGATAACACTTCAAACCCATCAGGACGACCACTATCAAAAAAAACAAAACAAAACAAAAAAACACAGAAAATAACAAGCATTGGCAAGAATGTCAAACGGTACAGCTGCTGTGGAAAACACTATAGCAGTTCCTCAAAAAATCAGAAACCGAATTACCATATTACCCAGCAATTCCACTTCTGGGTATATACCCAAAAGAACTGAAAACAGAGTATTGAAGAGATATGAGTACACTCATGTTCACAGCACCATTATTTATAGTAGCTAAAACATGGACACAATCCATGTATCCATCAAACAATGAATGGATAAGCAAAATGTGACATATGCACACAATGGAGTATTACTGTTTTATATTATTTTTTAATAAGATTTTATTTATTTACTTGTCAGAGAGAGAGACTGTGCATGCGCACAAGCAGAAGGAGCAGCAGACAGAGGGAGCAGCAGGCTCTCCGCTGATCAAAGAGCCCAATGCAGGACTTGATCCCAGGACCCTGGGATCATGACCTAAGCCAAGGCAGATGCTTAACTGACTGAGCCACCCAGGTGTCCCTATTACTCAGTTTTAAAAAGGAAATTCTGCAATATACCAGAACATGGATGAACCCTGAGGCATTATGCCTACTGAAACAGTCATTTACAAAAAGACAAATACTGTATGATTCCACTTACAAAAGGTACTTAGAGTAGTCAAAATCATAAAGACAGAAAGTAGAATGGTGGTTGTCAGGGGCTGGGAGTAGGGGGCAATGGAGAGTTACGAATACAGTTTCAGACTTTCAAGATGAAAAGAGTTATGGGGATGGATGGTGGTGATGGGTGCACAACAAAGTGAATGTGTTTAATACCACTGAATTGTACATTTAAAAATGGCTAAAATGTTATGTAAATTTGTTATGTGTATTTTAACTCAATAAGAAAAAAGTGACTGGGGCACCTGGGTGGCTCAATCGGTTAAGTGTCTGCCTTCAGCTCGGTTCATTATCCCAGGGTCCTGGGATCGAGCCCCGCATCGGCTCCCTGCTCAGTGGGGAGCCTGCTTCTCCCTCTCCCACTCATCCTGCTTGTGTTCCCTCTCTTGCTGTCTCTCTCTGTCAAATAAATAAAAATCTTAAAAAAAAAAAAATCTTGAGTGAAGAGAATAAAAAAATAAAATATTCTGTTTAAAAAAAAAGTGATTAGTAGGCCCAAGTCTGCACACTGATTCAGAAGACAGAAGCAAATGGGTTTTACAAAAGAGAGAAGGCTTTCTTCCCCTCCCTTTGTTGGCAGGTGCCTGTGTTTCATCCATTATGTCCAAAGGCTGTAAGAGGCAATCAGCCTGATAGCCCATGCCATGATTTAGTCCAGACTTTATGTGAAATGCTATCAGTTTGCAACAGTGAACATGTAATGAGAAAATACAGATGGAACAAAAGTTGGACTAGGAAAACATATGGCCTAATCCAGGGCTCAAGATTCCAAGAAAAATTTACAGATGTTAATGGTGGCAATAGAGAAACTAAATAAAACTCTCTCAAGAAAGGTCAAAAGAGGGGATGCCTGGGTGGCTCAGTCAATGAAGCATCTGCCTTCGGACAGGTCATGATCCCAGGGTCCTGGGATCAAGTCCCACGCCGGGCTCCTTGCTCAGCAGGGAGCCTGCTTCTCCCTCCACCTGCTGCTTCCCCTGCTTGTGCGCTAACAAATAAAATCTTTTTTTTTTTTTAAAGATTTTATTTGATAGAGAGCGCACAAGCAGGGGGAGTGGCAGGCAGAGGGAGAGGGAGAAGCAGGGTCCCCACTGAGCAGGGAGCCTGACATAGGGCTCGATCCCAGGACCCCAGGATCATGACCCGAGCCAAAGGCAGACGCTTAACCAAGCCACCCAGGCGCCCCTAAATAAAATCTTTCAAAACAAAAAAAAATCAGTTTTCAATCTTTAAATCCTTATCTAGATAGCCTAGAAAAATTATATATACTATGATTACATTTTCCTAACGTTAAAAACTACCTTGTTTTCTTTTTTGCTGAGTTTTCTATGTAGGAATCACAGTCCATCCCCAAATTCCACAGCAGAACTAAAAAAGCTTGTTTCATTTCTTAAAGATTTTATTTGAGAGAGAGAGAGAGAGTGTGTGTGTGTGCGCAGTCTTAACTCAGAGTCATGAGTTCAATCCCCACACTGGGCTCCACAATGGGCATGGAGCTTTTTTTTTTTTTTTTTTTTTTTTTTTTAAAGATTCCATTTACTTATTTAGTTGAGAGACAGAGAGAGAGCACGCACACACAAGCGGGGTGGGGGAGAGGGGCAGAAGGAGAAGCAGACTCCCTGCCAAGCAGGGAGCCCAACCCAGGGCTCGATCCCAGGACCCCGCATCATGACCTGAGTCGAAGGCAGACGCTTAACTGACTGAGCCACCCAGGTGCCCCGGGCATGGAGCCTACTTTAAAATAAAGGTCAAAAGGAATCATGGTTACTAATATGAAAGAACAATCAAAGGGGAAAATAGGGAATCAAAGTGAAAAATTTACTTAATGAAGAAGAGTGAAGTAGTCATCTAACAGGGCGCCTGGGTGGCTCAGTTGGTTAAGCGACTGCCTTCAGCTCAGGTCATAATCCCGGAGTCCTGGGATCGAGTCCCACATCGGGCTCCCGGCTCGGCGGGAAGTCTGCTTCTCCCTCTGACCCTCTCCCCTCTCATGAGGTTTCTCTCTCTCAAATAAATAAATAAATAAATATCTTAAAAAAAAAAAAAAAAAAAAGGTCATCTAACAGATCTTCAAAGAGCCCAGAGTGACAAGTGCAGGTAACAAGTCGCTGCAAATACTGTTGTGACTTGGGGTTTAAAAAGCATACCTTAATTACAATTTAACTGAAACAAAGATGAGCAGAAAGCTGCTCAAAGTTAGGGACCTGCAGGATTCATGAGACATTTCAATGACAGAAAATACAAAGTACCTACTACTCTATGTTTACATACCAATCATTAATAACTATGTAACTGCTGGGGTGCCTGGCTGGCTCAGTCACTGGAGCACGTGATTCCCGATCTCAGGGTTGTGGGTTTGAGCCCCATGTTGGGTGTAGAGATTACTTAAAAATAAAATGCCCTGCACTGGGCTCCCTGCTCAGCATGAAGCCTGCTTCTCCCTCTCCTACTCCCCCTGCTTATGTTCCCTCTCTCGCTGTGTCTCTCTTCCAAATAAAAAAAATAAAACCTGAAAAAAACCAAACAAACAAAAAAACCTATATAACTGCCAACGAAGTTGACTTTACTAAGCAATGAAGCTAGTATAACAAACACGAACTTCACCTAGAGTTAGGTAAGAAAGATGGTCGGATAGAAAATCAGCTCAAGGATCAAAGATAAGAAATTTAATTTTTTTAAAGATTTTTATTTATTTATTTGACAGAGAGCAAGAGAGGGAACACAAGCAGGGGGAGTGGGAGAGGGAGACGCAGGCTGCCCGAGAAGCAGGGAGCCCAATGCGGGGCTCGATCCCTCACGACCTGAGCCAAAGGCAGATGCTTAATGACTGAGCCACCCAGGCGCCCAGAGAAATTTAATTTAAACCTGGATCACAAAGACATCTTCTGGGTTTTAAGGAATGCACTGCAGAATCAATGTTTCCAACAAAGTTCTCTGAAATTAAAAGTCACCTCCAAGTCTCCAGGTAAAGGGTCTAACTCACTGTATTCCATTATCATCTTAGCATCACAATACAATTTTATAAAATTAAAGGTAAATTTGGTCGTACATACATACATTTTCCTTCTGCCTAGGAAACCTCCCCACCTCTTGTCTATCTAGTAAATATTTACCTTTCAAGATGACAAAAAGTCATTTCTTTCCTGATATCTTCCATTTCCTTTTCCCAACCCACACAACTTACTTCATAAATATCTTCACATTTATCATTCATACTTAATCAAGACTCTCTTTACTAGACTGAAAGCTAATTTAGGTCAGGGGTAGTATTATTCATCTTTACACTACCAATGCCAGATACCATTAGGCTATCTACATATGTCTGCTGAATGGAAAACAAAACAGTGTAATCTACCAGTGGCTGCTACACACAGAAATAAAATTTTAACTTCCAGTCCACCTTTCAAAGGAAGCACATGTGAAGCTCTCCTCAACACTGTGAAGAAAGACTTCCTTCATGTCTGATTCATACATAAGCAGGGAGGAAGCCAAAGACTTCTACAATAGTTATAAAGTGGAATACAAAAATAGTGAAAAAAACATATATGGGGAGTAGTCATTGTTTGAAGCACTTGAACACGAGACAGAATGTTTGGGCTGCATTCACTCCCAAAGATGGTACTGTCACAGTTTCACTGCCCAACACAGTAGCCACTAGTCACATGTGACTATTTCTTAATTAATATTTTAACTGAAATTTTGAAATTTACTTCCTTGGTCCCAATGGCCACATTTCAAACATTCAACAGACACACAGGACTTTCATATCGGACAGGGCAAATACTGAACATGTCCATCGTCACAAAGTCTACTGGACAGCACTCTTCAATTCTCCCATGGCTGTTTGGCAGACACAGAATTCTTATTCAATGTTTTGTTTTGTTTTTTGCATGCTACAAGGATCTGCCAAAGAAAACATACCCATAATTTCATTCTATAGGTTTTCGAGAAAACATTTAATCAGGTCACTTAAAGATAAATTCTGGCAGGCACTTCCACCCATCTCTCATGCTTCCTCCAAGTCTCTCTTCCACCCACAACTTCAGTCCAATGGCAGTCACCTTGCCAGGTCCAGTGGTCTTGTCTCAATTCTTATCTCCCTTAACACTTGATGAGCCTAACACAAACCATGGGTTTTCAACAGGCCATTCTTTGTTCTAGGTGCTAGAGAGCAGCCTTATCTGGAAGACAGTCTTAGAGAAAACAATACAATGTAATTAAGTGCTATAACAGAAGTTCTTCCTCGCTGGTATGAATAAAGAGAAAAGTAAGCAATTCTGCCAAAGGGCCTCAGAGAAGGTAACATCTGACCTAGACCTTGAAGAACGAGACCAAGTACCCTGAAAGAAGTTGAGAAGAGTAACAGCAGCTTACGAATACTTCCTGGAACACCTGCTCAGTGAGTTAAGTGTCTGCCTTGGGCTCAGGTCTCAGGGTCCTGGGATCCAGTCCTGTGCTTCCTGCTCAGTGGGGAGCCTGCTTCTCCCTCTGTCTGCCGCTCCCCCTGCTTTTACTCTCTGACAAATAAATAAAATTGAAAAAAAAAAAAAAAAAAAGGAATACTTCCTAATGTGAGAAACAGCCCGAGCAAATAACCCCAATGACCCTTAATATAAGAATTCAGAGAGGAGACTGTTAGAAAATGAAGCTAGAAATATGAGTGACGGCTGAACTGGACGATCTGGTATGTCATGCACAGCAACCTGTATTCTATTCTGTAAGCAAGGGAAAGCCAATGAAACAGCACAATCAGACTGTGATTTACAAAGACAGCCTTGGCAGCAGCATGACAAATGGCTAGGAGGTGAACTGGACAGGGATGAGAAGACCATGGTGAGGGTATGAGAGTGCGCTGCAGGAGAGAGAAGCCTAATGAAAGGGTGAGGTGGAAGGAGCATAACCTACAGGCTTTTCCCTAACCCCACATGCATCCCCCACTCCCCAACCAGCTGAAAAAGATAAGACCCCAGGTAAGTTGTTATTACAGGTAAAAACCTCATTGCCCTCAAGTGTATGGAATGAGGAGAAGCAGTGATCTATCCATAGAGACTACTATTAACATGAAAAAGGTAGGCATAAAGAAGCCAGAGATATTTGAGGGACACCTGGGTGGCTCAGTCGGTTAAGCGTCTGCCTTCGGCTCAGGTCATGATCCCAGGGTCCTGGGATAGAGCCCCGCATCAGGCTCCTTGCTCAGCAGGGAGCCTACTTCTCCCTCTGCCTGCCACTCCCCCTGCTTGTGCTCTCTTGCTGTCAAAATAAATAAATAAAATCTTAAAAAAAAAAAAAAGCCAGAGATATTTGAAAAGAACATTCAGAAAGCTATGATGACAACCAGCACCAAGAGAAAGGAAGAGGGCATTTCAAGGAATGGGTTCATATTACATTGCTAGTGAAAAGGGCACAGACAAAGCAACCAAAAAGCCTCCAACAACACAGGGGAAACCTGTTCAGCTGGCCATGAGAAAAGAGTAGTAGACTGTGGTGGATTGAGGAGATGAGGGTCTCGAGGAAGGTGGTATAAAATGCTCTTTCAAAAAAATCAGGAAATACATGCTACAACATGGATACCTTGAAAACTTTATGCTAAGTAAAAGAAGCCAGTCACAAAAAACCAAATATTATGTGGTTTCATTATATGAAATGTCCAGAGCAGGCAAATCTGCAGAGACAGGAAGATTAATGGTTGCCTAAGACTGGGGGTGGTGATGGAGAGATGGAGGAATGACAGTTGAAAAGTTTCTTTTTGAGGTGATGAAAATGTTCTAAAACTGATTACACAACTCTGTGAATATATTAAAACCCACTGAATTATACACTTTAAATGGGTGAATTGTATAGTATGTAAATTATACCTCATAAAACTATTACCAACCAGCAAAAGTTTTTTTAATTAAGAAAAAACGGTCTGGAAGGTGTGGCAGAGACTGCTTGTTGTCTGCCTCATTATCTATCATTCTCCTTTTCGGTCATGTGGCTGCCAATAAGAAAAACTACATTTCCTGACCTCTGTTGCAACTAGGTGAGGTCATTAAGGTCTGGCCAGGGGACCGGTATGCCGAATTGGGGCAGGAGAGGGAAGAATTGCTACAGCAACGTTTTGAGATTAAGGGGAACACATCTAGCACCCAAGTGGAGGGGATGACCCTAGACATGAACTATGGACTCCTAAGGGACTGCTCCACTATAACAAAGGAGGAAGCAGACCACAAAAGCCAAACAGGCAAGTGAGTGGATGCAGTGGCAGAACCTTCTAACTGCTTCCATTTTCTCAAGTAAATAAGAAGATCATCAGTTGACAGTGCAGCTGGGGAAAGGAAACAAAGTTTGAGCTAAAGGTGGTGGTACTATCTAAAAATAAGAGGGGGGGCACCTCGGTGGCTCAGTTGTTAAGCGTCTGCCTTTGGCTCAGGTCATGATCCCAAGGTCCTGGGATAGAGCCCCGCATCAGGCTCCCTGCTCCGCGGGGAGTCTGCTTCTCCCTCTCCCACTCCCCCTGCTTGTGTTCCCTCTCTTGCTGTTTCTCTGTCAAATAAATAAATTCTTTAAAAAAAATAAAAATAGGAGAGGGGCACCTGGGTGGCTCAGTTGGTTAAGCATAATAGGTCTCTTGATTTCAGCTCAGGTCATGATCTCAAGGTTGTGGGATCCAGCTCCTACAGCTCCGCACTCAGTGGGGAGTCTGCTTGAGATTCTCTCCCTCTGCCCCTCCCCCCAGCTTGTACGCGCGCGGTCTCAAAAAAATAAAGATTTTATTTTTATTTATTTGAGAGAGAGAGTACAAACAGGGCGAGTGGCAGGCAGAGGGAGAGGGAGAAGCAGGCTCCCTACTGAGTGGGGAGCCTGATGTGGGGCTTAATCCCAGGACCCTGGGATCATGACCTGAGCCTAAGGCAGATGCTTAACTGACTGAGGCACCTAGGCACCCCTAAATAAATAAAATCTTAAAAAAAAAAAAAGGAGGTAAAACAAGATTATCTGTTCAAGTACAGTATATAATACTGCCAACAACTGATTCCCACTACTCATAATACTTTATCTCCTTTTAGGCCAAGAGTTACAACCTCCCACAGAGAGGCCTCCATGACTACTCATTCTTCTTCATCCCTGAACTCCTACAGCACTTGGTCTACTAGGTGCTGCTTCCCAAATGATTATGTAAGCCTACATCACTTGATATTCTGTTTGCAATGGTAGAGAGAAGGCTCTGAAGCCAGGTACTAGTATTCAGAGCAGCTGTGAATCTTTAGGCAAGTTACTTAACCTCTGTACCTCTACTTCCTCATCTGTACCAATGGGAAAAATAATGGTTCCTACCATCACAGTTAGTGGTAATTATTAAATGAGTTAACAGAGGAAAGGGCTTAGAATAAACAATACTTAGCATATAAAAGCTAATGTTGGTTGGATACTATTATCTGTAAATTCCAGTAAAAAAAGACTGTATCTTCATTTCTATATTCCCTACAACCCCTGACAAGGTCAAAAACAGCACTGAACAGAAGTATTTGCCGACTCAATCAAGGATAAGAAACCTAGCCTTCCTAAGTTAATGGATAAAAAATGCATTGGCATAGGGGCACCCAGCTGGCTCAGTCAGAAGAACATGCAATTCTTGATCTCTTGGTCATGAGCTTGAGCCTCATGCTGGGTGTATGTAGAGATTACTAAAAATAAATAAACTTTTCAAAAATGCATTGGTTTAAGAAAGAGTTAATTTAACTTTTTGAAAGGAAACTTTCAAAATCTCAAGTTACTAAGATTAGACATTAGCCTTCAAATTTACTTCCTCTAAGCACTTCCCTTCTTTTCAAAATTGGCCTTAAGTCTCATTCTTCAAGTAGGAAGTTACTTCTTTTCAAACAAGGCTTACAAGTAACAAAATACTGTATATAAAACTCCCTAGTCCATACATTCATATACGAAACAACATGGGGAGGGGAAAAAAGACGACTAAATATCTATCTTATCATCTTAGATATGGCAAAAAGTGTTGAAGACAAGTACTCTTGGAATAGTCTTTGTTAAGTTTATTTTTTTTAGTAATCTCTACACCCAATGTGGGGCTTGAACCCACGACCTGGAGATCAAGAGTCACCCGTTCCACCGACTGAGAGAGCCAGGCGTCCCATTCTTAGAATATTGTAGAGCAGCAATTTCAACTGCTGAAGAGATTATGGAAGATCAATTTATAAAGCACTGAAGATAAGAGCAAATTCAAGGTTACCTGAATACAGTGGTGTTTCTTCAAAACCGAAACGTTTCCCAATCTAGCAAATAACTAGTTTTTAACGACAAGAGCTTTTTTTTTTTAAGATTTTATTTATTTGAGAAAGAGCACACACAAGTGGGGCGGGGGGTGGTGGGGAGAGGAAGCAGACTCCTCGCTGAGCAGGGAGCCAGACTCGGGGCTCAATCCCAGGACCCTGAGATCCTGACCTGAGCTGAAGGCAGACAGATGCTTAATGGACTAAGCCACCCAAGGCACCCCTAAGGACAAGTGTTTTTAAGGCCTATTAGGATTCCTTTCTTGTATTCTATTAAGTGTTCCCAAGCAGCAAAGGCCTGGAAATTGTACATTACAATCACTGTATCTTAACTTGTGAATGAATAATCTTGACTATTCCCTATAGTTGGAGGAAGGTGTGATCACATGCACTCCAATCCCTACCCCAACCACATATTCTAGGAGGGGCCATCTGACACATGTTTTCAAAGAGTTCCAGATGATTCTTACCCACCTCTCATCCCCACCCAAAACACTACCAAAAACCTTACTTGACCAAACATTGTATCTGGGTTTCAAAACTGAGTCCCATCCTGTGTGTGTCTAATGAACATACAGCATCTACCATATGGGCTACTCAGTAAAATCAGAAATTCATTACATGGACAGGTCCCAGACTAGCCAAAGGAAAAGATTCTACTAGAAATTAATTTCATTTATAGGCAGCAATAGTTATTGCGTTAATAGGCAGTTAACAGTAGTGGTAAAGGAGCTATACCCATTACAACCAGTTTCCTTGTGTGTCAAGTGGAGAATGAAATCTTCTAAAAAGGGTTGGTACGAAGATTTATAATAAGACAGAAAGAGCTTACCTACTGAAAATAGGTCAGTGTACAACAAATGTTTCTCATTATTATTTAGGTCTTATTTTGGACAAATGGCAACTCCCTCCAAATTCCAACTGTCCAGAACTCGAAGACCAGTTTCTAATATGGCCTGACCTGAAAAGAATGTTGTTTTTCCTAAAATTTCCTAAATTTTCCTACCTAGCAAATACAGTTGACTCATAACATAGATTTGAAACTGCACTGGTCCACCTATATGCAGATTTACATCAGAGTACTAAATGGATTTTCTCTTCCTTTGGATTTTCTTAGTATCCTTTTTTCCTCTAGCTTACTTGACTGTAAGAATACAGTATGTAATACTGTATAACATCCTTAATATGTGTTAATTGTTTATGTTATCACTAAAGCTTCCAATCAATAGCAGGCTATAGCAGTTACACTTTCAGGGAATCAAGTTATATTCGGATTTTCGACTGCACAGGTCAGTGCCCCTAACCCCCATTTGTTCAAGAGTCAAATGTAATTAGTTTTCCAAAGTATATATCACATCCATACCTCATCCCACCCTCTTCTTTCCTATTGATAAAAGTACTAAGTTATGGGCACCTGGGTGGCTCAGTCGTTAAGCATCTGCCTTCCGCTCAGGTCATGATCCCAGGGTCCTGGGATCGAGCCCCACATCCGGCTCCCTGCACTGCGGGAAAGCCTGCTTCTCCCTCTCCCCCTCCCCCTGCTTGTGTTCCCTCTCTCGCTGTCTCTCTCTCTCTGTCAAATAAATAAATAAAAAATCTTAAAAAAAAAAAAAAGTACTAAGTTATTATTTAGCTTATCTCTCACTGTCTGGAATTATAGGCCCACAATGCTTCATCCAGAAGCCTTGGGACTAGATGTTTCTAAACTCAGAATTTTTCAGATTTTAGAAAGATGATATGGTGCAGATGCCAAATACTCCATAACACACCCAATGGGTTAATACCTCAGTAAAATAAATGAACATTCATACTAAAGAGGATAAAGCCTAAACAACTTCTCATCAGTTCAGTTCAGGTTTTGCCATCAAATGAGTTTGTGGTTTTCAGAACTTTCCAAAAGGCGGCTATGAAAATCCTTAACCTGGGGTACATGGGTGGCTCAGTCACTTAAGTGTCTGCCTTAGCCTCAGGTCATGATCTCTGGGGCCTGGGATTGAGCTCCATATCAGGCTCCCTGCTCAGAGGGGAGTCTGCTTCTCCCTCTCCCTCTGCCCCCTCCCCCTGCTTGTGCACTGGTGCATGCACGTGCTCTCTCAAATAAATAAATAAAATCTTAAAAAAAAAAAAAAAGAAATCCTTGGGGTGCCTGGGTGGCTCAGTCAGTTAAGCGTCTGCCTTTGGCTCAGGTCATGATCCCAGGGTCCCTCTCCCTCTAACCCTCTCCCCCGCCTGTGCGCTCGTGCTCTCTCTCTGGCAAATAAAATCTTTTTTAAAAATCCTTACTTTAATGCCAATTTGTTTTTTTGTTTTTTTTTTTTTTTGCCAATTTGTTTTAAACATACACACACACAATCACAATCCTCTCAATACTTTTAAAGCACCTTTTCTAAGGTGCTTTTCTAATGCCCTCTAGTCTGATTTTCCTTGACTGATAACCATGCTATTACCTCAGAGAAGTGAACTGAGTCCCTCCTGCTATTTCTCTTGGGAAATTATAACAAAATAGGCTTTAAATTAGGTAAGTTGGAGATTGGGTGTGGTGTTCATTTAAACTAAACTTCAGGGCTGACAGTAATTTGAATTCTACAACCTAAATTAGCTGAATAATTTCAGTAACTTGTTCAGGGACTACACATTTTGTAATACTTATTTTCTTAGACTCACAGTAAATCTGCCTCTCTGCACAATTTTTAGCTTATTTTTGGCAGATAAGAAGCCACCAAAGATGTTTCAGATGGTGCTACTAGGTTACAACGCATGTTATTTTACATTTATTAGCCAAGCATTCATTATAAGCAGGCATAAAACAGTTCTCCAGCCAAGAAACAGAAGTAGAAACAATTCAACTGAATAACTCTGCTGCTTCTGCTGGATCAAGATCTTTACAATATTTTGGAAAGATAATGAATAAATTTCTATGCAGATAAAATAATCACAGCTTTAAAATGATTAATTTAACATACTTGAGATAATTATAATTTTACCTCATAATTCTTCAAAGGAACTAATTACGCAAAAGAAGCAGTGATGATTACAGCAAGCTTTCTACCATTTCTCAACCACCCAAGAAATAAAAGCATTTAATACAGCAAGCTTTGGACATGACTCAATTTTTACATTTTTTTACTGTACTCGTTAAACACAGTGGACACAAGAGATTAGAAGCTGAATTCATAAAACTTACCTTTTTAACATCCATATGCCTCAATTATATAATCCAGTTTGAAATTTTATATCCTGTGGTATCCCCTTCTCTGCAAAGGATAAATTCCAAGACCCCCAGTGCATGCCTGAAACCACAGATGGTACTGAACCCTATATACTATGCTTCTTCCCGTATATACATACCTATGATAAAATTTAATTTACAAATTACACACAGTAAGAGACTAAACAATAACTAATAGAACAATTACAATATACTGTAATAAGTTATGTGACTGGGGGTGCCTGGGTGGTTCAGTCGTTAAGCGTCTGCCTTCGGCTCAGGTCATGATTCCAGGGTCCTGGGATCGAGCCCCGCATCGGGCTCCCTGCTCGGCGGGCAGCCTTGCTTCTCCCTCTCCCACTCCCCCTGCTTGTGTTCCCTCTCTCACTGTATCTCTCTCTGTCAAATAAATAAATAAAATCTTAAAAAAAAAAAAAGTTATGTGACTGTAGTCTCCCACCCCCTCATAATACCATATTGTACTCACCCTTTGTGTGATGATGTGAAATGATAAAATGCCTATGTGACGAGAGGAAGTGATGTGAATGACGTAGGCACTGTGATGTAGGATTAGGCTACTACTGACTTTCTGACAGATGTCAGAAAGAGGATCATTACTTCCAGACCACAGGTAACAGAAACCATGGGTAAGAATAACTAGTGTGTTTTATTTCTCTCTCCAAATAAGTTGTTATGAATCAGTATTATACTGATGACTATTACAAAAGCAAAAGTTGTACAGTCTTTTGGAAAGTAAACTTAATCCTGTGAATTTCACATAGAAGAATGATGATCCTTATGCACATTAAAAACTTCCTCCCAACCCCAGGTTTTGTCAATGTCAGTTTCCGCAAGAGGGTGTAGTGTCAATGAGAACTATGCAAAAAATTCTTTGGATGAAACCTGGACATAAAATGTCATATTGCAGATAAGAAAACATATAAATCCCAAGACAACTATTTTATGAAATTATAAAACCCAAAGGATACAACCACCCTCAGCCAAAACAATATAATATCCTATAACTGAAGCTATTAAGCCATGATTTCTTCTTTCCTTTGCCCTGATCGCACCCCACCTACCCTTCCCCCACTTAGATAACTCATACTTTAGGCTAAGTCACTGTCTCTCAGGGCATTCCCTGAGCTCCCAACTTAGATCAGGCCCCTCGGATACTCCTCCAGCACCAAACATTTCTCTCTGCTTCACTCATCACACCCCTCCAAAGTTTCTTCCTCTCAAACTCTATTAATATTAGAATCATATCTGTCTTATTCACCATTGTCAGACAAACATAGGTGCAAGCACATAAAGTGTTCAAATAACAAATCTGAAAAAATACACTTCCAGGAGCAAAGCAGCTTTATATAACCAATTTGCTGAACACAGATTTTAAAAAGAAAACAGTTACAACATCAGCTGTGTACACTAGTGGTGAGGCTATCTTCTAGAACACTTGTTTTAGTAGTTCAAGAATTTGCCCTCACAGAATTATAGAAACCCCTCATATAAATCAGAAACTTAAGTTATCTGTAACAGGAGTGTTAAACAGATCCTCCCTATGAACTAACTCATTTGCTCTTATTTTATAAACAACTCTGTAAGTCTAACTGGCCAGTAGCTGAATTCACAGCAGTTAGAAAAATGCATGCTTAGGTGAGAAAGAGGTGCAGCCTATGACAAGACATAGGAGACAGAAAACCCTGTAAATCAGGCTCAGAAATATAAAATAGGGAGCAAGAGAAGTGCCAATCTGGCCAGTCCTAAAGCAGGCCAACATACTCCAAGAATAGAACTCAAAAACTCTTTCCCTTAGGAGGAAAGACCTCAATTATTACACAGGGAAGCTTAAGTCCCAGATACTGCAAGACAGGGAAAAAGACATCCACCACAGAAATAAAACAAAATTTAAAGCTTAAGAAAACAAGCTTCAGTTATTTAGAACACAATGATACGATTTCAGTGGTTTAAGATCTCAATTTTTCCCACAAGAGCCATATTGTACCTAAACACACATGAATCCCATTAAAGCTTAAAAGATGCCCTACAATGCATTCTCTAATAGCAAAGCTATTAGAATTATGAAACTGAAAATAAAGGTCAAAACACAGCCTTTTCTCTAGGCAGTCCTAAAAGTAACAACCAAATTAGAATCAAATTTTTGTTCAAACAATAAACCTGCTTTAAAGTGTAGATTTTCCCAGGCACTCCCTTCTCCAATATCTTTCATTCTACTGCTTTTGTACTTTGTTAAAGTACACATCTAAAATGAATAGAGTACATACCACTTCATTAAATCAAAGAAAATCACTACATTGAAAGTGTTTCAGAGCAGTGGGCAGAAACCCGTCCTATCAACTCCAAGTTCATCCACAGCAGGTCTGTGCCTAGCACACAGGAAACACCATTAAACACTAGGAAATTAAATTGAAAACATAAAGTCATTTATTTTAGCTGCAGACAACATAGGAGACCTCTGACAAAAAGGCTCAAACCATCTGTCCATTTGTTCATAATGCCCTTGAGCCTGGTACTGTCGTTATTTTGCCATCTTGATCAAGCAGTTGTCAAGGGTCGATGTCATTCAAGGGCCCTTAGAGATGAAGAGCATCAGGCCTAAAGGAGAGCAGAGTAGAACCCCACAAAGCCTGTAATATACGGCCAAATAAGAACAATCCCAGATTTAAATTCTTTGGGGCTGGAGGAAAGAAACACTCTCTTCTGGCTTCCCAAGTAACACATCTTCTCATTCACCTCAAAATGTAAATATTCTAGGGTTAACCTTAATGGATGGGCAGAATCAGGATTTGACTTTGTGCAGCCTAATTCTCCACTTATACTGCCCACAACACAATGCTTGTCTGGAGAACTGCCATACAGAGAAGAATAAACCAAGAGGTAGCTCCAGTGAGCTGCCTAGGTGTTTCAGCAATGACAATACATAGCCAGACACCCTGCATTCTGGCACAAACATCTATTCCTCTCAAGGTTCCACAATTAGCAAATGAAAACTCCTCAGGGTGAGGCCTGCATCTATTTAAAACTTTTTTCTTTTTTAAAATTGAGTGAAATACACATAATATAAAGTTTTTTTTTAATATTTTATTTATTTGACAGAGAGACAGACAGCAAGAGCAGGAACACAAGCAGGGGGAGTGGGAGAGGGAGAAGCAGGCTCCTGGCCGAGCAGGGAGCCCGATGCGGGGCTTGATCCCAGGACCCTGGGATCATGACTTGAGCTGAAGGCATATGCTTAACTGAGTGAGCCACCCAGGCACCCCTAGCACAACACTTTTAAGGTTCATCCATTTTGTGGCAGGTATTAGTACTTCATCTTTTTAAACAGCTGAATAATATTCTATTGTATGTACATAACTACATTTATTTATCCACTCATCTGCTGGTCGACATTTGGATTGTTTCCACCTTTTGGCTATATGAATAGTGATGCTATGAACATTTATGTACAAGCATTTAGTATGAGTACCTGTTTTCAATTCTTCTGGGTATACATCTAGGAATGGAGTTGCTGTGTTGTACGTTAACTATGTAACTATATGAGGAACTGCCAAACTATTTTCCACAGTGTATGCTATGAAATATCTTACCGTATTATCACCCAGACCTATTGTTAAGGAGAAAGAATAAGATCCGTAACACTGTGATGTGCAATAGTACGTATCTAAAAAAAGGAAAAATATGTAACATACATACAGACACAGTATCTCTAGAAGGAGACACAGGAAACAGTTACAAGGTTTTCTTTAAAGGAGGAGTTTGGGAAGCAGGGAGAAAGGCTTACTTTTCATGCCCACCCCTTTTGCACTGTTTCATATACATGCTTCATCAACCTCCTTGCTCTAAAATAATATATTTCAAAAAAAAATTTTAAGGGTGCCTGGGAGGCTCAGCTGGTTAAGCGTCTGCCTTCAGCTCAGGTCATGTTCATAGGGTCCTGGGATCAAGTCCCACATCAGGCTCCTTGCTAGGCAGGGAGTCTGCTTCTCCCTCTGCCTGCCACACCCTCGCTTGTGCTCGCGCTTGTTCTCACTCCGTCAAATAAATAAAATCTTAAAAAAAAAAAATCAAGGGGTGCCTGGGTGGCTCAGTCAGTTAAGCGTCTGCTTTCAGCTCAAGTCATGGTCCCAGGGTCCTGGGATCGATCCCAAAGTCCGGCTCTCAGCTCAGCGGGGAGCCTTCTTCTCCCTCTCTCCCCTGCCTGTGTGTTCTCTCTCTCAAATAATTAAAATCTTGGGAAAATAAATTAATTAAAAAATAAATTTTTTTTAAAAATTAAAAAACTTCTTAAAAAGATTTTATTTATTTATTTGACAGAGACACAGCGAGAGAGGGAACACAAGCAGGGGGAGTGGGAGAAGGAGAAGCAGGCTTCCCGCAGAGCAGGGAGCCCGATGTGGTGCTCGATCCCAGGACCCTGGGATCATGACCTGAGCCGAAGGCAGACGCTTAACGACTGAGCCACTCAGGTGCCCCCCAAAATTTTTTAAGTAATCTTGGGGCACCTGGGTGGCTCAGTTAAGTGTCTGCCTTTGAATGGAGCCCCACATTGGGCTTCCTGCTCAGCAGGGAGTTGGCTTTCTCTCTCCCCCTCTCCACCGCTCCGCTCTCTCTCCCTTTATCTCAAATAAATAAAATCTTAAAAAAAAGTAATGTCTACACGTGGGGCTCAAGCTCATAACCCCAAGATGAAGAGCTGAATATTCCAACGAAGCCAGCCAGGTGCCCCAATAAAATATTCTTAAAGCCCCCAAGAAAGCAATACAATGAGAGAGGAGGACTATTCTCTGGAATAGGAAGAATATACATCTTTTTTAAACTTTACCCTCAATGTGGGGCTTGAATTCACAACCCCAAGATCAAGAGTCACATGCTCTACCAACTGAGCCAGCCAGGCACCCCCATCTTTTGTTATAAACTTTTTTCTGTAAGATTTTATCTATTTGACAGCACAAGCAGGGGGAGAAACAGAGGGAAAGGGACAAACAGACTCTGCGCTGAGCCTGGACTCGGGGCTCAACCTACATGGGGCTTGACCTCACGACCTAAGATCATGACCTGAGCCGAATCCAAGAGTCAGCTGCTTAACTGAATGAGCCACGCAGACACCCCTCCTCTTTTATTATTGTGGTAAAATATGTATAACATAAGCAGCCGACGCTGGATTTCAGCTCAGGTCTTGATTTCAGGGTCCATGAGTTCAAGCCCGATGTTGGGCCCCATG
Source organism: Neomonachus schauinslandi (assembly GCF_002201575.2). NCBI lineage: Eukaryota > Metazoa > Chordata > Mammalia > Carnivora > Phocidae > Neomonachus > Neomonachus schauinslandi. The sequence goes on along the minus strand of NC_058403.1, from coordinate 196,685,536 downwards.
CTGGGTGTGGCGCCTACTTAAAAAAGAAAACTTCAGGGCACTTGGTTGGTTCAGTCAGTGGAGCATGCAACTCTTGACCTTGGAATTGTGGGTTCAAGTCCCACGCAGGGTGTACAGATTACTTAAAAATAAAATTAAAGGGGCACCTGGGTGGCTCAGTCATTAAGCGTCTGCCTTCGGCTCAGGTCATGGTCCCAGGGTCCTGGGATCAAGCCCCGCATCGGGCTCCCTGCTTGGCGGGAGGCCTGCTTCTCCCTCTCCCACTCCCCCCTGCTTATGTTCCCTCTCTCACGGTCTCTCTGTCAAATAAATAAAATCTTTAAAATAAAATTAAAAAATTAAATTAAATTAAAAAGTATATATACCAAAAAAAAAAAAGAAAACTTTAAAGCTTTCCAAAGAAATGTTTTGTATCTTGACTGGGTGGCAATTACACATGTGTATGTATTTACCAAAACTTGCCAACCTGTCACTTAAATACATGCATTTTACTGCGTGTAAATTTATACCTTAACAAAGGTGATTAGGAAAAAAGCAAACAAAAAAACCCTCCCAAAGTGACTCCAAGTTTGGGATCCACCAAGTTTGGGAGCTACTGTTCCCAAGCACCAAAGCCCTGCTGTATTTCCCCAAGAATTACGGCTTAGGATGCTATCCCCCCTTCCCCCCCCCAAAAATCTCTTCCACATTGGGGTGCCTTGCTGGCTCAGTCAGTAGAGCATGCAATTCTAGATCTCAGGGTTGTGAGTTCAAGCCCCACACTGGGTGCAGAGATTAAAAAAAAAAAAAAAAAAAAACACTTAAAATAAGTTTCTTGGGATGCCTAGGTGGCTCAGTTGGTTAAGTGTCTGCATCCAACATGATCCCAGGGTCCTGGGATCGAGTCCTGCATCAGGCTCCCTGCTACGCAGGAAGACTGCTTCTCCCTCTGCCTGCTGCTCCCCCGCTTGTGCGCTGACAAATAAATAAAGAAAATCTTAAAAAAAAAAAAAAAAAAAAACCCCACAATTCCTTCCACATTCAATTAGTGTGATTATTGGGTACTACAAACTGTAGCTTGAATAGTGAAAGTTAAAGGGCTGCACGTCTAGCACTGGAGCTAAGTGCTTCTCTCTCACTGAACCCTCACAACATTCCAATACTAACCCTATATATATACTAAGGTATATAAAAAACACATGTAAGAACTAGTACTTAACTGTCAGCCTCTCTCCAGAACCCAAGTTCTTACCCAAGATATTCTACTGCCTTCCTTTTCTGAACTTAAGACCTTCAAGAGATAAACAGGAGCTTCCTTCCAAGTAACTAGAAAAGTTAGAGAGACTTCATCCAGAAAAGAACTTTTCCACAAAAAATTAAATGCACTATTTCTAACAATACTGCCAAATCATGTAATAAAATGATCTCGTGGCAAAAAATGTATAGCTACAGTATTAAATATCCACCTTAAATGTACTTCGTTAGGCTCTCAAAACCTAAATACCAAACAACAAAGTTACATAATAGTACACCAGAAAAGTGACATAGCATTTGCTCTATGGATTCATGAGAGAGACATCAGAGACCAACTGCTCTGCACCAGAGAGACCTGGACACAATGAGAAAAAGGTAAAAATATATATAAAAACATAAGTAGAATTGGGCGCCTGGGTGGCTCAGTTGGTTAAGCGACTGCCTTCGGCTCAGGTCATGATCCTGGAGTCCCAGGATCGAGTCCCGCATCGGGCTCCCTGCTCGGCAGGGAATCTGCTTCTCCCTCTGACCCTCCTCCCTTTCATGCTCTCTGTGTCTCATTCTCTCTCTCTCAAATAAATAAATAAAAATCTTAAAAAAAAAAAAAAAAAGTAGAATTTTCAACCATATGCTTAAAATCAAAACAATTTCTTAAAGTAACAGAAAAACACAGTAAATCTCTGTGTTTTAGAGTAGGTAGGAGCTGGGCTCCTGGGTGGTACAATGGGTTAAGTGATGGCTTTAGGCTCAAGTCATGATTTAGGTCCTGAGATTGAGCCCCACATCAGGCTCCCTGCTCAGCGGGGAGCCTGCTTCTCCCTCTCCTGCTCCCCCTGCTTGTGCTCTTGTGCTCTGTCAAATAAATAAAATCTTAAAAACCAAACCAAAACAACAACAAAAAAACACATTTTCCCATACGTTTTAGAAATTTGTTTTAGGTACACCTGGCTGGCTCAGTTGGAAAAGCATGCGACTCCTGATCTCAGGGTCATAAATTTGAGCCCCATGATGGATGTAGAGATTACTGAAATAAATAAAACTTGAAAAAAAAATTGTTTTAGTGACTATGGTCAGGATGCAGTGTTAGTAAAATTGGAAAACGTAATTAATGAAAACGTTAACTTCTAAAGAATAAGCCTGAAAGATACATGAAGTGTGCATATAGCAGGTACATGATAAATAAATGCTTCTGGCTTCATGACTGAACCCTCTTAAGCCACAGTTCAACACACAAGTATACATGAAAGTTAGCATGGGTTAGAAGTTGTCCAAGAGGGGCGCCTGGGTGGCTCAGTCATTGGGCATCTGCCTTCGGCTCAGGTCATGATCCCAGGGTCCTGGGATTGAGCCCCACATCAGGCTCCCTGCTCCGCGGGAAGGCTGCTTCTCCCTCTCCCACCCCACTCCCCCTGCTTGTGTTGGCTCTCTGGCTGTGTCTCTGTCAAATAAATAAATAAAATCTAAAAAAAAAAAAAACGATGGCAAAATCCTAGGACATAAATCCCAACATACTAACTCCTACAGTTAAACAAATGAAAGAAAATGCAGACACCAAACATGTTGTGTTTCTCCTAATTCAGTCAGGTAAAGAAATCCACATAACTTTTTGCATCCTACCAATAAAATCTTTGTCACTCTGAAAGCAAACAGTCACTATATAAATACAATGCACTGATAACCTGAAAGCAAAATATCCTTCAAGAATCTATTAGAATTAGAACAAGTATTTCCACTAAGGGAGAAAACTAGTATGCATTGAGCATTGTGCTATTTCATCTAAAATTCCTATAAAATGGGGTCACCTGGGTGGCTCAGTCAGTTAAGCGTCCGACTCTTAGCTCAGCTCAGGTCTTGATCTTAGGGTCTTGAGTTTAAGCCCTGCACACCCAGTGTGGAGCCCACTTTTTAAAAAAATTCCATAAAAAACGGGGCGCCTGGGTGGCTCAGTCAGTTAAGCGGCTGCCTTCGGCTCAGGTCATGATCCCAGGGTCCTGGGATCGAGCCCCACACCGGGCTCCCTGCTCGGCGGGAAGGCTGCTTCTCCCTCTCCCACTCCCCCTGCTTGTGTTCCCTCTCTCGTGGTGTCTCTCTCTGTCAAATAAATAAATAAAATATTAAAAAAAAAAAAAAAAAGATTCCAGGGGCGCCTGGGTGGCTCAGTTGGTTAAGCAACTGCCTTCGGCTCAGGTCATGATCCTGGAGTCCCTGGATCGAGTACCGCATCGGGCTCCCTGCTCAGCAAGGAGCCTGCTTCTCCCTCTAACCCTCCCCCCGTCATGTACTCTCTCTCTCTTTCTCGCTCTCTCAAATAAATAAATCTTTAAAAAAAAAAAAAAAAGATTCCATAAAATTCCTATAAAATGAATATAATCTTCATTTCATAGACAGGTCCTGAGGCTCACAGAAATAATCTGGTTAAAGATATATATATATACACACACACACACACACATATATATATATATACACACACCTCTTCTATGACACAACTTTGTAATTACAGGGCCATGAGCATTTTTGATGAAGAATCTGATAAGCATAACCTTCCTTACTTTTGTTTTTACATACAATAACGTAGAAATACACAATTGAGGAAACAACTTTGAAACAGTCTCCCCTCTTACAGGGGAGGCCATCAATCAAACTACTCTAATGCATCACTCAAAGTACTTAAAGGAGAAATTTCAAGACTTGTGGATAACAATAGAGTACGTATCCAGGGGTGCTGGGCTAGTTGTCTTCCTATGCCCAGTAGTTGCACTGAGCTAATCTTGCCATGGATCAGAGATTCAGGAAGTCACATCTTCCAATATATCAGCAAAGCCTATGAGCACTCCTTACAATATACTGTGAATCCCTCCACTTCCACTGTTACCATTCTTGTCCAAGCCACTATCATCTGTCACTGGATTTAAAGAGCCTCCAGTAGGGGTGGCCTGGGTGGCACAGTCAGTTAAGCATCTGATTCTTGGTTTCAGCTCAGGTCATGATCTCAGCGTCGTGAGATGGACCACCGCATCAGACACCACGCTCAGTACAAGGTCTGCTTGAGATTCCCTCTCCCTCTTGCCCCCCCAACTGTGCACTCTCCCAAATAAATAAATAGCTTCCAACAGATCCCCCTGCTTCCATTTTTGCCACCCTGTAGTCTATTCTCCATACATGAGCTAGAAATATAAACAAATCAGATCTCATTACTCCCATTATAAACAATTATAAAAACCCTTTAATAGCTTTCCAACACAACCGGAATAAACTCTAAATTTCCAGTTCCTACAACATCTGGCCCCTGCCTACCTGTAAGACTTTATTTCTTTTATTCTTCCCACTTGCTCTTTAGGCTCCAGCCATTCAGGGTTTTTTGCTGTTCCCTAAAAAGACAAGCCCATCCCTTACCTATCATCAGACTTCCCTACTAGAACAGTAACGACACAAGCAGGACTATTAACATTTTTGTGATTATTATTTTTTTTTTAAAAGATTTTGTTTATTTTTATTTACTTGACAGAGAGAGAGAAACAGCATGAGAGGGGATAGGGTCAGAGTGAGAAGCAGGCTCCCAAGGAGCAGGGAGCCCGATGTGGGACTCGATCCCAGGACCCTGGGATCATGACCTGAGCCGAAGGCAGTCGCTTAACCAACTGAGCCACCCAGGCGCCCAACATTTTTGTGATTATTAACACCTGATGTGCTTTCTACTTTCTTGTCAATGATAACTGAGAAAAGTCGGTAAGATTCAAAACCAACAGACTTTTTAGTTCCAAACCAATTGTTCGTATTTCTAGGAATAAAGAGATCATAAAACAAACATCATAAAACAAACGAAAAACTTCTTGAGGGAAGGAATTTTTTTTTTAATGTGAGACTTAGTTTATTTTCTTAAGTAAGCTCTATGCCCAAAGTGGGGTTTGAATTCATGACCCAAGATCAAGAGTCGCATGCTCCACCAACTGAGCCAGCCAGGCACCCAGAGAGCAGGGACCTTCTTTGTTTTCTTCAGATGTGTCCCAGAACAGCATCTGACATATAGTAGCTATTCAATAACTACTTGTTCAAGGAATGAATGACAAAACTACAACCCAGCTTGGTCATTCTTCTTACCATGCCAAGGAGGAATTCAAAGCCAACCAAAACCACTACCATTTTATGCCCTCACTGCCAGGTAGCCCATCTCACCAAAAAATATTCATCCTCTTCACAGCTCGCTTCTCCATATAGAGTTCCCTCAGACCCAAAGAGAACAAGGAAAGCTGATCAAAAAGTACTAGACCAAGATATCATGGTATCAATTAAGATATTTCTATTTCCGGGACACCTAGGTGGCTCAGTCGGTTAAGGGTCTGCCTTTGGCTCAGGTCATGATCCTGGGGTCCTGGGATCGAGTCCCGCATCGGGCTCCTTGCTTAGCAGGGAACCTGCTTCTTCCTCTGCCTGCCACTCCCCCCTGCTCTGACAAATAAAAAAAACTTAAAAAACAAAATAAATTAAAAAAGGATACTTCTATTTCCTTTATTTGTAATTAGTTTAAATATCTAAACAACCCCTGGATGGGCTATTATACCAGCTGTTAACATTGCTCCCAACTAAAGCAATAGGTCTCTGACCCCTCTGGTAAGAGGGAAGCTTGTCCTCTGATCTTCATTCTCTAGCTGGCTCATTTGCTATTGATAAATAGATATACCCGAAGCACAAGCTCTAGATAAACTGTATGATAACCTATCGAAAAAATGAAAACTTAAAGATGAAAAACAGAAGGAGTAAGATGGGAATGGCCCAGAAGTGAAAGAATACGTGTTTAACACAGGGAGTCCATCTCCTTAGGAAATATATCCTCATCTAAAAAAGAAATACCTTGGGAGGCGTTAAGCTGTTAAGTGTCTGCCTTCAGCTCAGGTCATGATCCCAGGGTCCTGGGATCAAGTCCCTCATTGGGCTCCATCCTCAGTGGGGAGCCTACTTCTCCCTCTGCCTGCCGCTCCCCCTGCTTGTGCTCTCCCCACCGCCGACAAATAAATACATACTCTTTTAATAAATAAATAAATAAGAAAAAAAGAAATATCTTAGGGCGCCTGGGTGGCTCAGTTGGTTGAGTGTCTGACTCCTGGTTTCGGCTCAGGTCATCGTCTTGGGGTTGTGGGATCAAAACCTGTGTCAGGCTCTGTGCTGGGTGTGGAGCCTGCTTGGGGTTTTCTCTCTCCCTTTACCCCTCCTCCCCCCATCTCTAAAAAAGAAAAAAAGAAAGATCACTTAGAAGTAAAAAAGGAAGTTAGAAGAGTACCTTATGGAGAGATAAGAAAATAAGACCAGAGAGAAAAGGTATGGAATAAGATAAAGAATTCAAGATTGGTGAAGAGAATCATTAACAGTAATGCACTCACATTTCCCTAGAACTTAACATTAATATATAATAATCTGTCTTCCAAGGGAAAAGGGAAGTAAAAGAAGAGGTTTCTATTTACATACCTTACAAATGTGCTGCAAGACCCACGGCCTGTGTGGCAGAAGTTCTACAAGTGCCTTGAACTTCTCAGATGAAGGGCACTATAAAAATATAAAAATATCAAGAATTATGTCTATTGATTTTACAATGAAAAAAGCCAAAACATAGGATGTAAACAGGCTTGCCCAAAGTTCCGTGAAGTAATTTAGGATCCAAGAGAGGGAAAAAGTGTAGAATTTAATTTTTGATTGATATACCACCAAATTTATCACATTTATACAAGTTTTAGCTTCCTTCAGTTAATAAAATGCTCACAATCAACATTATCTTGTGAATATTATAATATTGTCCTTTTTAAAGCAAAACAAAAGCAAAAGCAAATGAATCCTATGTAAATTAATTTTCCAACATTTTATTATAAAAATTTTCAAACACATAGCAAAGTTAAAAGAATCTTACAATGAACACATCTAATCCTACTACCTAGACTACTATGAACATTTGAATAACTTGCTTTATCTAATTACACATTCTTCTTAATATGGCATTACAGAGAAATTACAGGCTGAAAGGCAACTGTCCAAAAATCAATGGCTTCAAAAACCCAGGGTGAAGGCATTAGGTCAAAGAAAATAATATTCAGAAGTCTTTCTGATATTTTTGTCAGAAATGATCAGTATTAGTTTACTACTGGGATGCCTGGGTGGCTCAGTTGGTTAAGCGTCTGCCTTTGGCTCAGGTCATGATCCCAGCACCCTGGGATCAAGTCCCACATCAGGCCCCTTGCTCAGCGAGGAGTCTGCTTCTCCCTCTGCTGCCGCTCCCCCTGCTTGTGCTAACAAATAGGTAAATATTAAATATACATATATATTAACTATTTGAAGTCAGAATGGACTCAGATCTACTCCTACTCTTGGAGAGTGATTCTAGTTATTTGTTTAATATCAGATCATATCATTCTCCTGCTAACAAACATCTAACGAGGGGCGCCTGGGTGGCTCAGTTGGTTAAACATCTGCCTTCAGCTCAGGTCATGATCCCAGGGTCCTGGGGTCAAGTCCTGGGATCAAGCCCTGCGTCTCGTTGGGCTCTCTGCTCAGCGGGGAGCCTGCTTCTCCCTCTCCCTGCTGCTCCCCCAGCTTGTGTGCTCTCGCTCTCAAATAAATAAAATCAATCTTTAAAAATCTAATGATTTCTCATTTCAGAACAAACCCAAAGAACTTCCCATATCCTAACGGCCCTACAGGTTTTCGTCCCTACCCACCTCTCTAATTTCATTTTACCTTCCACTTCTCCCTTTACTCCACTCCAAACATTTTGGTTGCTTATGTTCTCCTCTTTCCCTTCATGTGAACAGTAAAACACTATTATAAACATGCTTAAACATATTTACTTTATCCACCCTCTTCATTTAAAAAAAAAAGCTCAATTTGGGACAAACTGCAAATTGGCTGCAATGTAACAGAATGTATCTCATATTTTGACCATTATTAACTATAAAATGTTAACCAGGATCATCTGGAGGAAGCGCCAATAAATTCAGACCAACACCCAGAATGAGCAGCGTCAATGCCTATCTGATTTTCTGTCACATGACTACCATAATTATGAGTATACAAGGCCTTCACTTAATACTACAGCACCACAGATTAAAAATGAGTCATTTGAAATAGAAACACTTGAAATAGGAATTTTACAGTAATTACTAACTTTAAACTGTCTTGGAAATTTTAATTTATTAATCTCATAAGTACTTAACAGCGAGCATATCCCCAAAGAGCACATATAGTAAGACACGTTAACACATGTTTAAAATTTAGTTACATTAAAGCGTAGGTGCAGGCAAACTAAGTTCCACTGGCCAGGGATAAAGGATAAACTAAGTGGTAGGGGAAGGAAAATAACTTTTAGGTACCTTTTACAAGTACAAATATATGTGATTAAAATCCAGTGATTATGTACCATTTATCATTATCACTAGTGCAATTAAACCCAAACTGCTGTCTATAGAAGCTCAGCAAGCCCAAATTAGTTCTCTTAGAAGTTGAAATATCGGGGCGCCTGGGTGGCTCAGCTGGTTACGCATCTGCCTTCGGCTCAGGTCATGATCCCAGGGTCCTGGGATTGAGCCCCACATCGGGTTCCTTGCTTGTCAGGGAACGTGCTTCTCCCTCTCCCTGTACTGTTCCCCCTGCTTGTGCTCTCTCGCTCTATCAAATAAATAAAATCTTTAAAAAAAAAAAAGTTGAAATATCAGTCTTTCTTCTGACAGAGTTAACATAAATAAATCTCTCAGCTCTAGGACAACTAAGAAGTCCCAAAGTAGCAACTCCTCCTGTCACTACTTGAACTCTACTTCATGGACAGGAAACACCTCAAGATCTACCTGTTTTCATTCTCCTAATAAGAATCAGGACTAGGAGAACATTTCAACAAACTACCACCATACACACATATACACAGGGAATTGTTGACTTGATATGTGTTTCTCTCCATCCCACCTCAAATCAATAGGGAGAAGAGCCCTCAGTCACATGATAACATCTTAGCCTGACCTAATTATGTTGGATTTGGAACAGGGGAGTCTGGGCCTCCCTTTGGAAGAAGTTGTTTCCTCAAGAAGACCCAAACACCCAGGGGCCCCTGGCTGGTGCAGTCAGTTAAGTATCTGACTCTTGGTTTCGGCTCAATCATAATCTCAGGGTCGTGGGATCGAGCCCCGAGTGAGCCCAGAGCTCAGGGAGGAGTCTGCTAGGTTTCTCTCTCCCTGTCCCTCCACCCCTTCCCACACTCACTCACTCCTCTCAAATGGATAAATAAATCTTTTTTTTTTTCTTAAAGATTTTATTTATTTATTTGAGAGAGAGAGAGAATGAGAGAGAGAGAACACATGAGAGGGGATAGGGTCAGAGGACGAAGCAGACTCCCTGCCGAGCAGGGAGCCCGATGCGGGACTCGATCCAGGGACTCCAGGATCATGACCTGAGCCGAAGGCAGTCGCTCAACCAACTGAGCCACCCAGGCGCCCTGGATAAATAAATCTTAAAAAAAACCAAAAAAACAAAAAACACCAAACACCTAAAGCTAAAATTAAGCCAACCAGGGACCCTATATATTTATGTATTTCAATCAACTGCTGCAGGACCATTCAGTTTCATGGAGGAGAATGTTGTGAAGCTAAAGAACTGAAATTTGTTTAGAAAATGAATTTTTCAGATTTTCATAACATATATAAAATCAGTAATACATAAAAGGAGTAAACACTGGAAATAAATCCTGAATTTTACCTAACTCTAAACAAGGTGTTTTAGAGTACAAGGAGAATACCTTAAAGAGAAAACAGTTCTGGCCTGCACCTAACTAGAAAAATGACCTTAGGAAATTTACATAAGTCTCTGGGACTCAGTTTCCTCAGATGAGGAAATGGGGTTGGACCATATAAGTCCTGAAGATTCCTTCTGGGTCTAAAATTCTTGATCTATGAAAAAGTTGGTGGATTCCTATTTTCTTCCTCCCTCCAGTACAGATTTTTATGAGAACAGAAACCGTAACTCTAGCACTAGACTCTGACTTAAAGCAAGTTTTCTTCTATTTTGTTAGGTCCCCAAGAGCCACCACTGCTCTACAAAAGTAGATGGAACTACTCTCCAGACAATTTATCAAAAGAGTTCTTTAAGTAAATTATCCTTCACAATTAGGAATTAGTCTTGTACTTTCAGGTCACTTGCGCCCAACGCTCGAACCAGTATCTCTACCAACTTAGCCATATCTAAAGTGACAATCATGCAATGGTATATACATGTTACACATCTGGATATCTGACACTGAGTGAAAAATTCTCACCACATATAACATTTTTAAGAATTTTTTAAAAGTATTTTTTCCCTTCAAATCTGGGAGGGAGGACTATAATCTGACCGCACACCTGCAAGAAACATTTTCTTCAAAGACAAAAACACAAAAAGAAGCAAACAAGTCACGAATATTGGTAAAAATTTTAAATCAGAACCCTTAAAAAACACAAGTGAAACCAACTGTGAGGCAAAAAGGATGCCAATTTTACACTATAAACTACTAAACATTGTTTTGACCAATTCGATTTGCGTGCAAACAGTGCTATTTAATAAAGACGGCTTGTTAACTGGGTTCAATCGGTAACTAAGGACAGCTGTTTAGGTGATTCCTATCAAGGCAGTAACTTAGACTAAGCAAAATTCCAAATTAATGTTCTATTTCAATGCAACACAGTTTAAATCATGAAAAAAAATGTTTTCAACTGGAAAATTCCCTTTCCAATACCCAAAAATCCTAACCCGTAAGATTTCAACACTACTTAACTTACACAATCTCCGAGAATACTGCATTTAAAAAGAAAATCTACCCAAAACATAACTGGACTTCACCCTGTATAAAACGGTGATTCATGTTTCATATTCAATGTAAAAGCCAAAATGGAGTTGTAAAGAGTTTCTTTCCCATTTCAACTCTCAACAGCCACGCGCGCTTCGCCGGAGCCGGCTGCACGGCGCGGTCGCCGGGCCCGGCTCGAAGCCCCCGCCCTGCCCGGCACAGCCGTGCGAGAGGAAGAGCCGGGGACCGCGGGCGGGCGGCTTGGGCTCCACCAGGCCTGGCCGGGCGGGGGAAGGGGCGCGGGAGGCCGCGGGGCGCGCTTCCGGGGACTGCGCGGGCGGGGCCGCCGCTTTGGGGAGCGGGGCCCGGGCCAGGAGGCAGAGGCAGGGGCAGGGGCCGGGGCCCAGGGGCAGCCGGCTGAGAGCAGCAGGTGGGGCGCGGCCGCGGCGGGGCTGCGGGCGGGCGGGCGGCCGGAAGAGTGCCGGGAGGGCGGGCGGGCCCGGGGCGCCGCAGCGCCAGGAGGGAACCCTCTCGCTCACCTCAGGCGACGAGTCGCAGTCCGGCCTCTCTGCGCTGAGGACGCCTGTCCGCGAGTCGCAAGCTCGGAGACGGGCGGGTGGCTGAGGAGACGGCAGCAGACTAACGAGAGAACCGACGAAGAACGGCGGGCGGCGGGCGGGGAGCGCGAGCGAGCGAGGGCGGTCGGCGGCGGGAGGGCGGGGAGCGACGTGCGCGCCCCCGTGTGCCAGCGGGCTCGAGCCAGCCCCAGTCGCGGTCCCGCGCACGCGCGCGCACTCACAGCTCAGCCACGATTGCTCAGGAGCGCGTCCACGCCCTAAAAGCAAGGCGCTTAACCAATCACTGCAGCCGCGTGGGGCATCACGGGAACTCCGGGGCTATAAAAGACCTGGTTGCTATTTTATGCTTCTCGGCTCACTCATCCTTTAAGCAAGCAGGGTGGGGCTAGTGCGCGTGCGCGGTTTTATTACTCCGCCCCAAACTGCCAACTCTTCGCGCAAGCGAAGTAGGCTCACCTTGCCTGGTTTACGCGTGCGCATTAATGGGCCTGGGCCCGGAAGACCAGACGCCTGCGCTGTGGGGACTACAGTGACAGTCCCCGGGGTGGGGCATGGGCCAGTCATGGCGGAGCCTTGGTCTGGGCAGTTCTTGCAGGCTCTACCGACCACGGTGCTGGGCGCGCTGGGCACCCTGGGCAGCGAGTTCCTGCGGGAGTGGGAGGCGCAGGACATGCGCGTGACCCTCTTCAAGCTGCTGCTACTGTGGTTGGTGTTAAGTCTCCTGGGCATCCAGCTGGCGTGGGGGTTCTACGGGAGCACGGTGACAGGGCTGTATCACCGCCCAGGTGAGGCTCCCCACCCCCACCGGACTGTACCATTGGGCTCCCCAGAACCCCCTAGACTACCACTGGTCCCCTGAGAACCTTATCACAACTTAACGCTGTACCCTGACCCATGCCAACATACCATTTCATGCCAGAAACCCCGGTCCACCCATCACATTTTAACTATTCCCTTGAACCTCCATCAGACATTACTAGTCCCTTTAGGGCCCCCACGAGACCACCAGACAACACCACTGGGCTGATACCTGCTCAGATCCCCACCCTCAGCCTGCTGCAGCTCTGGATGTGTTCCTGCCCCCAGGTCTGGGCGGCCAGAATGGATCCACACCTGATGGCTCCACGCATTTCACTTCGTGGTGAGTAAATCTGTGCCCATGGCAACCCCATGCTTGGCAGGCAGAGGACACACCTGTGCTGGGAACAGGGACAGGGGCAGGAAGTTCTTAGGCAGGAGTCCGCCAGTTTAGTGGCCTTTGCAGCAAGCTCCAAGGCCTGCAAGTGGAGCTCAGGCTTCAAGTGACACCAATTTCTGAACAGCCCATCAATAGGCTGTTCAGCAACCTGTGAGGTGGTGATTTCAGAGATGAAATGGCAAGTCTGTTGGGTTCCACTCTACTGCAAGCCCCTCAATTAGGAAGGTAGGAGCCTCTGTCCTTATTGCACTGACTGGCCTCATCAAGGTCAGCCTCCTCATCTGTAAAACCAAATCCCCTAATCAGAGCATTCGTTCAACTAATCTCTGAGCTCCTACCATATGACAGGGCCACACTAGGTCCAGAGAACAAGGATAACCCAGGCCCTGTTTACAGGGGGAGCCAGAGATTTAAAAGAGAGGGCAGCAAAAAATAAATAAATAAAAATAAAAGGGAAGGGGCAGCAGAGCAGGGGGTGAGGGCAGTCAGAGTTTTCTCCCAAAACAGACAGCTAAGCTGAGGGCAAAGGCTAGGGAGTGGTTAAGTGTACCAGGCCGAGAATGGATAGCATGAGAGCCAGGGCAAGAACAAGGGTGTCATATTGGAAGACTAGACAAGGCTGTGACACTGCAGCTCAAACATGAAGGCATGGAGGGACCATGAAACCCTATCCTAAATCTCAGGAAACTACTGAAGGACTCAGCAAGGCTATGGCCTGATCTAACTTGTCTTTGTGACTGCCTGCTTCATGGCAAGAAGATAAAGGGGTCCAACAGAGAAGGCAAGAGGCCAGTTAGGAGGCTTGCCGCTGCCCAGGTCCTGGGCAACTGGGGAAAGACAGGAACACCATGATCAGGCGAGGAACCAGGAGGAAGAACGTGTTGGCAAGAGACAGGTGGGGGACCCAGTGTGGGCCGTGGGAACTCAGTAGAGAGGTCTAGGTTGTAGTGTGGCCTTACTGAGCCCACCTCAGCCCCTAAAGGGCTAGAGAGCCAATCAGGGACGGTTAGGCTGCCTGGGAATAACCCCTCTCTTCTCTCCATCACTTTTAGGGAAACAACAGCAAACGAACCTCTCAAAACCCACAGAGAATAAGGGAAGGCAGCAGAGGGATCTCCAGGGACATCACCGGGTCTGCTGGTTCCCACACTGGGTTCTGCTGCTGCCCAGACCCCAGAGACAACGACAGGGAGGTCAAGGTTGGGGGCAGGGAGTACCCCAGTGCTTGCAGGCCTGGGCCTCCACTGCGCTTGGCCTTGCCTCCAGCAGCTCCAGGCATTGGGCCAGTAAAGTTTGCCTCTACCCTGATCTGGGTGCCTTAAGGAGAAGGCATGCTCCTCCCTCCTCTCTTAGGGGTAAGCTCAGAAGCCTCTGGGTTGGAGAGGCCAACAGTCCATTTTCTGCCTTGGCTTTTTCCTGTCCCTCTTCCCATCCGCCTGGGATGTGACCCCATAGAAATTTGTCCTGAGAGGAAACTTGAGGTTGACCAGCTCTGGGATTTGTAAGGGAAGCCTGTTTTCCCCTAAGCTCTAGGTTTCTTGAATTTGTTTTTGCTTTGTTGGCAGGGAGCCAGGGAATTCTGGACTGGACATGGCCTTACACTGTGTAGTTACTTAGCTGGCCCATTCAAGTGTAAGGCAGGGGGAGCTGGCACCAAACTGGACTTGGAGGCACCACACACCCACCTCCCTGGCCCATCCAGAGCTTTCCAGGTGTGAGTCAGGCTATGGAAATAGTCTTTTCCTGGATATCAACTCATTCATACTCCTCTGTCCTTCTTGTTGGGAAGCTGGGTGCCTGAAAGAGGCCGAGCCCTGGGGGGTGGCCTTCCACCCCCACCGTTTTTAAGTGCCCATGGGGTTGTACCCTGCCCCCCACAGGGAGACACTAAGCAGTTAGTGAGGAGTTGCCCTATCCCACCACGCCCTGCAGCTTCATCACTTCCCATCTTGACCCGGAGCCACAGGAGCCTCATCCTAAGAGGACACCGTCTCCCCACTGGCACCATCTCAGCCCCCAAGAACCGTCAGCCGGGAAGAGCCCCGGGCCTGCCACCTACACTGTGGGCCGGGGCAGCTTACAAAGGTCAGCCTTTGTAAGCGGCACATGCACTTTCTGAAAGCAGCGTACTGCTAGAACTGCCTCCGAAGGCCGTACTCCTACCTGCTTCTGCTGCGCCACCAGCTACCTCAGTGTCCCGCCGCCTGCTTCCTCTATTAGAGGTCACATTTCCATCCAGCAGCCTTTGGCTGGCCACCTTGGCAGCAGAGGTGCATTGGAAGTAGGACCACACTGAACTGATGTACGTGGACCTCCTCCGGAGCTACCTTCTGACTGGTAGGATGACAGTTTTGTAGCCCCGGCCCTGCCCATTGACACCACCCCACAGAACCAGGGTCTCACGTTTCACCCCAGGTTCAAGTGAGGATGTAGCTTATTAAACATGGAAGTGCATCAGCTGTGTGATTATTGAGACAGGACAAGGGTGTGCATGCACAGGGGAGACTGGAGAGGGAACATTGCCCCTCAGCGCCCAGAATGCAACGACTTGCAGAGGTGGAGAGGTGACACCAGCTCCCTGGAGGAGCAGTGGTGAGTGCCTGACAGGGAGGGGCACTATCATTCGTTTTTATAGACCTGCCCCTCTCGGGGAGAACCCACTCTGAGCCTGCCTCAGAGGCCAGGCAAGCAGACGTTGGGCTGGCACCCCAAGAACCATGTGGACAAAGGACAATGAAGCTAGACACTGGCAAGCAAGAAGAAAAGGAAGCTCGTTTAATGTTTTTTTAGAGGTCAGTGGAGTCCAGTAATGGGCACCAGGGGCAAAGGGCAGCCAGGGTAAGTCAAGTCCAGGAGAAGGCCCAGCCTGTCCTACAACAGCCCTGGGGCTCAGGACAGGTGGTGAGCCTGGCATGGTTTGCTACTGGGCAGCAGGCTGGGCTAACTTGGGAACGTGGAAGAGTGAGTCTGTGCCTCCTCAGCTGTCCCCGAGTTTACATAGGCACAGCAGCCCTACAGGGCCAGCCCTCGGTGAGTCAGGAATCATTCCTACCCAGGGAGAGGCCCCAGTCTGCATTCATGGAAAGTAAACTGAAGGAGGTGGCTGGCACTACCCAAGGTAATAAGCCCCTTGCAGTGTGAGAAACCATGGTGAGGTAGGCTGGGCAGGCCTTATCCCCTCCCTAAATGTGAGCCTCTGCTCCACAGCCAGCACGTGGCAGAGTGGAAGGGACAGATGCCGAACTAAAGCTTCCCACAGCCCTCCAGCAGGCAGACGAGAACAGGGTCCGTGGGACCACAGGCTGACATTGCATGAGCTGGTCCCTTGCTCTTAAAGTTAGAGAGGCACAGGAGGGGGGTGGGAACAGGTGTTATGGGCCGCCCTCAACCAGATGACCAGAACCAACCTCCACCCTAGCCACCTACCCCCAGTGTATTCAGCCTCAGCTTCTTGACTAACCCTTGTAGAATGCCCTCCAGGTCCAGGCTCCTGGATGGGAGGGGCCCCGTCCCAAGCCACTTTCACTTGAGGGTATAGTAATTTGTGGTCACAAAAGGCATCTTGCTGACCACAGCCATTTGCTGCTTCCGCCGCACCTCTACCAGCAGCGGGGTACCTGGCCGACTGTACTCATAGGGCACATAACCCATGGCCACGTTCTTCTTCAGGCAGGGAGAGGGGCAGCCACTGGTCACAGCACCTGTGTGAGCAGAGGCCGTATGTCAGCATCACCTTGCCAGTCCAATGCCCACCTTCCTGGGGAAGGGACAAGGGCTCTCCAACTTTTCTGGTCCACCTACCAATCACAGTGCCCTCTGTATTCAGGATGGGGCTGTGCACCCGCATCGGCGCCCCCTCGCACATTAACCCCACACGTCTCCGCTGCACCTTGCCCTTCAGCTGGGCAACAATGACCGAGGCTCCAGGGAAATCCATGGCGGCTCGGCGGCGCTTCCCTGAAGCATGACACACCAGGATTAAGCCACAGTCCATAAGACCCCCCGGCCCCAGGAGATCCTAGTTACAAGGACCCCAAGTAACATCCATCCAGCAGTGAGGGCCCTTTGCTCAGGTTCCCCCAAGCCCCATTTCTCCCCTGCAATGCAGTCAGCCACCCACATCCTGTCCCCAGGTCTTAGAGGCTGTGCTGCCCACCTCAGCCTGCTGAAGATCCTCAGCGTCTAATGGGCAAAGCCACAATCGCACCTTCAGGGAAAGGAGGCTTAGGGAGGCTGAGTCACTTGCTCCAGGGTACACAGCCTTGGGAGCAGTCATGGGCTGGCCACTCCAGCCTTTGGGATTCTGTCCCTGAGTGCTAGCCCAACTCACCCAATGTCCAGCTGAGGCTGCCTTCTACAGGTGTGGTGTGTTCATCGATGTCACTCCCATACAGGCAGAGGCCTGCCTCCAGGCGCAGGCTGTCCCGGGCCGCCAGCCCCGCCAGCTTCACCTCTGGGTTTTCCAGCAGAGCTGTTGCCAGGCGGACTGCCGCCGCCGCCGGCACCGAGATCTGCATGCGACACCAGAGAGCAGGGGGCAACTGGCTCCAGAGTCCTGTGCCCTACACTACCCTACACCCACTTCTTGACATCTTGACATACCTCCACACCGTCCTCCCCTGTGTAGCCACAGCGGGTCACACGGCAGCCGGACACACCAAACACCTCCATCACAGCACTGGTCATGAAGGGCAATTTCCTCAGGTCATCTGCCACGCCGGCCTGCAAAACCTGTGCCGCAGTGGGGCCTAGGCCCAGGAAGCCAGTGACCCAGTGTCCAGGTCCCAGTTTCCCCTCAAAGCTGGACCTACTCAGGGGCCAGAATAAGCCCTGAGCAAAGTCCTACTCTGCAGATCGGAGAGATGCTCTTGCCCACAGGCCCTAAGCCTTACAGCAGGTGGAGGGAGGGCCTAATTGCAAACTTAGAATTATGGCACACAAATACAACACCATCCACACCTCCCTCCTGGAATGGCCCCTGTGCTGAGCAGTCAAAAAAAGCCAGCAAGGCAAAGGTCAGCTCCAACCCTAGCCTGGCCTGCTCACCTTGCAGGGCTAGCAAGGCATTATCTACCACCTCCAGGCTCACGTCACTGCCCATGTTCTGAAGCTCCCTGACCTTGTCCTGAAAGGAAAGACAGAAACACCACATCAGCTTCTGGGATTACTGAGCACCTACTGCAGGCTGAGAGCTGAAGAGCTAAGGCAGAGTAAGCTGGGTTCCATCTTACAAGGTCATACAACTCAGTGGTAGGAATGACCCAAGCCCAGGTCTGCCAGTGTTCACATCAGGCTCCAGCCTCCACCTTCACCAGAGGATGCTTGCTTGGGAACCGGGGCCAGTCTCACCTTCCCTACTCCCCCCATCACTGAAACCTGGCATTCTCCATGGAGGGCCCACTCTGGCCTGCTGTTCACTCACTCAAAGAGCCATTGTCTGAGCCCCTTGTCCCTGCCAGGTCTGTCCTGGACAACAAGGATGCTGCTCTGTGAGAAAAGAAGACAGGGTACCTAGGACACAGAGGGGCCGTACCTGCATGAGAGCCAAGTCCTTGTCCCAGCAGCCAGCGTTGGACACCACATACAGGTACCCCTCCGAGGTGCTGGTCACAATCAAGTCATCTAAGATGCCTCCAGCCTCATTGGTAAACAGCGACAGTGTCCCCTAGTGCCAAAGTGGAACATCTTTGCCTCCAGGTCCAGGAGGCCCAGGTCAAGTATGAGTCAGACACACCCCTGGCCCACTCAGCCACCACAATTCATGAACCCTCAGGCAAAGGGCTGGGAGGGGAGGAGGAGCAAGGAGCAAGGCTAGGCAAGCCCATGCCCCTGCCCAGCCCCGGGTTTTTGATCCTCATGCACTGAGAGAAGTTTTTTCCCCTTCCCCATCTTGGGAGACCTCCCTGACCTGGTGGGGCCTCTGCACTTCTCCCCACTCAGTACTGAGAGCCCCACTTCACCCTTAATCCAGGACATCTAGGGCTTACTTCATCCCACTCAGACCGGAGACAACTCAGTCCATGCCCCAAACCCCAAGACAGAGACTTCAAAGTCCATCCTGGTGATCCCATGAGTGCCACAGCAATACTCCAAAATACCGTGAGGCTGGCCTCACAGCCTCCCCAATGGATGGACACAGCCTGAGTTTGCGAGATCGCATGAATCCCCTGGGGATCTTGTTAAAACGCAGGTTCTGATTCAGCAGGTCTGGAGCAGGGCCTGAGAGTGTATTCTTAACAAGCTCTTGGTGATGATGAGGCTGCTGGATTAGGGACTACCTTTGCATTGCAAGGGGTCTGACAGCATGTAAGGTCACAAAACAGGACATAAACCTGGGTTTCTGGCTTTCCAGCCTGATGTGGTTAAGGATGGAATAAGCCCCCTCCCTGCAGATAACTGGACGTCTGGACATGACTCAGGGACCCCATCCCCCAAGACTGCAAGCCCTGAGATGCTGTGTCTGAGCCTTGGCTGCGCCCCCACCCCTCCCATTTGCTGGCTCAAGACTAAGAACACCCACTGAGCAGAAATACGAGAGAAGAGGGACCCACCTGGTTTGGCCTTAGCTCTGCAATATCTCCAACCACTAGACTCTCCATCAGCTTCACCCGATCACAACCAAGTATCTTGGTCTGGGAAAGAAATCAAAAACCTCAGGCCACTGGGCAAGGAGGCACCCTCCCTGCTGTT
The DNA here is from genome assembly GCF_002201575.2 of Neomonachus schauinslandi. NCBI lineage: Eukaryota > Metazoa > Chordata > Mammalia > Carnivora > Phocidae > Neomonachus > Neomonachus schauinslandi. The sequence continues at coordinate 196,666,047 of NC_058403.1, read as the reverse complement.
CACAACCCAGTCCGACTCAGCCAAAATGCCTGAGCAGTCCTTTGATTCTGCAAGTGGCAGAGCCCCACCTTCTGATTCCCCCACCTCTGCCACCACAGGAGAGGGTGCAGTGGGGGAGGTTAGGAAACTTGAAAGGGCCCAGCACCACCCTGAAATACCCCCTTTTCCAAACCAACACCCAGGAGAGTCGATGGGAATGGGCGCCAGCCCTGGGGAACCCAGGACACAGAGGCACACCACTGAGTGGGAGCAAGCTGAAGAGATTAAAGAAGAGACAACCAAGAGACCCTCTGAGTTCATTTCCTGGGGGCCATAGTCTATGACACCGGGGACCTACCTCTTCTGCGAGGGTGGTGGCCCTTGGAATCCAGCTCCCCACAAAGCCAAGGGTTGCACCACTGTAGATGAGGAGGAAGCCCTGATTGGACAGCTAGCGTGCTCCCCTGGCTCACCTGCAGCATGTGGGACACGTCAAAGAGCGAGCAGTGCCGGCGTGTGTGCAGGTGTGAGTCCACGTGGCTGTCCCGGTACTGCACAGGCAGACTCCAGCCTGCAAACGCCACCATCTTCCCGCCATGCGCCAGGTGGAAGTCATAGAGTGGTGTCCTGCGGAGCACGTCCTGCGGGTGGCTGGGTTCAGGGCCACCAGTGTCCCGGCCTCCACCCTCCTCCCTCCCCCACCTCCAAAATTGGCACCACGCCCCAGCACCCTCGATCCCACCTGTGCACAACTGAACGGACGGCCCAGGGCCGACGGGAGCGCCTTCAGCTGCAAGCCCAGATGGGCCACCACGCTCACTGCCCGCTGCATTGTTGCCCGCAACCGGTGCAGCCGGCGCACGGAGGCCGCCACTCTGCCAGGCACGCTGGGAGATGTAGTCCCGGCTCTCCTTGGACAGGTCTCTCTCCCACAAAGGGGATCAGAAGGGGCGGGCAGCCCCAAAGGCAGGCAGCCCCAAGGGCAGGCGGGGCTTTCGGGCAGTGTGCAGTAACTCCAATCTGCAGGGAAACAGCCCCAGGCACTTCCAGTTGATCTTCCAGGGCCGATTAGGCGGTTCAAACCAGTCAAGCTGCTCCGAGACAGAGCTGGGGGCTAGACCTCCCCTTGCTGACTGCCCTGCCTCCAGAAGGCCAAAGTTCTATAAAGGGCCAAAAGGCCTGAATTGCGCATTCAGGACATCAGGAGTGTAGGGTCACATGGGAGGAGGGGAGGGGGTGGAGAGGACGCAGGAGGGTGGAGCCGGCCTGGCAGGCGGAGCACATCAGTAATCTGGCCTCTAGTGAGGGTCTCCGGCTTTCACGCTGGGAGGACACAGGCAGCCAGTAGTCTTGCTTTCCACAAGTATTTATTGATCTTGCTGCACACTAGGCCCTGTGCTGGGTATGAATGAAGCACAGTCCCCACCACCGCCCCAGGGACCTCCCCCCACTCTCTTACACACACACATTCTCTCTCTCACACTCTCTCTGAGGGCTGCTACTCCCTGAGTACAGGATTGTGGTCATTACCCTCTTAACAGAAGCTGAATGGGGCGAAGTAAATGACCATGCGGGCAACACCTGCAAGAACTCTGGTAAGAGCACAGGGTGGCCACCAAAAGGGGGTTGACCTTCCTCCAGAAAGCTTTTGAGCCCCACAGATGTCCAATTTTCCAGGTCTAGCACAAGTTACAGTACTGCTGCATCACAGCCCCGGGGGGCAAAGCCAGGAAAAAACAGAAAAGGAAGACTTTTTCGTAAGAGCAGCCTGCCTTATTCAGCAGCAGGCCTGGGGTTGTAGCAGACCTCAGCCTCTCTGAGAGCGCTCACCTGGACCCACACCCTACCAAGGCTGATCTTTCATCACACTGAGCATGACTCTTGGAAGGGGGCAGCTGGGAAAATGGACAAGAACGTGCGTTGGGCACAAAGGTCCCAGAACTCATTCTCGCACCCTGGCCTTGCCGGAGGCACCTGCCCAGGCTGGATGGGCAGACCCATTTGAACACGCATCCAGGAGCAAGCTCAGGGACCAAGGGGTTCAGGCTGCCCAAATCCCCAGCTTTGCTCCCTAGGCAGGCAGCAGGTAGTTAAGACAGGAAATTTCTTCTTAGGGGCGTAACACAAAGGGAAAGAAGACCACTAGGGGGCGCAGAAGGAAGAAATGGGCTCCTGTTTTTCCCTCAAGCTTCCAAACTACCTGAGTGCGAAGACTACAGCAAGCAGCCTTCCAGCAACAGCTAGAGCAGGTTTAGTAGGTCACCCCAACCCACTGCACTCAGGGTGAAGGAGCAGGCAGGAGTCTGGAATGTGCATGTTGGCAGAAGGAGCAGAGGGCACAAGGGGATTCTTAGTATGTAGAACTGAAATGTTTTTAGGGTAGGAAAAGGAGTTTCGGGTTGCAGTCGGATGAGGACAGAGTACACCCCTGCCAAGAGCTCATGCTGAAGCAACACAGTGAGCCCCCAGGAATCTTGAATCTGTGAACGTGGCCCAGACCCAGTGAACATGCAGGCAACACTCGGAATGCACAGGGAAAGCACTCCAGCCTCCGGTGGCCCAAACCGGGTCTGGGTGGGCACGGAAGGCCAACATCTTGGCTAACAGCCACAGTTCAGGTGTAGGAGAGCAAGTTCAGGTCGTAACAGCCATCCACCTGCAACACAAAAGACCATGAGATCTGACCCGCTCAGGGCAATGGGAGCAAAGCAGAGGGAAGCAATCACTCACATCAAAGCGGCCGATCCTTGTGGAGGTGTGACTGGCCCGGATCATCTCTGTCAGCGCCCACATCTGCTGCACCTCGGAGGATACCCTGCTGGGGTCTGGGAGACCCTGCTCCAGAAGGAGGGGTCAGTGGCCATGGGTATCTCCCCAGCAGTGCCCTTAAAGCTCCAGAGAGACCAAGTTGGGCTATGGGGCCCTCCAACTGAGACCAGGAACATTCCCAGGTGACTTGCAAAACATGAGGTTGGGGCCCCATGTGCAGGAGGCAGCCCAGCCCCATTCAGATATGCCTCAAATCCCATGGACCCCCCCAAGAGGAAGATGGCACAAAGTGAACAAAGGGCCCTGGGTCCAGCCCCAAATTCTTGTAGAAAGAGGCCCGCCTGGGCCTGTGCTGGACACAAGAGCTTTTCACACATGGTTCTGACCCACGATGAGGGCTTACCTCAATGAGGGGAGCAGGCTGCTCACAAGGCACTGGGTGGGAGAGCCACTTGGGGAAGGTCATGGAGGGACTCTGCAAAGCAAAGGCATACGGCCCTGAAGGAGGCAGAATGGAAAAGCCCTAGGACCAGATTTCAAGGTCCTCAGAGAAGAGAGAAGGGCACCTGAGCTTCAAAAACTGAGAAGACCCTGTTCAGGGGTCCAAGAGGTCCAAGGGGCAGTCAGACTACCTAAGAGCTTAGAGACTACCTAAGCTCTTCTGCTATGCAGGAGGCCCCAGGAACACAAGGAACAGAAGCATCTCCCAGCACTTGAAGGCTCAAGCTCTGAGAGAGGCAGGTGGCCTCAAAGGGCAGAGGATATGAAGACATGACCTCACCTCTCACCCTTAGCTTCCAACATTCCCTCCTGGCTAATTTCCTTCTGAGTCTTACCGTCCACTCCCAGCCCCACACCCAGCTCTCCTAGCCATAGCTAAGAGCCTCCGAGAGAAAGGGCCAACCAACAGCCCTGAGCTGGCCACTCACCTTTGGTCCCTGCTGGTAAATCTGCAGTTCCTCCACTGTGAAAGACACCCACAGTGGTGATGGCTGTCGCAGAATCAGGCGCAGCTCCAGTACTCTGGCCATGTCACACAGCATCTGACATAGATACACACACACACACACAAGGACCCAGCGAGGCCCTAGCTCACTGCCCAAGAGCCTCCCAATCAGCAGTGAGCCAAGACACTGCCTCCCCAGGCTTTTAGGAAGGAAAGAACAGTAATCCCTCCGAGGTACAAGCCCAGGCCAGCCTTACCTCCCCTCTTCCCTCCAGGTATCCTGGTCCAATCCCCAGGCCCCCTGAGAGCCCTCATCCGGACTTCCCTAGCCATGCTGAGTCCCAGCTGACCTGGTGCTTGAACAACGATACATACTCCTGGGCTCCCTCCTCACTGTGCGGGTCGGGCATGAGGCAGTAGTCCCGCAGGCAAGTCACCCACTTCGCCGGGGTGTGCGTTGAGCTGTGCTGCCGAACACGGATGCTCAGAAAGGCTGTGTAGTAATTCTTAAACACGATCTCCTGTAACTAGAGCACACACAACCCACCATGACAAATCAGACCCAGGCCCAGGGCCTGAGAGGCTCAAATGTACCATGTACCATCTCCTCCTCCCCTTAGGAATGTACTCGTCTACCAATCTAGCAATTTCAACAGGCATCCACTAGGGCCCAAAGACAATTTCACTTTCCTAGAAGAGCTCACAGTCCAAATGAGCAGGTCACGCAAATAAACCATGACTGCAGATCTTTTTCACAAGTCTAAGATGCTGCCAGAACCTTAACTCTGGAGAAGGCAGAAAATGTACAGATGAGGCCTCAAGAAGGAGGAGTTCACCAAGTGGACTGGGACAGAGAGAGTGTAAAAGTATCATAAGCAGGGGCGCCTGGGTGGCTCAGTCATTAGCGTCTGCCTTCAGCACAGGTCATGATCCCAGGGTCCTGGGATGGAGCCCTGCATTGAGCTCCCTGCTCCTTGGGAAGCCTGCTTCTCCCTCTCCCACTCCCCCTGCTTGTGTTCCCTCTCTCGCTGTGTCTCTGTCAAATAAATAAATAAAAATCTTAAAAAAAAAAAATTATCATAAGCAAAGGGGCACCAAAGGATGAAACAGCAGTGATTCAACCTGGCTACAGCAATTCTCATCACTGAACACTCATCAGAATCACCCAAAGAAGGTTTGGTTTTTGGTTTTTTTTTGTTTTTAATATAAATGTACAGGCTCCACCCCAGACATAATCAGTATTTACAGGGTTGGGCCCTTTAATGAAGTTTCCCAGCTTATGGTAAGGAACAGCTTGGAAGAGGACCACACACTATGGGACAAAGTGCATGGGGTCAAAAGGCAGACAGGGCACAGACACAGAGTGGCTCCGAATGCCAAGCCATCAGAAAGTGGACTTTGTTCTCTGTGCTGAGGTCTTGTAGTGTCAGTCACTCTGCCCGCAGATGTGGACGGGCAACTGGAGATTGGAAACTGGCGCCACTGGGATGATCCTGACGAGCAATGTGCTGAACCTGACCTCCAGCAGGGACTGTAGGGAATGGACAGGAGGCAGGTTTGGGGGTAACTCATTGTCTAATGATCCCCAGCCCAGTGGCCAGGAACAAAATGACCTTTCACCTCTGTTTGGTTCACAATTGTATTTCCAGCATCACCCTACTATCTTGGCACTTCTACGCCTGCCCTGTCCTGGACATCGGGGAGAGTCGTTGAAGAGAACAGGACAGAAATCCGCATTCTAGTAAATATGTGTTTACTGAAGTAATAAATAAATGATTAACTGATTTGCAAGGGCGAGGACGCTGCAGAGGCTTTCGGTAAAAGATTAAATGCCTGGGACACGCCCGAGTTCCCAGGTCAGCCCCGCCCAGGAGCCCCCGTCGCGCCCACGGGGCTTGCTCACCTCGAAGGGCGCGACGCTGGGGAAAGTGACATCGATGACCAGCACACCAGGCCGGCCTTGGGAGGTTCGCACGTCGCCCACCTGCAAGGCCACCGTGCCTTTCACATGGCAGGGCACCGACACGCGGGACATAGTGTCAGCAACCTCAACCAAGCCCAACTGCCGCTCCTGGCCTCTGACCACTGGTCCTTCCCGGCGTCCCCGGCAGAGCCCCAAGAACTACAACTCCCGGAAAGACTCGCGCTGGGCCAGCTCAGCCAATTAGTGATGCTCTGGGCTGGCCGGGAGTCGGAAGTGCCTGAGGAAGTGCTCCTTCAGCCAATCATGGCGCGAGCCTTCAAGAGCTCTGGGCCCTGCCCAGAAACGTCCGAGCCCTCCGGTATCGGAGCGATCCAGACCCTTCTCCGCCAGCCGGTCTTGCTCCGTTACTTCCGCTGTGCGGGGCGGTGGTTAGTTAAAGCATATAAAGCCAGAGCGCTAATGAGCATAGTGCCCGGCAGACATTAATTCCGAAAATAGGTATGAACACCCCCCCTTTTTTTTATGGACAAAGGATTTGAACAGATAATTCACAAAAGAATGTAAATAGCGAATAAACCCATGAAAAGATGCTTAATACGATTATTCATCAGGGACATTCTAATCAGAACTCCCACAACCCCAAGGAAGAGGCTAAAATTAAAGACTGGCAAGGCTGTGGAGTGCTCCATTGATAATTTCCAACCATTTTGAAGAAGCTTGGCATTTCTTTAAAAACTAAATTCATGCCTACAATGTGATCCAGCCATTGTACTCCTAAGTATTTACCCAAGAGAAATGAATGCATAGGCCCACTCAAGGACTGTTCTTAATAGCCAGAAATAGGAAATAATCCAAATGTCCATGAGATGAACAGATTGTGGTGTATCCATACAATGGAATACTGCTTAGCAATAAAAAAAAAAAGCAAATCCAAGCATCTATCAACATATGAATGGGTAAACAAATAGTGGTATATACATACAATGGAATTACTCAGCCTTAAAGATGACTGAAACTGATAAATGCTTTAGTGTGAACATTGAAAATATCATGCTAAGTGAAAAAAGAAAATAGATATGAAGGAACATTGTATTATGATTCCATTTACACGAGGTACTTAGAATAGGCAAATTCATAGAGACAGAAAGTAAAATAGAGGTCGCCAGGGACTGGGGGTGAGGGGAAATAAAGTTATTGTTTAACAGGTACAAAGTTTCTGTTTAGGATGATGAAAAAAATTCTGGAAATAGTGGTGTTGATTATACAACATTATGAATATACTTAATGTCACTGACTTATACACTTAAAATGAGTAAAATGGTAAATATTATGAATACCAAAAAAAAATTTTTTTTAAACAGTGAACAACTAGTATGCACACCACCACCACTAAATCTCAAATGTACTATGTTAAGCAAAAAAAGTCAGGCCCAAGGGCACCTGGGTGGCTCTGTCGGTTAAGTGTCTGCCTTCAACTCAGACAATGATCCCGGAGTCCTGGGATTGAGTCCCACACCGGGCTCCCTCCTTGGCGGGGAGTCTGCTTCTCCCTCTGCCCTTCACCCCGCTCGTTCTCTCTCTTGTTCTCTCTCTCTCTCAAATAAATAAAGAAAATCTTTTTTAAAAAAGTCGGACCCAAAAGAGTTCATACTGTATGATCCCACTTAAGTGAAATTCTAAAAAAGGCAAAGCTGATCTATAGTAATGTAAATCAGAACAGTTTTTCCTGCGGCAGGGAGAGAAGGGAAGGGATTGACTATGAAGAAATACAAGGGAATACTTTGGTGTGATGGAAAGGTTCTATAACTTGATTGTGGTGATTTGTAATTTTTTAAAAGATATTACTTATTTATTTGTCAGAGAGGGGGAGAGAGAGAGAGCACAGCAGGGGGAGCGGCAGGCAGAGGGAGAAGCAGGCTCCCTGCTGAGCAAGGAGCCCGATGTGGGGCTCAATCCCAGGACCCTGGGATCATGACCTGAGCTAAAGGCAGATGCTTAACTGACTGAGCCACCCAGGCATCCCTAACTTGATTGTGGTGATAGTTATATTTGTATAGACAATTTTCAAAATTTATTAAACTGAATGCTTAAGATTTGTGAATTTTTCTAAAGATTTTATTTATTTATTTATTTTTAAAGATTTTTTAATTTATTTATTCATGAGAGACAGAGAGAGAGAGAAGCAGAGGGAGAAGCAGGCTCCCAAGGAGCAGGGAGCCCGATGCGGGGCTCGATCCCAGGACCCCGGGATCATGACCCGAGCCGAAGGCAGACGCTTAACCATCTGAGCCACCCAGGCGCCCTAAAAGATTTTATTTTTAAGTAATCTCTACACCCAACCTAGGGCTCAAACTCACAACCCCAAGATCAAGAATCGCATGTTCTACCGACTGAGCCAGCTAGGTGCCCCAAAATTTGTGCATTTTTATTGCATCTATATTATACCTCAATAAACATGATTTTTTTTTAAAGATTTTATTTATTTATTTGACAGAGAGAGATATAGCGAGAGAGGGAACACAAGCAGGGGGAGTGGGAGAGGGAGAAGCAGGCTTCCTGCGGAGCAGGGAGCCCGATGTGGGGCTCCATCCCAGGACCCTGGGACCATGACCTGAGCCGAAGGCAGACGCTTAAAAACTGAGCCACCCAGGTGCCCCAATAAACATGATTTTAAAAGTAAAAAAAAGCAAAGCAAAAAATGAATGTTAACCATTATGTTTATCATCATCACCATCCTTCCAGGCACTTGTGGAAACAATGCCTCAGAGATCATTAGTTAAGCCTGTTTTATTGATAACAAAGCTGAGGCCAGAAGTGTTCCAATGATTTCCTAAGCCAATAAAGCAGTATGGGCTCCTTCCTCACAGGTCAGAACCCTCCAGGTAATGGTCAGCTTTAGTGACCTGGGCCTGTTGAGGAACCCAAAGACACAGGCCCAGTGTAACCCATAGGGCTCTCAGAGTCGGGTACCAGACAGACACAAAACCAGGATTTCAGGCCAGCCCAAGGAACAGCCTGGAAGACTTGTGTCTTCCCAGTCCATGTGCCCCCAGAGACTTCCACAGACAGAAAACATTCCTTGTCTTCTCATCTTCTCACTGGCTGTTGTCAAGGGAAAATAATCTGTATTCTTGGGTCTCCCGGACTGGCCATTGCTGTCTCCATTTGGACTCAGACTAATGATTCACTGCCTGGGTCCCTCCAGGTTCCTGAGAGTTTCCTCTTTATGAAGACCACCCCATGCTAGAGCAGAGGCTTTCCCAAATCCCAGAAGATTATAGGCCCCTTAGAAATCAGGAGGATACACACAAGCTCTGGGCTTTAGGACTCAGCTCTGAGAGCATAGTCCCAGTATCACCAGCTAGACCCCAAGACTTGACCTTTACTGCTCTCCTGTTAGTACCCACTAAATTTTGTCCCACATTTTCCCCTAAGCTCTCCTTTCCAGCTTATCTTTTAACTCAGGCAAAAGACCCCTGGACACAGCATCCTGTGATGGAAACCAAAACTACCCCTCAAGCAATAATGACTGCCTGGATGAAGAGTTCTGGCAACCCAGACCACCCAGACCAGTTTGATCTTAACCCCTGATTCATGCCTGGGCAGATGGACCATGGAGTGACCCATGGAGTCACTGACAGGTACCTTTACCTCATCATAATAGTAAAATCTCCACCCAAGGAGTAGCATAAGCCTCATTTACATAACATGCAAGGTATGTGTAGGCATGTTTCCTTAAGGCACATACATGACCTTATGCCTACTTCTACATACGATGACAAGGCTCCCATTTCTTTTTCTTCTTCTTTTTTTAAAGTTTATTTATTTATTTATGTAATCTCTACACCTACTGTGGGGCTCAAACACACGACCCTGAGATCAAAAGTCCCATGCTCTTCTGACTGAGCCAGCTAGGCACCCAAGGCTCCCATTTCTATTCATCCTAACCCTAGGGGGCACCTAGTCGACCCTTGCTCTTAGAGTCAGGGTTGGAAGTTATTCCCTGTGATCTCCTTCTTTGCTGCAAATAAAACTTCCTTTGTGTGACAACTCCACCTCGTGTAGTTTCCGTGATTCACCAAGGAGCAAACTCATGTAGTTCAGTTACGATGGCAGACACAGACCTGCGTGGCCCTTCACTGCAGATGAGTCTCACCTCATATCTCCCTGGTAGATAGCCACCTCCACTCCAGCCCCTCTAATCCATTACCCATTCTGTGGCAAGACAACCTTTTCAGTGTGAAATCTGCATGGAATTCTTCTCTTCAAGGTCAAATCCAAAAGCTCTTGGTAAGTCCATGAGTCCAAGGCATGAATGGCACCTGCCACAGGCCACTCAAAACCTTCTCACTAGGGGGGCCTGGACGGCTCGTTCAGAAGAGCATGTGACTAGGGGCGCCTGGGTGGCTCAGTCATTAAGCGTCTGCCTTCGGCTCAGGTCGTGATCCCAGGGTCCTGGGATCGAGCCCCACATCGGGCTCCCTGCTCCGCAGGAAGCCTGCTTCTCCCTCTCCCACTCCCCCTGCTTGTGTTCCCTCTCTCGCTGTGTCTCTCTCTGTCAAATAAATAAATAAAAATTTAAAAATAAATAAATAAATAAATTCTTTAAAAAAAAAGAAGAGCATGTGACTCTCAATCTTGGGGTTGTAAATTTGAGCCTCAAGTTGGGCATAGAGATTACAAAACAAACAAATAAACAAAAACAACTTAAAAAAACCAAAAAACCAAAAAAACGAACCTGTTCCCTTCCCCAAACCTGCACCTTCACTCCAGTTCCTCCCAAGTGGTGCCCACTCTCTCTTTCTAGTCTGCTCACAGAACACTCATTAGATAGATCACTTCTGCCCTACCACCAACCACCTATATACTCTTCAGTTCTTGGTTTAGATTTTGATTTTTCAGGGAGTTCTTTCTTGATCTCCTGGACTAAGTTAGATCGTTGTACCTTGTCAGAGGCTCTCCACATTTTATTGTAATCATTCCCCCAAAGCTTGTCTCCCACACTGGGCTACATGGGGTAGGAAAGCAGGAATTTAGTCTGTTGGCTTGTATCCCACATCTCCTAGCATCATGCTGGACATAGATGGTGCTCAATAAATACATTCCAAATGAACATACTGTTCGATTTTAGGGACTTCTACTTCCAGATGAGATGGAGTAATTGGGAAAAGATTTACCCTCCCACCTGACCCAACTAAAGAACCAGACAAAATCTATGAAGCAATCATTTTCAGACACTGTCCATCAGGCAGCACAGAACAGTGATCCCTAAGAGAGGAGAACAAAGAGAGTAAGCTCAATGATTGTCCCAGTTTACTGTCTGGAAAAAGTTCCCAGATACAATGAGGAGGAACCTAGGTGGAGTCTGTCAGACTCCCTGAGTTGAGGAGACAAAACTGTGAGTTTGGGGAGGAAAAGATGGCTAGTAGCTAGACAGGACAGAGCTTCACAGAGACATGACTCCAGAGATCTCTAGAGGGATCCCCCTGAGGCTTCAGCTTACTAATAATCAGTACCTGCATATGAGGAAACTACCCAAGGCCAAAGAAAGAACTACCCAAAAGAATTAAAAGGTGATAACATCAGATCTTACTTAGAGCTAGAAAGTTTGTGTTTCCATCAGCCATTAGTAAAAAACAAAACAAACAAAAACAAAACACTAATGAGACAGGGAAACTGCAGGGACCCCACAAAAATAGCCATTTTTTTCCTTTGCTCTGGCTGCTTCTTTTTCTTTTTTTTAATTTAAATTCAATTAACATATAATGTATTATTTGTTTCAGGGGTACAGGTCTGTGACTCATCAGTCTTATATAATACCCAGTGCTCATTATAACACATACCCTCCCCAATGTCCATCACCCAGTTACCCCAGCCCCCCACCTCCCTCCCCTCCAGCAATCCTCAGTTTATTTCCTATGATTAAGAGTCTCTTGGGGCGCCTGGGTGGCTCAGATGGTTAAGCGTCTGCCTTCGGCTCAGGTGATGATCCCAGGGTCCTGGGATCGAGTCCCACATCGGGCTCCCTGCTCCTTGGGAGCCTGCTTCTCCCTCTGCTTCTCTCTCTCTCTGTCTCTCATGAATAAATAAATAAAATCTTTAAAAAAAAAAAAAAAGAGTCTCTTATGGGGGCGCCTGGGTGGCTCAGTCGTTAAGCGTCTGCCTTCGGCTCAGGTCATGATCCCAGGGTCCTGGGATCGAGCCCCACATCGGGCTCCCTGCTCCGTGGGAAGCCTGCTTCTCCCTCTTACACTCCCCTTGCTTGTGTTCCCTCTCTCGCTGTCTCTCTCTCTGCCAAATAAATAAATAAAATCTTTAAAAAAAAAAAAAAAAAGAGTCTCTTATGGTTTGTCTCCCTCTCTGGTTTTGTCTTGTTTCATTTTTTCCTCTCTTCCCCTATGATCCTCTGCTTTGTTTCTTTTTTTCTTTTTTTTAAATCAATGGCTGATCCCTGCAGGGCTGGGCTCTTTTTTTTTTTTTTTTAAGATTTTATTTATTGATTGATTTGACAGAGAGAGAGAGAGCACAAGCAGGGGGGAGCAACAGGCAGAGGGAGAGGGAGAAGCAGGCTTCCCGCCGAGCCAGGAGCCCGATGCGGGGCTCGATCCCAGGACCCAGGGATCATGACCTGAGCTAAAGGCAAACGCTTAACCGACTGAGCCACCCAGGCACCCCTCTGCTTTGTTTCTTAAATTCCACATATCAGTGAGATCATATGATAATTGTCTTTCTCTGATTGACTTATTTTGCTTAGCATAATACCCTCTATCCGTTCCATCCACATCATTGCAAATGGCAAGATCTCATCTTTTTGATGGCTGCATAATATTCCACTGTGTGTGTGTGTTTGTGTGTGTGTGTGTACCACATCTTCTTTATCCATTCATCTGTTGAAGGACATCTGGGCTCTTTCCATAGTTTGGCTATTGTGGACATTGCTGCTATAAACATTGGGGTGCAGGTGCCCCTTCCAATCACTACATTTGTATCTTTGGGACCTTTGCTCTGGCTTCTATTCTTACTAGGACCAGCACCCTCACCCCACTCTACACATACCTAGTAATGCAAATAGTGTATGTCTTCCTTGTAAGGGATAGAGAGGTAGTGAAATCTTTGGAATCTTCTAGCACAATAGATCACATCTAAGGAGTGATGGGGCAGGGTCATCATGAATGTTCTCCAAGACCACTGACTCCAAACACCTTCACACCAAGACCCTTGACTTCAGGAAATGAATGACTTCTGAAGATCACTGGACCCTGTCCTTCTTCTAACCAGTTCCTGATGCCTAAGAGGACACGTGCACCAGACCACAATCTTCAAAAAAACCCCAGGCCCCAAGCAAAAATGACACTCATGCTCTTTCAAAGTTTCCTGGACACTTTGTCCATATCATTCTATATATGTATATCTTCAATAAACTCTGCTTTCACCTTCTGCTGGCTCGCATCTGATTTCCATCCTTTCTGAAGCCAAGACCCTCTTAGCTAGTCCTGCAGGACCCCCTCTGGGTCCTCAGACCCAACCTGCCTCCATCACTAATTCATTGTGCAAAGTGTCTAGAAAGGTATTGCTTCAGTTGTGGATAAAAATTTGCCCTCGACTAAAATCTGCTTGCACTCCACCTAACAAGCCTCAAAATGATCAAAATGCCTAAATGCATCGCAGAACAAAGTTCACAAATATTTATAGGAACACAATAGTATCAGCACCTAAAAAGGTAAAACTTGCGATGTCTGGCATCCAATTAAAAATTACCAGTCTTGGTGCGCCTGGGTGGCTCAGTCGTTAAGCGTCTGCCTTCGGCTCATGTCATGATTCCAGGGTCCTGGGATTGAGCCCCTCATCAGGCCTCGGCGGGAAGCCTGCTTCTCCCTCTCCCACTCCTCTTGCTTGTGTTCCCTCACTCGCTGTGTCTCTCTCTGTCAAATAAATAAATAAAATCTTTTAAATAAATAAATAAGTAAGTAAATAAATAAAAATTACCAGTCATGGGGCACCTGGTTGGTTCAGTTGGTAGAGCATCTGACTTTTGATCTCAGGGTCATGAGTTCAAGCCCCATGTTAAACAGGTGGGGCAGGCAGAGGGAGAAGCAGGCTCCCCGCTGAACAAGGGCCCTGTGGGACTCGATTCCAGGACCCTGGGATGGTGACCTGAGCGGAAGGCAGATGCTTAACTGACTGAGCCACCTAGGCATCCACCAAAAGGACTTTCATATGCTAAAAAGGACTCAGGATCCTGGAGGAATGTTATAATCTGCCTATCACGAGTATTTGTCAATGGGCTGCAGGATATAAAGAGATTTAATTTTATCTACATTTCATTCTGCCTTTGTTTCTTTTTTTTTAAATTTTTAAAAAGATTTTATGTATATATTTGTCAGAGAGAGAGCGCTCAAGCAGGGCAACAGCAGAAGCAGGCTCCCCGCTGAGCAGGGAGCCCTATTCGGGGCTCAAGCCGATCCATGGGATTATGACCCAAGCCAAAGGCAGATGCTTAACCAACTGAGCCACCCAGGCGCCCCCTGCCTTTGTTTCCTAAATCAAATATAACACGTATATTAACTACACTGGAATTAAAATTGGAAAAAATAATTTAAAAAATTGAAAGTTAAAGAGAAATGTTGAGTATATTTGGGTTTTTTTTTGTTTTGTTTTTAAAGATTTTATTTATTTATTTGACAGAGAGAGACATAGCGAGAGCAGGAACACAAGCAGGGGGAGTGGGAGAGGAAGAAGCAGGCTTCCCGTAGAGCAGGGAGCCCAATGTGGGACTCGATCCCAGGACGCTGGGATCATGACCTGAGCCGAAGGCAGACGCTTAACGACTGAGCCACCCAGGCGCCCGAGTATATTTATTTTTAAAGATTTTATTTTTAGGGGCGCCTGGGTGGCTCAGTTGGTTGAGTGACTGCCTTCGGCTTGGGTCGTGATCCTTGAGTCCCTGGATAGAGTCCTGCATCAGGCTCCCTGCTCAGCGGGGAGTCTGCTTCTCCCTCTGACCCTAACCCCTCTCATGTGCTCTCTCTCATTCTCTCTCTCTCAAATTAATAAATAAAATCTTTAAAAAATAAAAATAAAATAAAAAAATAAAGATTTTATTTTTAAGTAATCTCTACAACCCAATGTGGGGCTAGAACTTACAACCCCGAGATCAAGAGTCATATGTTCTACTGACTGAGCAAGCCAGGTACCCCATGGTTTGTTTTTGGTTTTTTGAGTATGTTGTATTATGCATAGATGGAGAGAGAGAGAGAGAATAAGGAATTGGCTCATGCAGTTTTGGAGGCTGAGAACTCCCCAAGATCTGCAGATGGCAAGCTGGAAACCCAGGAGAGCCAATGTGCAGTTTAAGTTCAAGTCTGAAAGCCTAAGAACAAGGAGAGTTGATTGTATAAATTCTAGTCCAAAGCTAGCAGGCTTGAGACCCAAGAAAAGCTGGTATTTCAGTCCCAGTCCAAAGGCTGGAAAACACCAATGTTTCAGCTCAAGCAATCAAGCAGGAGGAGTTTCCTCTTACTAAACATTTCTGTTCTTACAGGTTTTCAATTGATTGGATGAAGCCCACCCTTATTAGGGAGGGAAATGTGCTTTATTCAGTCTATTTTTTTTTTTAAGATTTTATTTATTTGACAGAGAGCGACACCGAGTGAGGGAACACAAGCAGGGGGAGCAGGAGAGGGAGAAGCAGGCTTCCCGCCGAGCAGGGAGCCCAATGGGGGCTTGATCCTAAGATCCTGGGATCATGACCTGAGCCAAAGGCAGACGCTTAACGACTGAGCCACCCGGGCGCCCCTATTCAGTTTATTTGAATGCTAGTCTCACCCAGAAACACCCTCACAAACACACTCACCCAGAATAATGTTTAGCTAAATGTCCAGATATTCTGTGGTCCACATAAAAATTAACCATCACAGAGTATGTTTTTTTTGTTGTTGTTTGTTTGTTAAGATTTTATTTTATTATTTTTTAAAATTTATTGTTATTATTTTCTAAATAGGCTCCAGCCCCAGCATGGACTCCCAGATCAAGATCTGAGCTGAGATCAAGAGTCAGACACTTAACTGACTGAGCTACCAGCCAGGCTCCCCTAAGATTTTATTTTTAAGTAATCTATACACCCAACGTGGGGCTCGAACTCACAACCCCGAGATCAAGGGTCACATGCTCTACTGACTAAGCCAGCCAAGTGCCCCAACCATCACAGAGTATGTTTTTAAATTTCCACATATTTTGTGATTTTTTTTTGTAGTTTTCTTTCTGTTATTCATATCTAGTTTAATTCCATTGTGATTAGAAAAGATACTGTGTGTTATTTCAATCTTTTAAATTTTCTTTTTTTAAAAAAAGATTGATTCATTTATTTGATAGAGTGTGAGTGTGTGCGAGTGAGCTCACACAGGGGAGGGGGCAGAGAGAAAGAGTCTTCAAGAAGACTCCCTGCTGAGCGAGGACCCCCCCCCCCAAGCTGGGCTCGATCTGCCACCCATGAAATCATGACCTGAGCCAAAACCAAGTTGAACGCTTAACTGACTGAGCCACCCAGGTGCACCTAAAATTTCTTTTTTTTTTTTTAAAGATTTTATTTATTTATTTGAGAGAGAGAGAAAGCATGAGGTGGGGAGGGTCAGAGGGAGAAGCAGACTCCTCGCTGAGGAAGGAGCCCGATGCGGGACTCGATCCCGGTACTCCAGGATCATGACCTGAGCCGAAGGCAGTCGCTTAACCAACTGAGCCACCCAGGTGCCCGCACCTAAAATTTCTTAGGACTTATTTTGTGACTAACATCCTTGGTCTATCCTGGAGAATG
The DNA here is from genome assembly GCF_002201575.2 of Neomonachus schauinslandi. Lineage (NCBI taxonomy): Eukaryota > Metazoa > Chordata > Mammalia > Carnivora > Phocidae > Neomonachus > Neomonachus schauinslandi. The sequence goes on along the minus strand of NC_058403.1, from coordinate 196,649,619 downwards.
TTCCATTTGCACTTGAGAAGAATGTGTATTCTGCTCTTGTTGGTGGAGTACATGTAATATTCTGTTAGGTCTACTTTGGTCTACAGCATTGTCTAAGTCTTCTGTCTCCTTGTTGGTCTTCTGTCTGGTTGTTCTAGCCATTATTGAAAGTGAAGTATTGAATTTCCAGTTATTATTGTAGAACTATCTATTCCTCCATTCAGTTCTGTCAATTTTTGTTTCATGTATTTTGGGGCCCTGTTGTTAGATGTGTACATGTTTATAATTGTATCTTCTTGCTGTGTTGTACCTTTTATCAATATTATTTCTTTCTTTGGGGCACCTGGTTGGCTCAGTTGGTAGAGCATGCGACTTTTTTTTTTTTTAATTTTTTTTTTTTTTTTTTTTTTTTAAAGATTTTATTTATTTATTCGAGTGAGAGAGAATGAGAGATAGAACGAGAGGGAAGAGTGTCAGAGGGTCAGGGAGAAGCAGACTCCCTGCTCAGCAGGGAGCCCGACGTGGGACTCGATCCCAGGAATCCAGGATCATGACCTGAGCCGAAGGCAGTCGCTCAACCAACTGAGCCACCCAGGCGCCCCTTTTTTTTTTTTAATTTTTGAAAAGATTTTATGTATTCATTTGAGAGAGGAGAGAGAGAAAGAGAGAGTAGGGGTGAGAGGCAGAGAGAGAGAGAAGCAGACTCCCCACTGAGCAGGGAGCCAGACACGGGGCTCAAGATCAGAACCCTGAGATTATGACCTGAGCTAAAGGCAGACGCTTAACGACTGAGCTACCCAGGCTCCCCGAGCATGTGACTCCATCTCGGGGTTGTGAGTTTGAGCCCCATGCTGGGTGTAGCGGTTACTTAAATAAATAAATATTAAAATACATTTCTTTGTCTCTGTAAGCTGTTTTGACTTAAGTCTATTTTGTCTTATAATAATACAGCCGCCCAGCTATCTTTTGGTTACTATTTTCACGGAGTATATTTTTCTACCCTTTTACTTTCAACCTCTCTGTGTCCTTGTATCTAAAATGAGTCTCGGGCTCCTGGGTGGCTCAGTTGGTTAAGCGTCTGCCTTCGGCTCAGGTCATGATCCTGGGGTCCTGGGATCGAGTCCCGCATCGGGCTCCCTGCTCCTTGGGAGCCTGCTTCTCCCTCTGCCTCTCTGTCTCTCTGTCTCTCATGAATAAATAAATAAAATCTTTAAAAAAAAAAAAGAGGGTCCCCCTTTCTCTGCATCCTTGCCAACATCTGTTGTTTCCTGTGTTGTTAATTTTAGCCATTCTGACAGGAGCGAGGTGGTATCTCATTGGTGTTTTGATTTGTATTTCCCTGATGATGAATGATGTTGAGCATTTTTTCGTGTGTCTGTTAGCCATTTGTATGTCTTCTTTGGAGAAATGTGTGTTCATGTCTTCTGCTCATTTCTTGACTGGATTATTTATTTTGGGGGTGTTGAGTTTGGTAAGTTCTTTATAGATTTTGGATACTAACCCTTTATCCCATATGTCATTTGCAAATATCTTCTCCATCCCATAGGTTGCCTTTTAGTTTTGTTGATTGTTTTCTTCCCTGTGCAGAAGCTTTTTATCTCGATGAAGTCCCAACAGTTCATTTTTTTTTAAAGGAAGTTTTTTTTAAGGATTTTTATTTATTTATTTGAGAGAGAGACAGAGCATGAGAGAGGGGAGGGTCAGAGGGAGAAGCAGACTCCCTGCTGAGCAGGGAGCCCAATGCGGGACTCGATCCTGGGACTCCAGGATCATGACCTGAGCCGAAGGCAGTCGCTTAACCAACTGAGCCACCCAGGCACCGCAGAAGTTTCTTTTTTGTTGTTTGTTAAGGATTTTTACTTATTTATTGAGAGAGAGAGAGAGCATGAGAGGGAGGAGGGTCAGAGGGAGGAGCAGACTCCTTGCTGAGCAGGGAGCCCGATGCAGGACTCGATCCTGGGACTCCAGGATCATGACCTGAGCCGAAAGCAGTCACTTAACCAACTGAGCCACCCAGGTGCCCCTCATTTTTGCTTTTGTTTCCCTTGCCTCTGGAGATGCGTCTAGTAAGAAGTTGCTGTAGCCAAGGTCAAAGAGGTTGCTGCCTGTGTTCTCTAGGATTTTGATGGTTTCCTGTCTTACACTTAGGTCTTTCATCTATTTTGAGTCTATTTTTGTATATGGTGTAAGAAAGTGGTCCAGTTTCATTCTTCTGCATGTTGCTGTCCAGTTTTCCCAACACCATTTATTGAAGAGACTGTCTTTTTTCAATGGGACATTCTTGCTTTATTAAAGATGAGTTGATCAAAGCGCTCCTGACTTTTAAATCATGTAGAAAAAAGAGAGAAGTTACAAACCAAACCAAATTACAATGATACTGGCTTTCATATTTACTGAGTTACCTTTATGAGTGTTCTTTATTTTTTTATTTTATTTTATTTTTAGAGAAAGAGTGCACGCTCTACGAAAAGTAAATGAAATTAAACTTTTAAAAATTAAATTTAATAAAAAATAAAAATAACTAAATAAGCAAATAGTTTAAATTTTCTCAGTTTTAATTTCTAATATCATAAACATCTATAGATATCACTCACATAAAATCTCTCTTAAGTCTTCATTAATTTTAAGAGTGTAATGCTCTGTGATTAAAAACTCTGAGACTCGGGCGCCTGGGTGGCTCAGTTGGTTAAGCGACTGCCTTCGGCTCAGGTCATGATCCTGGAGTCCCTGGATCAAGTCCCGCATCGGGCTTCCTGCTTGGCAGGGAGTCTCCTTCGTCCTCTGACCCTATCCCCTCTCAGGTGTTCTCTCTCTCAAATAAATAAATAAAATCTGTAAAAAAAAACAAACAAACAAAAAAAACCTTTGAGACTCACTACTCTAGGGTTTATTTCCTTTTTAAAAAATTTATTTATTTATTTATCTTTTTTAAAAAAGATTTATTTGAGAGAGGGAGTGCACGTGCGTAAGCAGTGGGGAGGGGCAGAAGGAGAAGGAGAAAGAGAGAATCTCCAGCAGACTCCCTGCTCCAAGCCTGCCATGGGGCTCAGCTTAATCTCACCACCCTGAGATCACACCTGAGCCAATATCAACAATCTGATGCTTAATCGACTAAACCACCCAGGTGCCCCAGCAATAATCTTTTAAACTGTACCACTGGCCCTCTTCTCCTTACTTATACTCCTCACTTCCCTTCTCTGACCACACCAGCCTCCATGTTGTCTCCAGGCTCGTGTTTATTTCCTCCTGTTTGTTCACTCATTTCTATCACTTCTCAGCCCCAATAGCTCCCCATCTGACATCATATGCACATTTATTAATTTGTATGTTGTCTGACTCACCCTCTAGAACAGAGGGTGTCTGTTCAGTAGAAATATAATGCAGGGGTGTGGCGCTTGCTCGGTCAGTGGCGCATGTGACTCTTGATTTCAGGGTTGTGAGTTTGAGCCCCATGTGAGCTCAAGATTACTTAAAAATAAAGTCTTAAAAAAAAAAAAGAGGGGTGCCTGGGTGGCTCAGTTGGTTAAGTGTCTGCCCTTTGGCTCAACTCGTGATCCCAGGGTCCAGGAGGTATCGGGCTCCCTGCTCAGCGGGGAGTCTGCTTCTCCCTCTCCCTCTGCCCCTGTCTTGTGCTCGCTCTCTCTCTCTCTCAAATAAGTAAATAAAATATATATATTTTAAAAATCAGTGTTTGCTGAATTCATGAAAGAATGAAATGGCTTTGCACTCCTTGGCACTGTCTCCTGGGCCTGGTCTAGGTTCCAGCCTTATGAGAACAGCGCTAAGCTGGCAACCCTTACACATAGTACAGCAGCGCCACCTGCTGGGAAGTGGAGTCATCCTTCCATTAGAATCAGGCTTCCCCCATCAAGGCTGGTGGGACTGGCACAGGTAGAGGTGGGCTCTGGAGGTCCAGAATGGTATTCTTCACTGGAGCCTTGGACCCTCAACTTGCCAAAGGTCTTTTCCAGACATTATCAGTATCACCACGGCAACGATTTTTTTTTAACTTTATTATTTTTTAGTAATCTCTACACCTAATGTGGGGTTCAAACTCACAGCCCTGAGATCGAGTCTCATGTTTCTCTGACGGAGCCAGCCAGGTGCCCCCCAACACAACTATTGTATTGAGAATCTCATGGATAATTAGAAACAAGACCATGATGGGTTTCTCATTGCACGGTCCACACCTGAACCCTGGAAATAGCTACCGGAAAGAGTCTCCTACAAGCCAAATTTCTGCCCAGTCCTTCTAAACTTCTGTTTGATCTAGGCCTTTTGAGGACCTGCTGAAAGCCACCCTCCTCCAAGGTTGTGCTGTGTGTGTGTATGTGTGCACTCTCTCTCTCTCTCTTTCACAAACACAAGTTGTTCTTGCTTACAATGTTTGGGGATCCAGAAAGAGCAAGTATGTGTAAACTTGTCCTGAGTGAATAGCATGGTGGGTCTCCAATAGCAATCAACTTTCTGATCCAGGTAGGGAAAGCTCCTGGCAATGCTGAACGAACAAATCAGGATAAGAATAGTAACAATAATAATAATCACTAGCACTTACCTAGCATTTACTATGTGCCGGGCACTGTTCTCTTCATGCTCCTGTTCTTCACTCCATCCACTCCCCTTTAAGGTAGAAATCATAATTACTCTCATATTGCAGGAAGAAAACTGAGTGGAGGGGCCTTCGTTTGGCTCAAGTCATGATCCCAGGGTCCTGGAATCAAGTCCCACATCAGGCTCCCTGCTCAGTGGGAGTCTGCTTCTCCCTCTCCCTCTGCCCCTCCCCCCACTGTACTCTCTTTCTCTCTCTCAAATAAATAAATAAAATCTTAAAAAAAAAAAAAGAAAACTGAGTGGAAAGGTAATAACTTGTCCAAGGCCATACTGTCAGTGAGTTGCCATACTGGCTTCAACTCTGGCAGAAGTATACCATGTTGTATATAGAATCTGGCCTCAACCTTATGAATTTTCTTATTTAGGAAATATTTACTGAGCATTTTTTTAAAAGATTTTATTTATTTATTTGACAGAGAGAGGGCACGCACAAGCAGGCAGAGCTGCAGGCAGAGGCAGAGGGAGAAGCAGTCTCCCCACCAAGCAAGGATCCCGATGTGGGGCTGGATCCCAGGACTCTGAGATTATGACCCGAGCCAAAGGCAGACACTTAACCAACTGAGCCACCCAGGCGCCCCAACTGAGCATTTTTTTTCACAGAGACATACAGCAGTAAACAGTCTCTGCCAGAAGATAAGACAAATAAAACAGTTTACATATAATATCTAGTAGTGATAAGCACTCTGAACAAAATGGCAAGAAACACATCCAACATACTCTTGCCAGGATTCAGCCGGGGCACTTTGTTAAAGGTCCCCTGGATCCTAGGGCAGACAGAAGTTCTTTCCTCACTTCCTACTGCAGGCTCAAGGTTGCAACAGGAGGTAATAAGAAATGAATAAAGAGGGCAGGCTCTGCCTAGAGGTGGCCACTTGGGCAGCCTACCAAAGCTCCACAGGAGTGGAAGAAGGATTCAATTTCAAGGTGAAACCAATTGGGAGGGCTGCACTGGGTGGGGGGCAGTCAAAGGTTGGGAGGACATGAGATTCAGGTAGGACCCAGAAGTATAGGCATTATTTGGACTTGTGCCCTCTGGAGCCAAGCCCTGATACATAGTAGGTGCTCAGTAAATGTGGTGAATGACTGTTAGAGACAATAAATGAAAAGAAAAACAGGGGGCGGGCGCTTGGGTGGCTCAGTTGGTTAAGCGACTGCCTTTGGCTCAGGTCATGATCCTGGGGTCCCAGGATCGAGTCCTACATCGGGCTCCCCCTGCTCTGCAGGGAGCCTGCTACTCCCTCTCCCTCTGCCTGCCACTCCTCCTGCTTGTGCTCTCTCTCTCTCTGTCGAATAAATAAAAATAAAATCTTAAAAGAAAAAAAAGAAAAACAGGGTCTGCCTGTGTGGCTCAGTCCTTAAGCATCTGCCTTTGGCTCAGGTCATGGTCCCAGGGTCCTGGGATCGAGTCCTGCATCAGGCTCCCTGCTAGGCAGGAAGCCTGCTTTTCCCTCTTCCACTTCCCCTGCTTGTGTTCCTTTTCTCACTGTGTCTCTCTCTGTCAAATAAATAAATAAAATCTTTAAAAAAAGAAAAAGAAAAGAAAAACAGAAGGTGTGTTGGTAAGTGTACATGTGAATGAGAGCCCAGAACCTCAAAAGCTCCCAGAGGCCCACATATTGGCAACCAGACTCATCTGGATGGGTAGAAGTTAGGCGGGCAACAGATACTGTTGGGAATCTAGGAAGCTTAGTGTGAAAGGGACAGCCCACCTCTGATGAGTGCAGGTCTAGATTCTCAGCTGGGTTTAAAGCTGTTGTTTTTTTATAGTCTCCAATAAGATAATCAGAAATAGCTCCAAGGAGATGGCAGAGCTGGTGGGCCCCTTGAGGCTCCCCTAGTCAACCCCTTAGGCTCTAGAGGGCAGTGCAAGTCAAGATGGCCAGGAGATGGCCCATGACTCACAGCCAGTAGAAGAAACAGACTGAGATTTAACCGACCTTAAGCACACTCCAGAGGCTCCTAGCCTAGAGTCCCTCCAAGCACTGCCAGATGTTTAGGACCCTTTTAAATTATAGGCAAGATTGTGGGTGTAGGGAGTGTTTGGGAAAAGTGTTAATAGCTTTTTCAGATTATGGAGGTAAGGAAGTTTGGGGACCCTTGCCACAGGGAATGAAATCCATGGTACCCCCTTCCCAGGCTCTGTCCCAGACAGGACCTAGGCTGCCTTTCCAAGTGTTGACTGGCAGCCCCACCTTCTCCCTTGGGGCCTGCCGTTGAGTACTCAGCCACCCCATCCAGGACTCTCTCTGTGTCCAATCAGAGGGATGGCAAGAAACAAGACTTTCTCCCGTCCATGGGGGCTGCTGGGCAAAGCTGGGAGCTTGGAGCAGCTTCCTGCAGCTGCTGGGGACAGGAAGCCAAGGAATGTATGTGCTTCCCTGGCTTTCCTGGGACCCAACTGTCCTGGCACTGCAGTCACTGGGCTCTACCAGGCCCCACTCTGGGCCTCACTGTTGGTACATTTTATCCCATTATGAAAGGAATCTGGAACAGATGACTCTCGTGTTGGGCAATGCAAGTCCAGCTGCCTATCTTGTTAGTGCCCCTATCTCCTTCCCTGGGCTCCCCCTACTTGACCTCACTCCAGACCATTCTGCTCAGAGTCAGGCAAGTTCCAGCAAAGTCTAGGAGGCCTGGTCAGGGCCTGCTTGGGCAGTCACCTTTGCCCCATTCTTGTCCATCTGGTCAGGCCTAGACAGGCTCTGATACTGCTGAACCCCTCCTGGGAATTTAGTAAGCCAGCAGGAAACACAGAGGCTCCCCTCCCGCAAAGACTCAGCTGCAGTGACCCCCTCCTCCCTTAGCCCAGGCAAGCTGCTTGACTCCCCTCCACACACCTTGATTCCTGTGTGCAGCTCTCCACCCCCTGCAGAGTGGAAACACATGCTTCTTAGTTGTCCCAGCTGTGACTTCTACTTTTCCGCTTTGGGCCTTCTTGCATGTCTGGGGACAGAGTAGATGCTCAGTAAAGAAAGAGCTTTGTGATTTGACTTGCCTACTTCGCTGCCCTCCACCCAGTTCCTTACCCTTTTACAATTCAGGATTGAAGTGAGCTTAGATTAAATGCCAGAACTGCATAATCTGATAATCCTGCAGAAATTTATAATCGGGCTATCTTGAGAATACCTCTGTCCAACCACTGGCCCCCAGGCCTTTTTGCTGCTTTCTGAAATAGGCTGGCTGATCTGGGGGCCTCTGCCTTTTCTTCCTCACTAAGGTTGCCCTGAAGCCTCTTCCCTCCCTTACTGGTTCCTGACTTACTCTCATAGCTCAACGGTGTCAAGACTCCACTGAGGGGAGGCCGAGTGGCCACTGGCTATGTGCACAAGTGGGGAGGGAAGACAGGGACCTGGTCATGTTTCTTCCAAGGCTGGAAGCCCCTCTCCTGAGTCCAAGGCCTCTGCGTCCTGCCCCCCCACCCCGGGTCCAGCTACTTGAAGTTTTGATGCAACTGTATCCATTCATTCCCTCCTTCAGCAAGCATCAGTGGAGTCCCTTACCCTGGGCCAGGCACAGTGAAGGCTGTAAAAGTGAACACAGATCCACAGCTTGGCCACTTGCTGTGTAACCTTTGGTAAGTGACTTAAATCTTGGGCCTCAGTTTCCTCATCTGCAACATGGGGCCAATAATTGCCACAGAGGGTTTTTGGGAGGCACGGAGAAATTTTGTGTGTCCAGGGGTGCAGGACAGAGCCCAGTGATGGTAGATGTTATTATAAAGGGCCATCTTTGCCCTCTAGGAGCTTGGGGGTCTCCCAGAGACAATGGGAAGTCAGATGCTGGGAAGGCTTGAGGGTGTTGTTCTTAAGTAGGATAAGCAGGACTTGGGTAGGTGGAGGAAGAGGGACCCTCACAGGTGGTACTCTGCAGGGAGTTGGGGAGAGGGTATGAGACTGGTGGGTTTCGACTAGCCTAGGGCATGTCCTTACTGCCCACAGTAGTGTAGGGTGGGGCTTAAATTTATCCTGCGGGTGGCTGGAATTCCTGAAGGTGTGCTGGCTTCTGGAGTTTGGGCTCCGAAATGCCAACTGGATTCTCTGGGAAATCTCTCCAGAAGGCTCCGGGAGGCCTCATTTTCAATCAAATGTTCATTCATTCATTCCAATTTTATTAGGTACATTCTAAGTGCCGGGCCCTGCCCCAAGTTCTAGAAGTTCCTGGAATGGAGGGGTGGGAGTAGACAGACACAGATCATCCAGTCTGTGCTAGGTTTAAATTTTTAAATCTGACATACTAATATGGTGGGCTCAGCAGGGATCCAGAACAGGGACACCTGCCCAGGCCAGAAACAGACTGGGATGAGCAGGAATGAGGTAGGCTAAGAGGGAAAAGAATGCTGTGGGCAGAAGTGTTGCATGTGGGAGGGCTTGAGAGGAGCTGGCAAATGCCTGGTGTGTTTGTAGCAAGTGAAAGAGGTTCCATGTGACCTGGGTCATGCGCAAAGAAAAAACTGGGGTGGGGGCACCTGGCTGGCTCAGTCAGTAGAGCAGGGTACGCTTGATCTCGGGGTGGTGAGTTCACGCCCCACGTTGGGTGTAGAGATTACTTACATAAATAAATATTACCCAAAAAACCCAAACAAACAAACAGTAGGTTCTACACCCAATGTGGGGCATGAATTCACCACCCTGAGATCAGGTGTCCCCTGCTCTTCTGACGAGCCAGCCAGGCACCCCTGGGCATAGAGCCTACTTAAAAAATAAAAAATAAAAACTGGGGTACAAAAGAACTGGGGGTAGGTATTGAGAGAAGTGGAAGTGGAGACGTATGGGGAGGATGCAGGGTGGAGAGGTGGGAGGTAAGGTATTGGAGGGGAGGGGCCCAGCTGGGCAGGTGAGGGGGATGTGAAGGGGGAGTGAGGAGTCCCTAACCTCCAGCAGCAGGAAGTCAGGCAGAGCCCTGAGTAGGACAGGGAGGTTTGGGTTTGGAAGTTGGTTCTTGCTGCTCCCCCATGAGGACTGGGTCAGTGGGTAGCATGAAGGTAGCCTCCTGCAGAGGACAGCGCCCCACAGTCCTTCCTCCCCAAAGCCCCCTCCCATTGTTCTATGGGAGAAGATGCTCGAAAGACCAAGGCCCGAGAAGACAAGGGAGACGTGCAGGGTAGGGGCAGGCACCTCACCCTCAGGCTGACAGAAGGCAAGGAGACCTTGGCCCTGGAGGAGCCTGGGAAAAAGGCAGCTGTTGCTTCTTGCAAAGGTGCAGGTGGCCCACAGCTGTGGTGGGTCTCTGGGACTGGAGGTCAGGGACATTTGAAAGGCTGTGGGGGGCCATTGTGACAGGGGAGGAGAAGGTCCTGGCAGTTCAGCCTGAAGCAATGCCTCAGTGGTCCAGCTGTCAGGGAACAGCTGCGGGCCCAGAAGAGGGAGGGAGCCGGGGCAGCAGCAGGTGAGGAAGCTCCCTGGTCACTGGGCGTGGGAATGGAGAATGGCAGCCAGGGGAGAGATGGGGGGTGGGGTGGGATTGGGGGAAGGGGAGCATCTGCTCACTCCCTTGCATTCAGATGCAACTGGAATACCCAGGGAAGGAAATGCTTGGGTAGAGAAGGGAGCTAGGGAGGAAGCCAAGTGCTCTCCTGCCCCTTCCAGAGGTTCCCCTGAAATCCATCCTCCTGGGGTGCATTGCCTCCCTCAGGACCCCTCCGAGCCCAAGCCCATACTAGTCCCTGGGTTGCTTTTTCACCTCTCTTCCCCTCCTCAGCTCCTCATATGCACCTGTGTCCGGGCCCTTCTAGGAAGGAGAGGAAACAACCATGGGTCTTTTGTAAAACTTTGGCCAACAAGGGTCAGAAAGGGAAAGGGTCTGGAGAGGGAAAGGGGTTTGCCCAAGTGCCCAGTCAGTCAGAGGCAGGCACCAGGACCCCTGCCTGTGTGCACCCAGCCCTTGGGGCCTCAACCCTGGCCTGCCCACTAGTACCCACCCACTTTAAGTGCAAGGAGGCCTGTGGGTACCCCAGGCCCTGCCTCCTGTGAGCTGAGGGAACCCACTGGGGGTGAGATTGGTCCCAGTGTCTGTGGGTGCTGCAAAGAGGCCTGTAAAGAGGCCCAGTTTTCTGCCTACCTCAACACCAGGGCTGCTGACATTGAATTAATCCCCGAGGGTCCCAGGCAGCAGGGTACAAGGAAGTTTCAGGCAGAAGGAGGGTAGGGGGTCAGCTGAGGCCAGCCTTCTTTCCTGGGGCCCCTCCAACATGAAATGAGCAGCTGCTGGGCCCTGGCTCTGAGATCCAGGATATCCCTTTCAGAAGCAGCCTTCCCTCCACCCCCATGTCCCCACCTTTGTATTATACCAGCTGCCACATTCACTTCTGTGCCTGGGGGCATGGGGATGGGCTGGAGGAGGCAGAGATGATATGTTTCTTAGAAAGAAAGAAAAGGGGCGCCTGGGTGGCTCAGTCGTTAAGCGTCTGCCTTCGGCTCAGGTCATGATCCCAGGGTCCTGGGATCGAGTCCCACATCGAGTCCCACATCGAGTCCCACATCGAGTCCCACATCGAGTCCCACATCGAGTCCCACATCGGGCTCCCTCCTCGGGGGGAAGCCTGCTTCTCCCTCTCCCACTCCCGCTGCTTGTGTTCCTGCTCTCGCTATCTCTGTCTCTGTCAAATAAATAAATAAAATCTTAGAAAGAAAGAAAGAAAAAGAAAGAAGATGATTTTTTTTCACCTTTTCTGGAAAAACTCTCCAGCCATCATGAATGTGTCTTTCTGTCCGGGTCATGTCAACGCCTCTGCAAAGAGCCATCACCATGCTTGCAGCCAGCCATGCCTACACCCAGAGGCTCAGAGCTCTAGCTTCAGGCTGGGGTCTCTCTTACCTCAAGGGCCCATACTGAACTCAACCTCCAGGGCTTCCCACTTCAGGCCTTCTTGGTCTCGGGGTCCCTTGTTAGCTTCAGCCCACTGATGGACATAGACCCTCTCCTGCTCATTCATGGGTGACTCCAGCCAGGACCTCAGTCCAGCTGGGTAAATGGCAACTGCAAGGAGGGACCTTTGAAGGTCACTGGACTTGAGCAGTAACCAGGAGGGAGAGATGGATGGATCAGCTGACCAAGGCCTCCCTTGCCTGCCAGATGACACCCTTCCTGTCACCCTAGCTGTGCACCTGTGTGTTTGCAACTGTCTCTGGCAACAGCCTCAGGGGAGTTGGGTAGGTGACTGCCCTGGACCCTGTCTTGGGGCAGGACCCTCCCCCTACTCCACACTTCCCACCCCATCCCCCCTACTCTCTCCCACCTCCACCTTGGCCCAGCCCATGGACTTCCTTACAACCAGGAGTTGGTGCTAGGTGCTCGGTTCTCCCCATGGAACTCTGCAGGGTCTCTCCTAAGCCCTGACCTGTATGTAGCACCTACTAGGAGCTGCCCAAGGCCAAGGGAATGTTCCCTCCCCTTCTTCTTCCTCCTCTGGGGCTAGGAGGAGGGATGCCACCTCTCTGCATTCCAGGCGAAGGTGGAGGCAGGGAAAGTGAGAAATATTGTCTCTAAATGCTTGTTCCGACTTGACTTCTGTGGTGCCTGGTGCCCTTCCCCCACAAGACCCCATCTCTGCCCCTACCCCTGCCTGCTCTCCCAACTCTCTTTCCCCACCTACCAGAAGCAGGAGGGGCTCCAGGGCTGGGGCCAAGCTGCTGCCCCCTCATTCCTCACCCCACCACATTCCTTCCAGGAGGCCTGAGGCACCATCCCCACTCCCCTCCTTCTTGCTCCCACCCTTCAGCTTCCATGCCCCTTGCTCTTGGGATCCTATACTCCTGGCAAACCCCAGCCTGGTTCAACCCAGCTCTGGCGCCTACCCTCCCACCAGTTGTTCTTTGTCGTTTGTTCACTGCTCCATTCACTGCTCAGGCCATGGCTACCTCAGAGGTTCCTCAGACCTGTCTGCCCGCTTCTTCCTCTGTTTTACCATGGCCATTCCCTAGGCTTGTGCTATTCCTTCCCTAGAAAACCCCAGGGCTCCCTCCTTCACCTCCTGCAGAACTTACTTCCCTGATGAACTGGACCACAGAGCAGCCCCTGGCCCGCCCTCCCATCCCTTGATCAAGGGGACTGACTTACTGCCGGCTGATCTCAGCCCCTCATTGACTTATTATTTAGTCTCTATCTTGTTACACTTGAATGTGGGCTCCACAACAGCAGGGCTTGTTCCTTTCATCCCTCACTGTGTTCCCAGCATACAATAGACTCAGTAAATATCTGTGCATTGACAACGCCTGATAGATGTTTCATCCTGGTTCTGACTCAGCCATTTAAAGTGATCTTCTATCACTCTCAGCAAGCTGGCAAGTCTGAAGCCCACACACATGGGGTCACTTGATGATGGGACGACCAAGAAGCTCAGAGAAGGCAAACAACTTATGAAAGATCACACAGTGAACTTAGCTTTAGGTCCCAGTGGGGACTTATTCTTCATATGGACACAATGGGAAGCTTGACTGAGGAGCTAACATTCACTCTTTATCCTTTTATTAGCGTCCCTCAAATTGGCTCCCAGAAATGTTGGGGATTCCCAGACCACAGGTGGGGCTCCTAGAGACCCTGCCTGTCTCTGTCAGCATTCAGCCTAGAACAAAGACTGTCTACTTGGGTCCAATACATTCCAGTGTTCCGAGGTCATACCCAACAGCCACGATAACAGAATGAGAATCAGCGATTGTTGGGAAGCCCATTAATGTCTCTCTTTTTTTTCTTTTTTAAGATTTTATTTATTTATTTGACAGAGAGAGAGAGACAGCGAGAGAGGGAACACAAGCAGGGGGAGTGGGAGAGGGAGAAGCAGGCTCCCCGCCGAGCAGGGAGCCCGATGTGGGGCCCGATCCCAGGACCTTGGGATCACGACCTGAGCCAAAGGCAGACGCTTAACGACTGAGCCACCCAGGCGCCCCTCATTAACATCTCTTGACTAAAGGGCCCCTAAGGGGAGCCCAGGCTGATGAGAAAAACAGGCCCAGATCTTAGGTCCCCTCTGAGAGGACGAGGTGTTTCTGTCCTGGAGAAGCCAGTGGTGGGGCCCTGAGCCAGACCTAGACACATGACTGAGAGCAGAGAGAGACTGCCAATCTGGCTGAACCAGGACCGTACAGGTAGCTTCTCCTACTACTGGGTCTGGGGGCTAGCTGGTCAGTGACTGAAGAGAATTAACAAATAGGACCTTCAGTCTGCTTGCTTCCACCGGCTGCTTGGCCAAGACCAGACATAATCTGGTCTTTAGTCCAGTGTTCAAGGCCGCAAGCCCAGTGTTTTAGGAACAGTCGCCCAAAGTCAGGCTTGGAGGACTGTCTTATCTCAGAGCCAGCAGGGAGTGGAATGTGACTGAGGCATTTGTGTCCACTGAGGGGGAAGAGGTGATTTTTATTCAGTCAATCAACACTTATTCTTGCCGTGGGGTTGATGTCCCCACAGGACTGTATACTTGTGGAGGGGCAGGTGTGGAAGCTGCCACCTGGCTGACTGGAGGCAGGCCTTGAGCCAGACACGTAGAAAGGGGTCTAGTGGAAGAACTGGAGTGAAGGGTCCTGCAAGAGAAGGAACTGGCTTCTGGGAAGGCTGGTGGTGACCCGCAAACACGCCTACTGGCAGTTTCTCCCGGATGAACTTATCAGCCCTTTCTTTCTGCCAGAGCTGCCAGACAATCTGCCTTCTGTTAAATCCAGACAAAAGGGACCCCTCCCTTGCCCTGACTTGGCTGGCCCTGCTTGGGCATTTGGGGCAGGAGCCTCCATCCTCAGCTAGCACTGTCCCTTGCCCCTCTTCATTGGGCCTGGGGGAGCAGCAGCAACAGGAGCCTCTCTTCCTCTGGAAGAGTCTGAATCTGGGCCCTGGCCCTTAGCCTTCAATTCCTTGGGAACATGCCAGAGTAAAAAGTCCTGGAATCCTAGGACCAGAGGAAAGTTTGGTCCATGTTGGTGTCTGCTGGATTTTTATCTGAGCTAGAACCAAAGCTTTAGCTTAAATCATATTGGTCCCAGGTAAACACTGGGGCATTTGCCTTAGGCTTTGCACAGGGCTTGGACCCTTGGTGGTGACTACCAACCAGGAAGTGAGGCAAGCAACATCTCATTCTTTCCTTCTCAAACAGAAATGGAGCCTCTACTATGTGTAGGCAGTTAGGTGGTGGTTATAATATGGGGCCAAGCAGATTGGTCTCTGGCTTCAAGGGCTCATACTCCAGTGGGGGAGACAAACCTTAATCAGATAATTTTTCTGGAGCCTCTGGCTTGGGATCTAAGTGGAGGAAACACTGGAGGCTGAAGGGCCAGGAGAGTTGAGGGCTATCAGGCCTGAAGAGCCCTATTCTCAGCTTCTGATCAATCCTCCCCCAGCCCATACCACATGGGCCCCGTGGGCAGCTCCTCTTGGGTGTTCTCTGGACCTCACTTTTGGCTATGCCCAACTGGCTGTGAGCATCATCCCAGGTGGCCTAGGCCCTCCTGGGTCTAGAATAGCTCCCAAGGGTGAGTCATTGGGGACCCTGTCCCGAGCACTAGGATGGGTTATGTAGTTCCCTGGTAGGGGAAAGGCTTTGACTCTCAGGACTACAGAGAATAACAGGCCTTTCCTTTACAGACCCCACTTAACCTAGGGGCCCATGAGGACAGCTGTCCACCTCCCTCTTTCCTATGGGCTCCGTAGGAGCTGATTGGGCTCCAGCTGGGGCTAGTTAGGCCCCAAAAGGCTGGTCAACTCTGGCCAGCCAGGCCGTCTGCCTTCTAGGGCCTGGAATAGGGGGGTGGGGAGAACAAAATGAAGGAAGCCAACAATGACGCCCAGAGGTTAGAGCCATTCTGGCCTGGGGGGTGGAAAACATGTGAGATCTGCCAGGACTGAAGGGCTAGGGAAGGGGGAGAGCATTAGGGCCAGCCTGGGAGCCACAATGCCTCCAACTGAACTCCAAACCTAGACTGGCAAGTACTGGAAAGGATTTGGGTATAACAGCTTTAGGCATACTCTGGTTGTTGTTCTCTCCTTCCAGGACTATCCCACCTTCTGGGACCATCTAATTGAGGCCCCTTCCTGTGGGTCAGAAATCTGGAGGCTGCTTAGGCATGGGACACTGGGACTCTGGAGGCCAGAATGAGGCCTGGTGCTTCATCTGGGAAGACCAGGGCCAAAAAGGAAGAAGGGGAGTTACTCTGGCTTCCATGGATGGTCAGTGAGGACTAGAGTGGCCAGCAGCTTCTGTGCAGATGGTAGGAGGGAGGTACTTTAGGAGGCCAGTACCTACTGATGTCTTTTGTTTTGGAAAAACATTTATATATAACTATACAGTCAGGCACTGAAATATCCAGCAGAACCTATGGCTGCAAACCAGTGCCTGGTGTATGTTGGGTTGGGTGTATGTGTGTGTGTGTGTGTGTGTGTGTGTGTGTGTGTTGACTTGGTAAACTGAAGAAGTGAATGAGAGAATATATTGGATTTAGAAACCCAAGTAACTTTTCACATTCTTAGCCTTTTCAAAGCAGCAGAATTTTTTTTTTAAGATTTTTATTTTTATTTATTTGAGACAGAGAGAATGAGAGACAGAGAGCATGAGAGGGAAGAGGGTCAGAGGGAGAAGCAGACTCCCTGCCGAACAGGGAGCCCGATGCGGGACTCGATCCAGGGACTCCAGGATCATGACCTGAGCTGAAGGCAGTCGTTCAACCAACTGAGCCACCCAGGCGCCCCAAAGCAGCAGAATTTTAAATTTGGATTTGAGAGGCCATTAATTTTTTAGTTTTAACATCTGAAGGATGGTTTGGGGACTTTCCCCTGGTTTTTAGTTCCTTTTCTAGTCTGTGTGAATGAGGTTTGGAGGCTATGCATTTAAGTATAAAAAATCAAGGGGCATCTGGCTGGCACAGTTGCTAGAGCATGAACCTCTTGATCCCAGGGTTGTGAGTTCCAGCACCACGTTGGATCTAGAGATTACTTACAAAAATAAAATCTAAAAAAAAAAAAAAAAAAAGGAATCACAAACAGGTATGTGCATTTGGGAGATGACTTTCCTTTCAGCTCTCTGAAATGTATTTCTCCCAGCAATGACGCCCCTCTTTAAGGAGGGGGAGAAGGCCAGGGAGACTCACACCTGTCTGGATTCAGGGAGGACTGCCTGGCAGGCAGCAGCCAGTTGTGTTCAGAATGTGCTCTCTGACAAAAGTGCAGGCTTGGAATTCCAACCTGGACACAGGCCCAGGAGGGAATGGACACATCCTGAGCAGGATTTGGGAGCTAAAGGGAGCAAAGCCCACTATGCATGCCATCCCCAGACCCATCCAGTACTTTTTCAGGTCTCTGGGGCCGTAGGGGTTGGAGGCCATAGGTAAGCCCTGGGGGGAGGGAGACACCTTTAGGACGCTCCCCTTGAAGGGAGAAGGACCTCAGCAGTAACCTCCGCTCCTTACTCCCCCACCCCCTGAAAGAATGCGGGCCACAAGTAGAGAGTGACCAGCTCGCCAGCGGGTCAGAGCTATTTCTGGCGCCAGAGGAGGCATCGGATTCCGGAGTTCGGGGGCAGGGGGAGGGGACAGGGTCAGGCCTGAGGCGCTTCCCGGACGCCCTCGCCGGCTAGGGGCTAAGGCCTTTGGAGAGAGGCCAGCTTCCCGCCCTTCCGGCCCTTGCCTCAGTTTCCCCATCCGTGTAAGGGCCAAGCAACAGGATCATCCTTAGCGATTTAGAGAACGCTTCCTGATTGTTTTCATGGCTTAGAAATACCTCTTGATTTGCGTTCGAGAGAAATGAGGAGGGCCAAAAAATAGGTGGTCATTTGTGGCAGGGCCAGTTTTCGAGCCCGACCACCCTGGGTCGGAGGGACGAGTCTCAGTGGCCCGAAGGCCTGAGGTTGGGCGGGGCGCCCCTCCCCCCACTACCAGACGAGAGGGCTGGGGGCAACCCGGACGGGCCGGGGCGTGTCCCGGGGACGGACCCGGCCGGCCGCGGGGCGTGTCTTCCAGGGCGGGGCGTGTCTTTTCGGGCGGGGGCGTGGCGGGCCAATGAGCAAAGCGGCGCGGATGGAGGCGGGGCCTGTGCGCGGGTGCGGCGCGCTGCGGGGCGGTGGACGCAGGCAGAAGCGGGCGTCGCGCGGACTGCTGGTCGATGCCGCGCGGAGCTGGCGGCGGGATTGGTTGCGGCACTCGCGTGTCAGGCGGTTGCTAGGCTCCGGCCGCGCGCCCCGCCCTCGCGCTCGTCGCCCTCTCACCGCCCGGTACGTGCTCGCGCGGAGGCTGCGGTGCGGCGCTCGCGCTCCTCGGGCTCGGCGGCAGCAGCGGCGGCAACGGCAGCTTGGCGCCGAGTCCCCGGGGAGCGGCGGCGGCGGCGGCGCGGCGTCTTGCGGCCGGGAGGAGCAAACACCTGCCGCGGCCCGCCCGCCGGCGCTCGGTGAGTGCGCCGCCCGTCCCCTGCCGCCGAGCCTGGCAGCCCAGGCCCCCATCCCCGTGGCCGGCCGAGCCTCCCGAGGAACACCTGCTGCTCGCGGTTTCGCCCGGGGTGGGGACACGGTTGTGGACGTCTTTGCGGGTGAGGCAGCGGCGTGGCCCGGGGAGAGCCGCCCCCCTCCTCTCGGCCCCTCAGGCGAAGGCTCAGGGCGTTCCGCGGCCGGGCCCGGGCTCCGCGCCGCGGCGATGGGCCAGGCCTCAGCCCGGCCCGCGCTCCGGGGAACGCGGGGCCTGCGCGTTGGCCACAGGCGTGTACGGCCTTTGGGCCGCCCCCTGGGCTTGCAAAGAGGGTGGTCGCGCGGCCCAGTTGGGCGGAAGCCGGAGGATGGGGCATTGACCCCCCGCAGGAGGCGTGGAAGGGCGCCGCAGCCGCTGGGACCTGAGCTGCTCAGAGCCTTGGGGTCATCCCCCCTCCCCCCGCCACACACACACACACACACACACACACACACACACACTCACTCACACTCACACACTCTTGAGCTTCTTTGGAAGCCTCCTGCCTTTTCACCTTTTTACTTGGTGTTTGGAAAACCAGATTGACCAGCGGGTGTATGTGTAAAGTGTCTCCAGAGAAAATGCTGTCTCGGCTTAGAATCCTGCCAAAAATTCCGAGTTAATTTCATACAAACTCAAGTGCTAATTAAAAATGCATATTTTAATCTCTTAGGTTTGCAAATGACTTACTTCAGAATTAGTTTTAATGACGATCATGAAGTTTTGCTTTGGTGGAAGCTAGAGCCTGGGACAACACGTTTATAGCCTAAAGTTCTAACTTAAGAGCCGGGCCTGCTATTTCCCTAAATAAGCTAGGAGAAGCGATTCCTGGCATGGAACCCAGACTCAGTGCAGGGAGGTGGTGTTTATAGGACATAAGCCCAGATAAAGAGTTGGATGTGCTACCAGGTGTTTTGGAGTCTGGTGTAGATGGGATATTGTAACTTTATCAGGTTGTTCTATGCTTAGTGTTCAGAGACATGATAATTTTGGAATGTCCCTGTTTTAAAAAAGATTCAACCTTGGAGACATAAAAATCTCTAGTTGGAGTATGGAGAAGTTGAACTTTGCTGTGGAGCCAAGAAATAAGAGCTCATGGCCTGCATGTTTAAAGGAGGCTGAGGAGCCATTTCTTAGAGAAATCAGATTTGAGGAGAGAGTAGGATGCATAGTGTGAGCCTGTTCAAAGCCTGTGGGGTACTGTATGAAAGGAAGAGTAAGCAGTACTATATAGGCAACAAACACCTGGTTGGAACATGAAAGCTCTTGTTGATATGAGCCTTGGTTGAAAGAGAAAGAAAGCAAGTCCTAACTGTTTTTGGAAAAGTTGATTTGTGGCAAAATACATTCATTCATTTAATGAATATTTGGCTTCACTATTTGGCCTAATTTTGTGGTAGGTTCAGGGTACCCATGTAAAAGAGGCTGGTTCTGCCCTTAAGGAACACAGTTTCAGGGACAGTGGGGATTAAGGAACCTATGATTGATAGTATCTGCCCACTAAGTGTGCTCACATGGTGCTTTGGGAGCCTGAGGAGAGGGAATTCCTAAGCTGAGGCTTGCAGGGCCAGCAGGAATTAGCTGGGGGACAGCAAGGTCTGGACACAGGGAACCACATGTACATGAGCTCCTAAAATAGCACCTGTGAGTCCTCCAGCTTGGCGAGTGGGATCTCTAGGCCTTTCTCATTGTGCTTGGGAGTTCAGACTTTATCCTCAGGGTGCAGAAGCCTGAGAAGACTTTTAAACTAGTGGAGTGGCAGGGTCCAGACCTATGTTTAGAAAGATCTTGCTGGTGGCCACATAGGTAGTGTCAGGGAGAGGAGGGGTTCAGGACCTCTGGCTGTGAGGTCAGCCAGTAGAGGAGAGATGAGGAGGGAGGAGGAGCCAGCTGAGAGGCTGAAAAGGTTGAGCCAAGGGAATGAATGCCAAGCTGGGGTTGTGGTGGGGGGGGGGCAGGGAGAAGAAGCCTGTATTCAGGAATGTGTGGGTCAGAAGACTAAGCATGACCAAGGATTTAACTATCTTCTGCAAGTTAGCTGGTGTCTGTTAAACACTGAGAGTGGTGGGGTAAGAGGGGGACCCTGGAACCACTTAGAATGAGATTGTTTAGGAAAGAAGAGGCATGGCATTTGATTGTTAAAAATCTTTTTTTTTTTTTAAGATGATTTATTTATTTATTTGACAGAGGCACATCGAGAGGGAACACAAGCGGGGGGAGTGGGGGAGGGAGAAGCAGGAGCCCAACGCGGGGCTTGATCCCAGGACCCCTGGATCATGACCTGAGCGGAAGGCACACGCTTAATGGCTGAGCCACCCAGGCGCCCTTGATTGTTAAAAATCTTATCTCTTGAACTTGAGGCATTGCATTTCCTGTTGGGCAGGGCTGTTGTATCCATCTCAGAGTAGAGGTGTGTTCATTCTTTTCTTTCTTTTTTTTTTTTAAGAGGTGTGTTCATTCTTGATGCAGATGAGAGTATGTTCATCTCTTTATCTCACAGTTGTTCTAGCCTTTCCTGCTTTCTGAGGGTCAGTGATGTGATAGAATACATCAGCCACAGTCAGGGGCCTTCTGTTTCTGGTCTATGTGCATCATTGCTAATGGTTATGAGAATCCTTTATATTGACTGAGGAAGCAGAGTCCTAGATGAGGGAATGTTCCCAAGGACACACGGCTGTCATCATGTGGCAGTCAGGATTTGAATCCAGGTTGAACGTTTGGCTATGCCCACCTGTGTTTGTGTTGCATCAGACTGATGATGGTAGCCTTGGTTGGGTGCTTCTCTGGTGAAGACCAAGCCCAGGTGTTTGGTGGTGGGCACAATGCCAGGGCAATATGGGAGAAGTGATCAGGGACTCCACACAGAACTCCAGGAACATGCTGTGAGGGACCATTCTCAGAAACTAGGATTTGTCTGAGCTTTCTTGGGGCCTCTACTGGTGCTCTGGGCACTATGCTGAAGTAAGCCAAGGAGCCTGGGTCTTAGGCTGGGGAGGGCAGGCTTTAGGGTGGGATTTCAATTGAGCTGGACCCTCAAGAAAGGTTAGTGGTTTGATTGATGAAGGAGTTGATGGCAGGAAGGTCACAACTCTGTGGAAGGAAAAGAAGTGAACAGAGGCAAGGAGTGGGGAGAGAGAAGACAGGGCACCTTTTCTGTATGTTCTAGAAGGTTGGCTTGGAACCAGAAGGAACTTGGAGCACAGCTGTGGTGGTTTGAAGGTCTTGGAGCACAGCTGTGGTGGTTTTAAGAAGTGACCCTAGGGTGCCTGGCTCAGTCAGTGAAACATGGGACTCTTGCTTTTGGGGTTGTGTGTTTGATCCCCATGCTGGGCATAACATTTATTTAAAAACTTTTTTTTTTAATATAAAAAAAAAGCCCCCATTGTGACTGTGGAGACTGGACTGGAGGCAAGTTGGTTACTCCTGTGGTCCAGTAAGGAGATAGGGGACCTGAACAAGGACAGTGGTCAGCGGGGGCATGAGGAGAGAGAAAGAAGGTTCAACATGAGGCAGTTCAGCAGACATTAGGGACCTGAATGGTGCTGGTATCAGAGATCTACTGTTGAATAGAAGGGGCAGGAGGTGACAGTGGAATGTAAGCCAGCATCAGCCAAGCACTGGTAAGGACTTGAGAGACTCGGAATAAACAGGGGCGCCTAGACTGCAAAACGAGGGGAAGGCTGAGTCTGTGGCAGGCAGGTAAGATGAGGGGCTGTCCTTGGGTGACCTGAAAAAGGTGGAGGAGTGAAAGACCAGGCCATGCCTGAGGACCAAGGAGTAGAGCCAAAGGAAGTGTCCTTGGGGAAAAGTGGGGCAAAGGCTGATGTGAAAGGTTCAGCTGGGCCAGTGGGGTGTCCCTGGAAGTTCTGAGTGGGATAGTGCTTGTGTCCCAGTTTTGAGTCTGTTGCAGGGGTGCAGTTGAAGGAGGTAGAAAGTAGATGTATAAAGAAGGAGATAGGGGCGCCTGGGTGGCTCAGTCATTAAGCATCTGCCTTCAGCTCAGGTCATGGTCCCAGGGTCCTGGGATGGAGTCCCACATTGGGCTCCCTGCTCCGCGGGGAGTCTGCTTCTCCCTCTCTCCCATTCCCCCTGCTTGTGTTCCCTCTCTCACTGTGTCTCTCTCTGTCAAATAAATAAATAAAATCTTAAAAAAAAAAAAGAGGTAGAACGGGTGGTTGAAAGAAATGGTAAGGAAGGGGTGTACTCAGGGAGGAGAAACCGTGATTTGTTGACCCACTTGGTGGGTAGGGAACTAGTGTCTTTTAAAATGTCTGCAGTTTAGATCTTGGGGTCATGAGTTCCAGCCCTGCATTGGATCCCACACTGGGCGTGGGGTCTACTTAATAAAAAAAATATGAATTAAAAAAATTGGAGGCACCTGAGTGGCTCGCTTGCTTAAGTGTCTGACTTTCAGCCTCAGCTTAGGGCTTGATCTCAGGGTCGTGAGTTCAAGCACCATGCTGGGCATGGAGCCTACTTAAAAAAATATATATATATACACACCCACATATCTATGAAATGTCTGCAGTTTGGGAGACTCAGAATTGCAGCAAGGATGATGTGGCTTTCGAGTGGATTCATTGAAAGAATGGTCATTGGTTTGCAGACTTGACCTGTGCAGAGTAAACTAAAGGTGGCCCATGATAGTGTGAAATTGGACACCCTTTACCTTGCTTGCCTTTTTGAGTTTTTATTTTGGTCATAGCCTTCTTGATAAGAGGTGTACAACTAGCCTAGTGGAATGGCAAGTGGTGATAGACCCATTTAGTGGATGGGCAAGAATAAGAGTGAGGCCTTGTGAGTTTTTTTTTTCTTCCAAATATTTATTTGAGAGAGAGAGAGCGCGCGCGTGTGCACAGTAGAGGGAGAGGGGCAGATGGAGGGGGAGAGAATCTCAAGACCCCTGAGATCATGACCTGAGCAGAAACCAAAAGTTGGATGCTCGAAGGACTGAACCACCGATGTGCCCTGCCTTATGAGTTTTTTTCCTAGCCTATACAGGAAGTCAGTGAAGAGAAGTTTGATTCAATATCCAGGTTCTCTGGGTGTGTTGTTTAGATTGGAGTCACTGCGGAGTGTGACTGCTTGGAGGCTGGAGGCTTCCAGAGTATTAGAGAAGTAAGAAATGCTGGTTTGAACATTGAAGGGGTCCAAATGGGGACTAGAGACCATTGAACCTCAAGGGAACTCAAAGTGAGAATAAATTGAGGTAGTGTGTTCTTCAGTGTGTCCTGTGTATTGGTCAAGGATTTCGCCATCCTTTTTTGGAGTAAGTTTTCTTCCTCCTCCCTATTAAAGAGTGTTTCTTTGCCTTTGCCAGTGTTACTGTGCTGTTGGTTCTTTTTTTTTTTTTTTAAGATTTTATTTATTTATTTGACAGAGAGAGAGACACAGTGAGAGAGGGAACACAAGCAGGGGGAGTGGGAGAGGGAGAAGCAGGCCTCCCTCAGAGCAGGGAGCCCGATGCGGGGCTCAATCCCAGGACCCCGGGATCATGACCTGAGCTGAAGGCAGACGCTTAACGACTGAGCCACCCAGGCGCCCCTGTGCTGTTGGTTCTTTTTTTTTTTTAAAGATTTTATTTATTTGAGACAGAGAGAATGAGAGACAGAGAGCATGAGAGGGAGGAGGGTCAGAGGGAGAAGCAGACTCCCCGCCGAGCAGGGAGCCCGATGCGGGACTCGATCCCGGGACTCCAGGATCATGACCTGAGCCGAAGGCAGTCGCCCAACCAACTGAGCCACCCAGGCGCCCCTGTGCTGTTGGTTCTTAAGCCTCCATCTTTTTCTGCTTTTCCTGTGTTGACACTCCAGGCCTGGAGTGGTTTTGAATATATAAGTGATTAATCTGGTCCTTTCCCAGTGGGTCTTTCTGTGTCCATGCCTTTGGGTACTAATCGAAAGCAGTCTTCCTACGAGTCACATAACCTGCTTTGCTTTTTGACCGTCTGATTTTACTCTGATCATTAGTAATATTGCTCAGATAGCAATTTCTATAAATAGGATTTTAGAGTAGTTTACAAAATTATACCAGCCAGAGGGCTTAATTTAGCTTTAATGAATAGGGTTTCCTATTTTCTTATTTCTTGGGTTTGATAGCTAAGCATTTTCTTAGCTTTGCTCTCTGTCTGGGGTAGGAAGATGGATGGGATGCAGTGGGACAGTATCATAAACTGAAGGTATCTAAGTTGGTGAAGCTGTTCTGAGTTATCTGCTGGAGTGAAGTAAATCTGAATGAAACTTTAGCAGTATGGTAACTTAATTTATACTTTTATTTAAAAAAAATAAAAATTTATTTTAAGTTTATTAAGCAATCTCTATAGCCTAAGTAGGGCTTGTTACAACCCTGAGATCAAGAGCCACATGTTAAGCCAGCCAGGCACCCCAATTTATACTTATATTTTATTTATTTTTAAATTTTTTTTAAACTGATATTTTAATTTTTTTTTTTTAAGATTTTATTTATTTATTTGACAGAAAGACACACAGCGAGAAAGGGAACACAAGCAGGAGGAGTGGGAGAGGGAGAAGCAGGCTTCCCGCTGAGCAGGGAGCCTGATGTGGGACTCGATCCCAGGACCCTGGGATCATGACCTGAGCCGAAGGCAGACGCTTAACGACTGAGCCACCCAGACGCCCTAAACTGATATTTTAAAAGCAGGCTTCTAGTGGGAACAATCAGCTGAATGTAAAAAATCACTTTTATGACTGAATGTCTTTGTCCTACACATCATAGCATTGAGGTTAAAATATCACTAAGTTTTAGATACTGGAATTTTTAAATATTTATTTATATTTTTAAAAGATTTTATTTATTTTTAGCATTTTTTTTTTAAGATTTTATTTATTCATTTGAGACAGAGAGATAGAGAGATAGAGAGAGAGCATGAACAGGGGGAGAAGCAGAGAGAGAGGGAGAAGCAGGCTTTCTGCTGAGCCAGGAGCCCAATGTGGGGCTTGATCCCAGGACCCTGGGATCATGACCTGAGTGGAAGGCAGACACTTAACCGTCTGAGCCACCCAGGCGCCCTGTATTTATTTATTTGACAGAGAGTGAGAGAGCGAGCACAAGCAGGGGGAGCAGGAGAGGGGGAAGCAGGCTCCCTGCTACACAGGGCTGGATCTCAGGACCCTGGGATCATGACCTGAACCGAAGGCAGACGCTTAACCTACTGAGCCACCCAGGTGCCACAGAATTTTTTAAAAAATTATTATTATTATTATTTTTTTATTAAGTAATCTCTGTGCCCAGCATGGGGCTCAAACTCATGACCCTGAGATCAAAAGTCTCATTCTCTACTGACTGAGCGAGCCAGGCGCCCCTACTGGAATTATTTTTTATCTTTGAAATTCTTAATAATTTTTGGTCCTGGATTAATTCTATAGAAAACATTTAGTTTTCATTGGTGGTGTGGACTGGAGACTGAGTGGCATTCCCCACTTCCTTTGGTGTAATTCTATTTTGGTTGTGGGCATTCACCAATATTGGATCCTTCTTTTCCTGCAGGGCCTCTGCTCTTCAGGAAGATAAGGCATGCATGCATTCATACATTTATTTATTTATCTATCTATCTAAGATTTTATTTATTTATTTGACAGAGAGACAGCGAGAGAGGGAACATAAGCAGGGGGAGTGTGAGAGGGAGAAGCAGGCTTCCTGCTGAGCAGGGAGCCCGATGCAGGGCTCGATCCCAGGACCCTGGGATCATGACCTGAGCCGAAGGCAGACGCTTAACAACTGAGCCACTCAGGTGCCCCAATATAAGGCTTTTAAAGCAGCCTAGCACTAGAAGGTGAGGTAAGGTATTTGAAAATGTCAGAGAGATTTCTACAAAAGAAAGATGATGGATACCTCCATACTTGGCAAAATGATTATGGAATTTTATTTTTATTTTTTTAAAGATTTTATTTATTTGAGAGAGAGAGAATGAGAGAGAGAGAGAGCACATGAGAGAGGGGGGAGGGTCAGAGGGAGAAGCAGACCCCCTGCTGAGCAGGGAGCCCGATGTGGGACTCGATCCCGGGACTCCAGGATCATGACCTGAGCCGAAGGCAGTCGCTTAACCAACTGAGCCACCCAGGCGTCCCAATTATGGAATTTTAAAACACTATAGTGGGGAAAAAGCTGCATCAAGTAATGCATATATTTAAAATAAGAAATTTGGGGGGTGCCCTGGGGCTCAGTTGGTTAAACTCTTGGTTTCAGTCAGGCCATGATCTCAGTGTCTTGAGATCGAGCCCCACGTGGGGCTCCGTGCGTGGCACCGAGTCTCCTTGTCTCTCTCCCTCTCCCTCTGCTCCTATCCCTGCTCTCTCTCGCAAATAAATAAATAAAATCTTTAAGAAATTTGGAAAATAAGAAAAGAAAGGAAAAATCCTTTGTCTCCCAATTTTAGTCTTTTAAAAAAAAATTTTATGTAATAATCTCTACACCCTACATGGGGCTTGAACTCAAACCCCAAGATCAAGAGTCCCATGTTCTTCCGACTGAGCCAGCCAGGCGCTCCTAGTCTGTCTTTAAGTAGGAAATACCAACACATGGTACGAACTCAGAAAGTTCAAAAGGATTATACGGGGAAAAGCCTTCTTCCATCCATCCCTTCAATCCCCAGTTCTCCCTAGAACAGCCATTATCCCCTGAGACCTGGCTGTCCTCCAGTAGACCTTGGGCAGCACTTTTACTGAGTTTAGGTTAGAGCAAAGATTTCATTTTTATTCTGCTTTTCTCCTAGCATTATAGCATGAGCTATGTTCTAGAAATATAACATTTTTTTTTTTTAAGATTTTATTTATTTTTTTGACAGAGAAAGTCACAGTGAGAGAGGGAACACAAGCAGGGGGAGTGGGAGAGAGAGAAGCAAGCTTCCCGCTGAGCAGGGAGCCCAATGCGGGGCTCGATCCCAGGACCCTGGGATTATGACCTGAGCTGAAGGCAGGCGCTTAATGACTGAGCCACCCAGGCGCCCCTAGAAATATGACATTTCTAATGGTTAACCTGTCTCTAGTTCTTAGATGATTGTTTCTTACTTTGAATAATAATGTTGCTGTTAACATCTTTGGGCATTAAGGTTTTTTTAAAAATAATCTCTTTTATCACCATATTAAATACAAAGCTTTTGAAAAGAGTGAGACATGACTTAGAGTTTTGCAGGAGCACACCTATAATGTCAAGTGAGGCAGGTTTGTATTGGTCTTTATTTTTAAGTATGGTGTATGTTTTTCCCTAGTCCCTTTTCTGTGACTTGCATGGAAGAGCGATCTTTATAGCCATGCAGAGGCCCAGACTCAGTCAGTGTTTTCTGCCACTGCGGGTATGTGTAGCCACAGATTCATTCTTCTGAGGCATTCACAGCCCTTGGATACCCTAAGTATAGGGGAGGGTGCCAATTGAGGGGAGCTCAAGGACAAATGAGACACTTGGAAGGATGTGTTGTATTCAGGGAAATAACGGTCAGTGCCCAGCTTGGTCCCCTGTTTGGCATCTGCTCTTCATTTCTATGGGTGTTGAATTTTTGTATATGGAGTATGGGAATCTATAAACAAGAAACACTTCTTTTTTTTTTTTTTTAAATTTTTATTTTTATTTATTTGAGACAGAATGAGAGAGAGCATGAGAGGGAGGAGGGTCAGAGGGAGAAGCAGACTCCCCGCCGAGCAGGGAGCCCGATGCGGGACTCGATCCTGGGACTCCAGGATCATGACCTGAGCCGAAGGCAGTCGCTTAACCAACTGAGCCACCCAGGCGCCCAACAAGAAACACTTCTAACAGAGTTCTTTTTTTAAAAATTTTATTTAATTTTTAATTTTTTTGTAAGTTCTATACCCAACATGGGACTTGAACTCACGACCTGAGATTGAGAGTCGCATGCTCTACTGACTGAGCCAGCCAGGTGCCCCCAGACTTCTTTCTAATAGTTGGTATCTATGTATTGAAACAGATTAGTGGACTTGGAAGATGTTTGTTTTTTTTTAAAGATTTTATTTATTTATTTGAGACAGAGAGAATGAGAGACAGAGAGCATGAGAGGGAGGAGGGTCAGAGGGAGAAGCAGACTCCCTGCCGAGCAGGGAGCCCGATGCGGGACTCGATCCCGGGACTCCAGGATCATGACCTGAGCCGAAGGCAGTCGCTTAACCAACTGAGCCACCCAGGCGCCCCGGAAGATGTTTGTTTTTGCAAATGATATAATTGTTTCTGTTTTACCTCTCTCTGTGCTGGGAGCATTTCTCCCCAAGCATTCTAGGGGTTGATGCGGGATTACTTAAGAAGATTCCCAAGGCTGTATATAGCAGAATGAACCAGTTTTGCCTTGGTTGTCATAAATGCCTCTTACTTAGCTCAATTGTTCTCCAGGACTGGGTTGATCGTCTAGCCAATTATTGCCAAGAAAAATTACACAGTCAATAATGGAATTCCAAATAGCATTTCCTTTTAATTTGGCTGTTAATCAGAATCTGGGACATCATCCATTTTCTGGGTCTTTGTTTTACTACAGAATGCCTCCATAAAACATGCATCTCTCCTCACTGTAAAAATCCTGTGTATACTCTTGTTTGGGCTGGTAGGTTGTCTTTGCATCAGATCTGCCCTGACCTCAGGGAGTCTTGCTTACTGGATTTTTAAATAACGGAGACCAGTCTGATGAGTAGCCCTTGAGCAGGGGTGGATTCTGAGTCTTGTGGAAAGTGAGGAAGTATAGAGAACTTTGCTCTACCTGTTATGTTAAGCATGCCTGAATAAGTGTCTTACATATTTTTAGACTGAGCAGTGTTGGGAAGATTGAATTGCCTGAGTAGAGAAATTTGGTGGGAGGAGACTAGAAGAGAAGCTCATTAAAGATCTAAAAATAGAATTCATTAAAGTCACAAATAGATAACAGTAGGATTCCTGTCTCACTCTCTCTTCTGGATTTGTGCTACCAGCTTACCTGGAAAAGATCACAATATTTTGTCAGAAGGGTCAACAGTATAGACTTAAAATACTGTGTCTGCCAGTCCGAAGATGTGCTTTTTCCAGTTTTCAAGTACTTTATTTTTTTTTTTTAAGATTTTATTGATTTATTTATTTGGGGGAGAGAGCGAGAAACAGCATGAAAGGGGAGAGGGTCAGAGGGAGAAGCAGGCTTCACGCTGAGCCGGTAGCCCGATGTGGGACTCGATCCCTGGACTCCAGGATCATGACCTGGAGCGACCGGCAGTCGCTTAACCAACTGAGCCACCCAGGCGCCCCTCCAGTTTTCAAGTACTTTAAAAAGTGACTGGATTCCTTGGTGCCGGGAAGAAATCCTTAGCAGGAAAAGTTGATTCTTCTGCTTGCAGTGCCAGCCCTGAGCTGACAGGGCCTGTTGGGTGCTTGTCCCCTCAAAGCTCTGAGTTTTTTTCCCTTCTGGTTGGGCACTGCTGACCAGAGAGGGGACTCATATAAGGCCGCCTTAATCAGATGGCACTTCAGGTCTCTCTTCTGGTTGTTTTTAGGAGGCGTTTCTTTTTGATTCAGAAAGCTGGAAAGGAAAATGGCTGCTCATGTTTTCTTCTTACGCAGGCAGGCGTCTGGCGCCCTGGGCTCCCTATGCCCTTTCCCTCTGTGTGAGGGGGTGAAGGAATGTCCTTGCCTCTCCTCTCCCCTCCTGCCATGAGCTTCCAGGGAGAATGGGGCCCATTGTCCACGGCAGTGTCAGGTCTGCTGTGGCCTCTGCCCTTTCTGCTGTGGTTACTGGGTGCTGAGGGCCCAGCCAACAGTCCCTTCCTTCCATGCGGCCCTGCCTTTCAGGACTGTTCTGAGGGATGGTCCTTGTGCTTTGTTTGCCCCTACGTCTGCCCTCTTTTGTCATGTCTTGATAAACATTCTTGTGGACCCCTGTGCAGGCCTGAGCTCACTCTTGCAGCAGATTTGAGGCCATATTTGGAGAAGCAGGCCTGCTGCTCCCTGCTGCTCCCAAGGGTGGCTTAGTGCTGGTCACAGGAGGCTGGGCACTCCCTCCAGGCCTTTAATTATGTTTGGAATCCTCTGGGAAGCATAGGATTAATCTATTTGTGAGTGCAATTAGACTTTAAATTTTTAAAAATTTATTTTGGCCTTCAATTATATCTCAATAAAGCTGGAAAATATTTGTTTTAGCCTTCATCAGCTGTAGAACTCGTTGAAGATGAAATGCCAGAATATGATTCTCCAGTTAGGGGAAGCCAGAGGGACTCAGCTTTTTAAAAAACAGTTTGTCTGGATATGGGTACTCGTCTGATACCAGACTGCCTTCCTGACCCATCCGGCAGTTCTCTTGACCCCAGGACAGTGTGTCCTTGGAAAAAAGAAGTGTGAGGTACTTACAGTTTTGGTGAGTGGACAGAGCTGCTGTTTTTTCAGGGTGTTAGCTTCAGAGAGGGAGCCAGATGTGTGGTCAGCTGTTGTGCTTTAGTAGGTTCTGTGAGGAGTAGGTGAGCGAGCTGGTGTGGCAGGAAGATGGAAAAGGCCCGATTAGGCCCTCTTGAAGTTTGCTAAGGGCTTTTCTACATGAAGTCTGTATGATTGCGTGGATGGCTGCTGAGAAATTTGTTCCTGTAAAACCCAGATTAGGGAGACTTTGGAATGGTCCTGTAAATTGTTGTTGATTATCTGAGTAAAATAATTCCCTTCTTTCCATGGTGCTTCAGTATGTCTGATTTCTTTGTCTTCTGTGGGAGTGTCTTAGGAAGCTGCATCTGGCACTAGCACTGCCCTGGGTGTTTGCCTTCCTCCTACCCCCCCCCCCTTTTTTTTTCCTTTTATTAGAGGGAGAAAAAATCTAGCTCATTTTATCCTTCTGCCAGAGCAGAGTGATACATTTCTTTTTTCGGTTTTAGCATTGGGAGTGGCATTTTGTTTTTATCAAATAAAGGAATAAAACATACTTGCCATGCTGAGGTCCCACTGCAAATGCCAGCATTTGTTGTAAGGTGGAATTGAGTTCTAAAGGAGAACTTCTTTCAGATAGTGCCTGGTCCTACATAGTATTTGGGGTCATGACTTCCCAAGAGGTGAGGTCTCATCACTGAAAGTCATTGCATTTTAGCAAGACCAGCAAGAGTTTTGGCACAAGCGTGATGAGGTTGGACGATGAAAACACTGAGTGTCCTCAGCAGTAGAAATGTGGGCCTGAGGAAGGAACCTACCAGATGTACTGAGTCCCCTGGGACCCTTGTATCCTAACGTGGCCCTAAGTAAGGCCTTTGACCTCTCTTCCTCAGTAAAATTGGGATAGAATATCCTTCCTATAGACTGTTGTGAAGGCGCCCAGCTGGCTCAGTCAGTAGAACATCTGACTCTTGATCTTGGGTTTGAGCCCCATGTTGGGTGTAGAGATCACTTAAATAAAACTCAAAAAAAGAAAAAAGAAGGAAATAAAGGTTGGCTGGTCATGTGCTCTACACCACCCCATAGTTGCTGCTTGTTAATATTATATTTGTCCTTTTCCTTTCTGGGTGTAAGCTATGAATCTAATACTTAATAAAGGCTGGTTATGTTTCTTAGGTTGAATTAGGGGTTCAGGGTGTTTTTTATTGTGTTTTATAATTACATATATAATAGGTGATTTTTAAGATCTTATTTGAAAAAAAGATCTTATTTGAGAGAGAGAGTGGGAGCATGGGTGAGTACGAGCAGGGGGAGGGGCAGAGGGAGAGGGAGAAGCAGACTCCCTGCTGAGTGTGGAGCTGGGTTTCAGGGCTCCATACTCATGACCTGAGCCATCTGATATTTAACTGACTGAGCTACCCAAGTGCCCTGTGATAGGTGATTTTATATGTAGCAAGTGTTTGATAGAAACAAACCTAGACACAACCCCATTGGTACCTCCCAGAAAGCAGCTCTGCCTTGACTGCTCCCTTATCTGTGGAGCTTTGAGTGCTATGGTGTCTTGTTGGGGTGGGGGGGGTCCTTGGAGGCATTGGCCCCAGTCAGGATGAGTAGAGGACTGAAATAGTTTGAGGACCAAGGTCCCTCTGTTAACTAATCATCTTTGTTTAGATTTTTTTTTTTTTTAAGTAATCTCTACGTCCAGTGTGGGGCTCAGACTCACGACCTTGAGATCAAGAGTCGCATGCTCCACCAACTCAAGCCAGCCAGGCACCCCAGCATTGTTTAGATTTTTAAGGAGTTTCTTTGGAGATTGTTGGTGCCCAGTTTTGTTTTCTTGAATCTCACCAGTGAAGTAGAAGGAGCATAGACCAGCAAGGTTGCCATGTGAGTTGAGTGATTGGAAATGCTTTGTTTTCTTTTTCTGTATAATGTTGATATCTTTTCTAGTTACAGGGCATGCCTTAGAGTGAAAACCCTTGGTTTTCAAAGGACTACACCTGTATTTATTTTTTCCGCACATGACCATATGACCTCCTGACTGGGTAACTTATAAAACTTTGACTTTGCAGCCAACGTGCACAATAAGAGACCTAGAGCAAGTGGGTGCTCCTGGTTATATGTTGGCAGCAGCAGATTCTGTACCTGGAACATGTAATTCAGTAGAGCTGTAGGGTTGGAATTCCTTAGAACAGGAATTTTACCTTTTTGTTGTTGTTGTTAACAGGAAGAACTTAGTATGGAATGTCCGAACCTTACTCTCTAAAGTTAGCATCCTCCCTGGAAATCAGAACTGTTCTGGGCTTCCTTGACTCCTTGAGGGACAAACTGAGCACAAATTTTTGGAGTGTGATGAGGGTACAGGGAGCGGTGCCCAACTTCTAAGCAGGGATTAATTATCCTAAAGGCAAAAATTGGTTTCCAGCCTTCAGGTGATACAGGCACTGTGTTTTATGATTTTGTGTTGGGTGGGAGCTGCCTCTGGGTTCCCAGTGGGGGAGTCTCCTGGTGATTTCCAGATAGTGGAGGCATTTGGTTTCTGACCTTTGTGTTAGGGGCAGATGAGGGGAGAGCTGTTGGTTGTTATCAGATAAGAAAATGACCTGATACCACCAGAGGGGAGTTGAAAATAAAGCTGTAAATTCTCACTCTAAATCCTCTTCGAGGCCAGAGGGGAAGCAGAGCCCACAGGGCTGCTCCCAGCCTGGGAGTCATCCCAGACAGTGCAGAACCAGTGCGGTCCAGAGGAGGCCACTGTATAGGAGCTGATTCTCAATAGAACAGGAGAAACCCCAGGGGCGCCTGGGTGGCTCAGTCGTTAAGCGTCTGCCTTCAGCTCAGGTCATGATCCTGGGATCCTGGGATCGAGCCCCGCATCGCATCGGGCTCCCTGCTCCGTGGGAGGCCTGCTTCTCCCTCTCCCACTCCCCCCTGATTGTGTTCCCTCTCTCTCTCTCTCTCTGTCAAATAAATAAAATAAAATCTTAAAAAAAAAAAAAGAGAAACCCTAGTGTGGAAGCAAGTCCATTTCTTGTCATTGTGGGGGGATTATTGACCTTGGGAGTTTTATTTCAGATTTGGGGCTGAGGTGGAGCAACCAGGACACCCAGTGGTGTACAGAGCAATGCCCACATACCTTAGCTAGTTTGCTCTTGTAGGTTGTCTGAAGCACAGAAATATTACACTCATATGAGATGATAGGTGACTGGATTATTTGTATTTTGTATGTATATTTTAAAGTCTTTATTTTGTGTCAGGTTCTTACCGTGCTTTAGGTGCGCTGGCACACCTCATGAATCTATGCTTATAATTGGAAAAAGTTAAAGACAAAAGGAATTTGATCTGGGAGTGTGTAAGATTAAATACTGACTATTAAGCAGTCTTACAAGACCAGCTAGCCTGTGGACTGTGGAGAGGACTGTCTGCTGGCGCCTGTTGGCACTGGGTTTCAGCGATTTGTTCCTTTATTCAGCCGGTGTTTTTTTAGTCCCTGTCCTGCCCTGGGCACTGTGCGAGGCTCCAGGGTTGGATCTGGTGATGGGCGAGACAGGTATGGGCCCTGCCCTAACCAGGCAAAAGAGGGAAGAGAAGTAAAGATTATTTCCTCTCTACTGGTATTTTTCGGAGAAAGTGTGTTTTGGAGAGGCTGAGGGTCCTACCCCCGGAAAGTGACCATAGGCAATCGGTGTGCCTCTGATTCATCGTAAGGGGTGGTGGGAGGCTAGGCCTGTCTCAGAGGGTGAATGAGGGATCAGGGAGAGGACCTTGGAGAGCCTGGGAGGCAGTTCTAGATGATGATGATGATGATGATGATGATGATGATGATGATATTTTTACTGAAGTTTAGTTGACACATAGTAGTACCTTTGTTTCAGGACACAATGATTAGACAACTCTACAGTTTTAGATTATTTTCAAAGCCAGGCTGACATTTGGGCACACACAGATGTGTCTGTGACCCAGAGTCAGTTCCTGGCCCTGATGCTGTGCCTTAGGTGATCCTGGTGGGACCTGCAAAATGGTGTTTCAGAGATTGGTCAAAGTGAATTGGGGGAAACCCTCTTGGTTTGGTGGTGATTTGGATAAGGATGTGCGGGGGATTTGGGGGGTAATTGAAGAAGCTGCAGGAAGAGATGGGAGGGGGATTAGAGAAAGGGGAGGGGAGGGAGAAGATAACAGTGAGAGGAGGAACTTTGTTAGGTTTGTTCTGTTAATCCCCAAGTCAGCTGGAGGCGGTAGGAGGCACAGGGACAGGGATGGGTGGGGACTAGAGACCATTGTGGGGTCAAGTTGGCTAGCAGTAGGGATGCGAGATGGGTACAGAGACTTTGGCCAGCCCTGAGATGATGGCTTTATGGTGGTGTAGGTAGAGTTAGCTTCTGAACAGAAACTGAGGCAGTGGGGTTGGACTAGGCCAGAGTTGAGGAATTATGGAATCTGAAAGGCCGTGCTGGTGTGCTTTAGCAGGGAAGCAAGGTAAAATTCTTCAGGCTGTGGGAGTCACAAAATCTGCAGTGGAAGGAATGATACCTGGAGGGGACGCATTTGGTCACCCACTTAAAAATAAACAGCACACCTTTACTCTATCCCTGGGAAGCAGTTGAGCGATGGCTCGAGGAGCCATACAGGTGACTGCAATATCAGCTTAATACCTAACAGCTGTTGGAGAGTGTGGGACCAGGGGGTTCCTAATGGCAAACCCCAAACTTAGAGGTACCCA
This sequence comes from Neomonachus schauinslandi, assembly GCF_002201575.2. Taxonomy (NCBI): domain Eukaryota; kingdom Metazoa; phylum Chordata; class Mammalia; order Carnivora; family Phocidae; genus Neomonachus; species Neomonachus schauinslandi. The sequence goes on along the minus strand of NC_058403.1, from coordinate 196,614,576 downwards.
CCTAGTTGCCTGTGGCGCTACCCTCTGTGTTCACCCTTCCTGGCTGGGTTCTCTTTCTGCGTGTGCTGCTTTGCGTAGTCTTCAAGCTCTTCCAGGGTTGGTTTGGGCTTGATGTTTACTTCATCTTGTTGTTATTTTCTTTTTTTGCACTTTTGCAAAATACTTTAATAAAATCTGGCTTGTAGGAGACAGCTGGATTCTATCATATTTGCTTCTGCATTCACTCTGTTGCAATATCATTTTATCTTATTGAAACAATATATTTTATTTTATTTTTTAAAAGATTTTATTTGAGAGAGAGCAAGAGAGAGAATGAGAAACAGCATGAGGGGAGAGAGGGTCAGAGGGGGAAGCAGGCTCCCCGCCGAGGTGGGAGCCTGATGTGGGACTCGATCCCAGAACTTCGGGATCATGACCTGAGCAGAAGGCAGTCGTCCAACCAACTGAGCCACCCAGGCGCCCCTATTTATTTATGTTAAAGTAGGCTCCACACCCAGCGTGGGGCTTGAATTCACCACCCTGAGATCAAGAGTCACATAGCCTATCAACTGAGCCAGCTAGGCGCCCCTAAAAAATATATATACATATATATATTTTAAAGATTTTATTTATTTATTTGACAGGGAGAGATATAGCGAGAGAGGGAACACAAGCAGGGGGATTGGGAGAGGGAGAAGCAGGCTCCCTGCAGAGCAGGAAGCCCGATGTGGGACTCGATCCCAGGACCCTGGGATCATGTCCTGAGCCGAAGGCAGTCGCTTAACCGACTGAGCCACCCAGGTGCTCTATGTATATATATATATTTTAAATCAATCCTTTTTTTAATAGAAAATTGGCATATAACATCATATTAGTTTCAGGTGTGCACAATAATAATTGGGTCTTTGTATATACTCTAAAAATATATTTTTAAGCTGTTTTTAAACTTTACTAGTATAAAATAAAACAAAAATAGAGAAAACAAGACCTGCCCCCCCCCCTCCAAAAAAGTATAGCTTAGTGAATTACAAGGTCAAGAACTAGAGCTTCGCTGGCCCCACCAGAGGCCCCTTGGTGGGTCCCATCCTTGCTATAGCCCCCTCCGTCCTTCCTTCAAAGGTGACCCCCAACCTACCTTTGCATCCATTTCCTTCTGTCTTTTTGGTTTTATCTCCCCAGTGTGTATCCTTAGGCACTGTAGTTTAATTTTGTCCATTTTTTAAAACTTCAGCTATCTTTTAAGTCTCTTTAATCTACAGATACCCCCTCTATCCCTTTTCCTTGCAATTATCTGCTCAAGACCCTGGACCCTTAGGCTCCCTGTGGGAGTCTTCCCACAGTCCAGATTTAGCTGATGGTGTCTTAGGGTGCAAGTCAGCATGCTCTTCTTCATATTTCCTGTGAATTGGCGGCTGGATCCAAAGGTTTTGATCAGCCTCAGGTTCGGACCCTCTGGCACAGCTGGGGTGGTTTGCATCTTTCGTCTGGAAGGCTGCTTTCCTCTTGTTCTGCACTGCTCACAGCTGGTACCCAGAGCACCACTTCCCTGAGGAGAGGTCAGGCCCAGCCCAGCCAGGCCCAGCCTCTCCGTGGCTCTGCAGTCCTCGTCAAACCAGTCTCTCCAGTACTGGTGTGACAGGTGTTGCAAGAGGAAGAGCCTGGATGTTTCCTCTGCCCTAATTCACCGGGATGGGCTCACAGCACCATCCATCTCTCAGGCCCTCCCTTCCCCTTAACTCTCATGCCTCTGCCTTTCCCTGTCTGTCCCTCTTCTTGTCCCCTCTCTTCAGCTTTCCTCCTTTCCTTTCTCCCTTTGTTTATATGGTGTTCTGATGGGAAAAAGGTTTGAGGCTTAGGAGAGGGATTCTCATCTGGTTTGATTGCTCATCATCTCAGGGACTGTGGAAGCCTCATTTTACTCATCTGTAAAATGGAGGTGTTGGTCTTGATGATTTAAATGGTTGCCTCACACTCTGTCCCATGAGTATTGTGTTTTACAGATTTTCTCTGTGTCTGAAAGCTGTTTCAGCGGATTTTCTTCTCCTCGTAGGGCACAGCCCCAGTGGTAAGGAAATGGAGAAATGGGTAGAGCATAGAGAATGGCCAGAATCCAGTCTTTCCTCCTATCTGTGCCATTAGGCCGGTGGGCTGGGTGAGCAGTGGAAGGCTCATGCGGGCTGTGGTCATGGCCTCACGTGCTGGTCTCAAGCTCTGGGGACAGAAACCTGCCCTTGAGCATACGGAGGTGTGTCAGCTGCTAGTGCTGCTGATGTGCCGGCAGGGGGCTGAAGATGCGGGCATGTGGAGGCCAGAGATTCAGTGTGAGAATAGGCCCAGGCTCCAGGCCCGGGAACTTGTCAGCTGGCCCTGGCTTTCTTGTTTGCAGGCCCCACCCAGCTTACCCCAGAATTTGATGGGCAGCCCCAGCCTGTGTCTGCTGTGAGGGCAACTCTGTGCTTCCCTCCGACAGCCGCTGCCTGATCACTGTTGCTGTTAGGATCTGGAGGTAAAGGACTGTGCTAGCAGCGAGCCTAAGCCTTCGTATATGCTACGTACTGAGCCCACTGCCCTGCCAGGGGGACTTGCCCCCGAGCAGAGGTACCGTGTACTGGACCGGGATTTATCTGGCCTTCCCCTAGTGCTGAGACACTTAACATATGCCTGTGGTGTGTGTTTGTTGTGTTCTTATTTCACACATTCAAAATTTCATTTATTGTATACATAAGTGATTTCAAAGACAAGTAAATTCAGATTTTTGCCTGCATTGTGTCTGTCCACTAAGGTTCCTTAGGCCTAAGGAGGTAGACCAGGTTTTGTTTTCTTGGTTTGAACCCAAGTTTTCTGAGGGTTGTCCTTTAGGGAGGAGAATGTAAGGAATTCCAGAGTCAGGGAGGTGTGGGCTGTGCTGGAGGAAGGGGAGGAAGGGCTGAAGAAGCTGCTTAGCAATGCTCAGGAGCTGCCCAGAGGAGTGGGTGTCAGGCAGCTAGCATGGCGGTGAGGGGAGTGCCAAATTTCCTGTGTGAGAGATCTTTACCATTTCATTTAAAAATTGAATTACTCAGAGGGCGCCTGGGTGGCACAGTCTCTTGAGTGTCCGACTCTTGGTTTCAGCTCAGGGTCGTGGGATCCAGCCCTGTGTGGGGCTCCGTGCTCAGCGAGGAGTCTGCTTAAGACTTTCTCTCCCTCGGGTGCCTGGGTGGCTCAGTTGGTTGGGCGACTGCCTTCGGCTTGGATCATGATCCTGGAGTCCCGGGATCAAGTCCCGCATCGGGCTCCCTGCTCGGCAGGGAGTCTGCTTCTCCCTCTGACCCTCCCCCCCTCTCATGTGCTCTCTCTCTCTCTCAAATAAATAAATAAATAAATAAATAAAAGACTTTCTCTCCCTCTCCTTCTGCCCCTCTGCCCTGCACTTACGCTCTCTTTCTCTCTCTCTCAAATAAATAAATCTTTTAAAACAATAGAATTACTCAGATTTTTTGAGACACAACTATGGCTACTTGCTTGGTACAGTAAAGCAGGAGTTAAAGCCATGTCTCCTGGTGTTCGCTGCTCTGGTGCTCTTTGGTGTCTGTGATCAGCGAGCAGTGAAAGTACTTAGAGGGAGTTCCTGCTTTCACCTCAGGTGGTTAGCAGGTAGAAGGCCCTGGCCAATTTATCCTAGGCCAGAGCTGAGTTTTCTCATTCTTCAGGCTTTGAAAATATATTCTTTTATAGATAAAGCTGTTTCACTGAATCTCTTGGTAACTAGTTGTATTTGGGTTTTTTTTTTTTTTTTTTTTGATGTCACCATTTTGTAAAAAATTGAAGTATAATTTATACCTGTAGCTAAATGCACAAATCATAGATGTATAGCTCAACACATTTTTACATATGTATATACCACTCAGGTCAAGATATAGAACATTCCCAGAAGGTTCCATTGTGCCTTTCCCAAGTCAGCATCTCCCCAAAAGTAACCACTCTTCTGACCTCTGTCTTTGGGCTTAGTTTTGCTGCTCTTCACCTTCATGTAATGATCGAGTGTGTGTGTACTCTCATTTGTCTGCTTTTTTCTTGGTGAACATTAGATCTCTGATATCTGTGTGGTTCTGCACAGCAGTTCTCTTTTGTTGTATAGTATTTCATATGAATATATCACAATTTATTGCTCTTCCTGTTGGTAGACATTTGGGTTGTGTCATCACGAATAACACTGATACAAATGTTCTTGTCCATGTGTTCTATTGCTGTATACCTAAGAATGAATTGCTGGATATATTTGATGTTTTAATTACTGGGAATTTTGTATATATGCCTCTTGTTGTATTTTATTTTTGAACATTTTATTATGGAAAATTTCAAGTACACTCAAAGACTAGAACAGTGAATCCCTACTCACAATTCCAACCACTACCCCACCCCACATAATTTTGAATCATGTCTCAGACACATGTCATTTCATCGCTCAGTGGTTTGGTGTATGGCTCTAGAGGATAATGTAGACCATAACATCTGCTGAAGGGCTTCATGCTCCTTCTCTCTGGTCCTGGTGTTCTCCAGGGTTTGTATTATGGTCCTCATGCCAGGGTATGGCTCCCAGTTCCTGTTACTCCTCATCTTGGTGAAGTTGCCTAGGTCATCTGGTTTTTCCAGGCAGCCTTCGAACCAGGAACTAACATGATAGAGAGTTGGGAAGGTCACTTTAGTAGGACTTTGGAATGTCCTTCGTTGTTGTGGGCACCACTTTCTGTTGGGTTGATTGTCCATGTGTATAAGTTAGACTGCTCTGAAAGATGAGTGTGGACTGGTGAGTACTTCTGTGCTTAGGTGCACCACTGCCTGTCTCGGATGGCTGCACTGGCTTGGGATAGATGGTTCTTTCCCCAGGGCCCCAAGAGTGGAGGGTGCCACCTCCAGGACAGCTGGGCTCCAGCGTTTCTGTCAAGCCCTACTCCTCAGTTGAAGGACAACAGGCATCAAACTTAGATGTGGACATAATGATGTAGAAAAGGTTAATGTTTTTCATAACAGTGAAGCCACAGGATGAAGATTAGACTTGGGAGCCCCAAAATAGTCTCTAGCGTCCCTCCCCTGTCCTTGTGTTCAGCACTGGAGTTGTTCTGGGGTGGGCCCAGGAGGTGGCCTGGTTCAGAGGGCTGGTCCAGGGAAGAAACAATGGGAGCAAAGAGCACCACAAATACCTTATTATTTGGAGTCATTCACCCATAAATTCTCCGTAGCAATTTTCCTCTGAGGTAGTCAAGTTTGACTAGAAAAACATAGCACCATGTTTTGATTCATTAATCATCTGGATGCTCACCTTCCCAAACTGTCATGCTGGCTGACCACTACTCCCAGTTTGAATTTATGATACCTGCTGCCCATCATGGCCAATATGAGAGGGGCAAACTGCTCTCTCATGTGTTTCAGCCTGTCCCACCCTCCTTCCTCTTCTTATGTTGTTAATGAAGGAGTTTGCCAATAACTCAGCTTTAGTGAAAGTAAGGGAAAAGTCACCCATATCTTTAGGCAGGAACGTAAATTGAAGGCATTTTGCCAATATCTGTCAATTCTAATATATATAACCTTTGATTTGGCAATTCCACATCTAGGATTTTATGCTCAGATTTCCTCCCAGAAGAATGCAAGTATAAAAGTGAGAACATCCTTGGGGCACCTGGGTGGCTCAGTCATTGGGCGTCTGCCTTCGGCTCAGGTCATGATCCCAGGGTCCTGGGATCGAGCCCCACATCGGGCTCCCTGCTCAGCGGGGAGTCTCCTTCTCCCTCTCCCACTCCCCCTGCTTGTGTTCCCTCTCTCGCTGTGTCTCTCTCCGTCAAATAAATTAATTAAAAAAAAGTGATGGGGCGCCTGGGTGGCTCAGTCGCTAAGGCTCTGCCTTTGGCTCAGGTCATGATCCCAGGGTCCTGAGATCGAGTCCCGCATCGGGCTCCCTGCTTGGCAGGGAGTCTGCTTCTCCTTCTGACCCTCCTCCCTCTCATGCTCTCTGTCTCTCATTCTCTCTCTCTCAAATAAATAAATAAAATCTTTAAAAAAAAAAAAAAAACAGGCAGGATATAGACACTTAGATGTGCTACAAGCAGCAAGGGTGAGTGAGGAGGTGGGTCCAGCCACTGGGGCTGAGGTCTCCCAGTTATAGTAAAATTTAAAAAGGAACAATTATGAAATATGTGATTTCATTTGAGCGTTAAGAATGAATTAAAGAGGGATGCTTGGGTGGCTCAGTAGGTTAAGCATCTGCCTTCGGCTCAGGTCATGATCCCAGGGTCCTGGGATTGAGTCCCACATTGGGCTCCTTGCTCAGTGGGGAGGCTTCTTCTCCCTCTGCCTGCCACTCCCCCTGCTTGTGCTTTCTCTCTCTCTGACAAATAAATAAATAAAATCTTTAAAAAAAAAATAAAGAGGGGCGCCTAAGTGGCTCATTCGGTTGGGCATTTTTGCCTTTGGCTCAGGTCATGATCTCAGGGTCCTGGGATCGAGCCCCCGTGTTGGGCTCCCTACTCAGCAGGGAGTCTCCTTCTCCCTCTGCCTCCCCCCCACCCCTACTCATGCTTATACACTTGCACTCTCTCAAATAAAATCTTAAAAAAAAAAAAAAGAATTAAAGAGAGGAGTGCCTGGGTGGTTCAGTCGGTTAAGCATCCGACTCGATCTCAGCTCGTCTTGATTTCAGAGTCATGAGTTCAAGCCCCTCATTGGGCTTGTGTGGAGGCTACTTTAAAAAAAAAAAATGAATGAATTAAAGAGAGATGTACTTGTTTGTGGATTTAGAGACACATTAAGTGTGTCATTTGTGGACAGCTTAAAAAAAAAAAAAAAAGCCCAGCGTGGCGCCTACTTAAAAAAAAGAATGAATTAAAGAGAGACGTACTTGTTTATGGATTTAGAGACACATTAAATGTGCCATTTGTGGACAACTACTGAGGAAACCCAGCCTGCCCACCTGAGGGCCTGGGATAGAAGCCTGCTTTTCACTTGTGCCCTATTGTATTATTGGAATTTGTTTTACCTCCATATGAATTACTTATTTTTTTAGAGAGGGGAGGGGCAGAGGGAGAGGGAGGGAATCTTTTTTTTTAAGACCTACCCATTTATTAGAGCGTGCACGCTTGCGTGCGTACATGCACACGTGCGTGCGTGTGCACACACATAGGGGAGGGGCAGAGAGAGAGAATCCCAAGCAGACCACCCCTAAGCGCGGAGCCCAATGCAGGGCTCCCTCCCACTACCCATGAGATCCTGATCTGAGCCGAAACCAAGAGTTGGATGCTTAACCAACTGAGCCACCCAGGCACCCCCATACAAATCACTTTTATTGCATTAAGCCCTAAGGTAAGGACCAGACAGCTGATGGCATCATTGTGAGGCTTGCTGTGTATCTTCCAAGTCATGATCGGGAATTGTTAGTGGGGAATCTGATGCTGAGAAACACTGGGTTAAGCCTGCTTTGATCTTGCGTTTAGTTCTGGGACCTCTGAACTTCGTGATGGTCTAGTCAGGGTTTTTTCTTCCAGGAGGGAAGGCTTCTGGGAAGGGAAGATGAAACTATTTTTAATCTTAAGCAAACATAGCCCAATGTAGTAATTTCAGGCCCCAGTGTGACATTTTCTTCCATTATAACCAAAGTCACTTTTAAAACAAATAAACAAAGCTCTTTTTTGTGTATTTTGTGTTTGTAGTGTTTCTGGAGGAAAATGCTTTTAAAATACCCGCATTTCCCCTGATAAACTTGGAGGGCTCAGGGGCCTAGTGGGATGTGTATTTTGAATCATGCAGTCTGGGAGTTTGGTGCCTGGACCCTGGAATGCTAGTGGGCAGAGTGCTGGGGTGTGAAGTAAGTGGTGGGGTTAGGGTTACATAGGCTGTCACAGTTTACAGAGCTCATGTGCTGACTTTGCCTTACAACTGTTGATGAATATCCCTGCTCTGCCAGGGAAGAATTGAGGTCCTAAGAGGGGAGGTGGGCCATGCCCCACATTCCTTTTTTTTTTTAAGGATTTATTTGAGAAAGAGGGTGGGGGGGGCAGAGAGGGAGGGAGAGGGACAAGCAGACTCTGCACTGAGTGCGGAGTCTGATTCGGGGCTTGATTTAATGACCCTGAGATCATGACCTGAGCCAAAATCAAGAGTCAGTTGCTTAACCGACTTGAGCCACCCAGGTGCCTCTTTTTTTTTTTTTTTTTAAGATTTTATTTATTTGAGAGAGAGCGAGTGTGGGCAGAGGGAGAGGGAGTGTGAATCTCAAGCAGACTCCGCACTGAGCATAGAACCCAGTGCAGGGCATGGGGCTTGATCCCACGACCCTGAGATCATGACCCGAGCCAAAATCAAGAGTCAGATGCTCAGCCGACTGAGTCACCCAGGCGCCCTGAGATGCAGCTTGTTTTGATGATCAGCACTGGTTAAGGAGGTATCTGGCAGTTTTCTCTACTGTAAAGTTGCTGTCTTTCCCTTTGCCATTAGTAAGTAGTTTATGGTGGGACACTTTGAGACTGTGTAGATATCCTGTTTTTCATTAAACTTTGACCTTCTACTTTTAGCATCGATTGATAGTTCTAAGATCATTCCTTCTGTATTGGTGTTACTTTATTCTAAGAAGAGCTTTCTTGCCTCCCCCATTTATTTGTTCATTTGGTTATTGGTTTATAAGTTCATATTGCTAACTTAATGTGATTCTTGTCATTATTTTGATGCCCAGATTGTCCCAGGTTTGGAAGCGGGAGGCCCTTCTGTGTTCTTTTGACATGTCCCCATCATTGTTTGAGCACTCCCTGAAACTCTGATCCAACTAGATACTCCAGCCTCCTTGCCCCAGCCTGATATCCGCCCTTTCCATAAGGAGCCTTGGTGCCTTTCAGTTGAAATGGCATTTAGAAACCAAGATATAGATGCATGGTACATCTTTTTATTTCTTGAAAGTCTTCTAAAACTAATTTTGTATTCAGTTACTTAATCATGTTGCAGTTAAATAAAGGAGTTTCATGAGTGTCCAGTTTTTTATTTTTGTTGTAAGTGGAACAAGTGAACACGATACCAGCAGAGTAAGCTGGACTTTAGCAACAAAATAAAAGAAGTCCTGCCTGCTCAGAAAGAATGTATTGCTACTTAATTGGTAGGGAAATGATCAGAACCACTGAACTGATCTCTAAAGAGGAAGAATATCCCTGGATGTCGATACCAGGGACCCTGAAGTCCAGCTCCCCAGGCAGTGCCCATGACTGTTGTCAGACCTTTGAACTAATGGTGCAGTGTCCCTTGAGGCAGTGGAGCACATGAACCCTGTGTTCCAGGTGGTCTTTGACATAGCTCTCCCCCAGGTGGGTGCCAGTGTCATGGGAAGACATGGGTCTGACCCGTGGCCTCCCTGTGCCGTCATTAGACTATGTGGGCAAATCAGAGCTGAGAATTTAACAAAGAAGAAAAGGTGTGTTGGAGGCTCATTAGATAGTGGAGGGCTGAGTTTAGCAGGTTTCCGGATGAAGCAGTGTTTGGGGACTGGGAGCTGGAGGATGAGAGGCAGCTAGAAAAAACTCCACTTAATGAACGCTTATGAGTACTTCTTTTGGTGCCAGACAGTGAGGGTGGACCTGATCCACAGGCAGCTGTCATGAGCTGCCTGGAATGCAAGAGCCGTGTGATGGCAGCTGTGGCTTGGGCAAGTTAATCTGGTGAACGGGGCTCCGGCTGCTGGCTCTGCCTCTTACTGGCTGTGGGTCTCCATTTTTTTCATGTTATAAGGGAGACGTTAGGTGTTCCATAGGGTTGCTGTGAGGATGCAGGGTCACATGCCAGTCTTAAGGTGTTGCATCCAGAACACGATACTCCTCATTATGGCAGCTGAGTGCAGGGTCAACCAGGGGAATAAGGTCACTGAGGAAGCAAGCTTAAGTTGGCTTTGGGTGGCCAGTGCATCAAAAAGGGGTGCCTTCTGCTCCCTTCTTCCTGAGAAGTCTCATGCTTGACCCTGGAGATGTGCAGCTGTTTGTGAAGTGGTAGAGCAAAGGGAAGGCATTAACTTTGGTAGAGTGCCACGTTTGAGGTAAAACACTGATTTGTGTTTGTTGAACACCTGTTCCATTGAAGGGTTGGGTTGCGCACCGTGGGAGTGAGTGGTCCGGGTTAAGTGGAGCATAATTGTGCTGTAGGAACATCTGTGGCTCTGTGTTCAGGAGGACATGCTATGGAGTGTACTCATCGATAAATGAGTGGCAGGGATTGGACATGCTTGGATAGGAGGAAAAGCCCTCTTGGAGTGATGAAAGAAGGGCAGTGCTTGGGAGAAAAGGACTTGGAGCCCAGTCCTGAAGATAAGTAGAGAACCTGAAGGTTCAGTAGACATGTCAATGCTGGGCAGTGATGCAGTGTCCCAGCTTGTGGAGGAGAGGAGCCCAGAGCCGAGTGACCAGAGGTCAGGCGTGAGCCAGGAGTCATGGACAAGGCATTGGCCAAGCCTGGGGTAGGAGGGAGTGGAGAGATGACAGGTGAGGCAGGAGGCACCCAGGAGGTAGGAAGGGGGTAAGGATCCAGTGCACACTTTCTCAGGTCTTTGACCTATTTTTGAGCTTGACAGGAAGGCTGGGTCTTGACTCACGTCATTGGGTGGTAACAATGGGCCCATCTCCCATGAAAGACCGAGTGAAAGTAGGTGTCTGCCTGGGTCCTCCTGTCCCTTTCTTCCCAGTGTTCTTGGATGGACAGACTGGTCTAGGAAATAGAGGCCATACTCTGAGGCCTTGGCTTTCCCTGGTTGGTGCTGAACATTCTCCTCTACTCTGTCCAGGCCTTGCTGTTTGTCTCCCACTGAACCAGTCTGAGCTCAGGACCCAGGTGAATTAGGCCCTGTTCTGGCCCTCAGTGGACGCTCAGTCTAGTGGGGCAAGTTTTTATTGGGAAACAAGAGAAGCTCATATAATTTTTTTGAGACTTTAATCTTCTAAGTAAGAAGTAAAGATTTTTATTTATATTGTTCTTCGTGGAGAGATTGAAACACAAATGGAATGGAGTTGGAATTAAAGAGCAGGTAGGGGAAGGTAGGACAGTATTTGATACTGAGTAGATGGTCCAAATTTGTTGAATAAGTTATCAAGAACATATTCCTATCATGTATGTTCTTATTAGAGCAAGGTGCTTATGGAGAAAGAAAAGTAATTTTTGCAAAAGCAAACAGTACGTGTTTCTGTAATACTTATCCAGTGTCTTTCATCTAAGGAGCAAAACAGATACCAAGTATCATTATTTAATTTGCCAATTGTCCAAATTATATCTGTCCATGCTATTGATTATTGTTGTAGTTGGTGTTATTTTATTCTGTATTTGGGTGATGGGCATTGGGGAGGGTGTGGGCTATGAGCGCTGTGAATTGTGTAGGACTGTTGAATCACAGACCTGTACCTCTGAAACAAATAATACATTATATGTTAAAAAAAAAAAAAAGATAGTAGGAAGGGAAAAATGAAGGGGGGGAATCGGAGGGGGAGACGAACCATAAGAGACTACGGACTCTGAGAAACAAACAGGGTTCTAGAGGGGAGGGGGGTGAGGGGATGGGTTAGCCTGGTGATGGGTATTAAAGAGGGCACGTACTGCATGGAGCACTGGGTGTTATACGCAAACAATGAATCATGGAACACTATGTCAAAAACTAATGATGTAATGTATGGTGATTAACATAACATAATAAAATTAAAAAACAAGAATACATAAAAAAAGAAAAAAGTCTTCTGAGAACGAACTTAGATTTAGAGAGAGCACAAGCAGGGGAAGCAGCAGAGGGAGAGGGAGAAGCAGACTCCCCGCTGAGCAAGGAGCCCGATGCGGGGCTCGATCCCCGGACCCTGAGATCATGACCTGAGCCGAAGGCAGACGCTTAACCGACTGAGCCACCCAGGTGCCCCTGAACTTAGATTTATAAAATAAAAATTTTTTAAAAATTCTGTTGGCCAAAAAAACCGCTGTTGCCCCGTTGCACCCTCTGTTGCTCTGTTCTCTGGAGTGCTGGGACCTCTGATAGTCACTGACCTCTTGCCTGCCTCATGCCCAGAGGACAGTCACACCTGAGGTTTTGTTGGGCAGGACTGCTTCTTTCCTGTCGAGGGGTAGATGAAGTTAGAACATGTTCACTCTCCTTCAGAATGTTTTGGAAATGATTTATTTAAAGCCCACTGTGTCGAGGCCCATAAATGCTGTGCACTAACCATTGGCAGGCCTTGGTAGCCAGGCACTGCACTCAGTGTTGTGGAGTCACCCAGCAGGGCATGAGCCACGGGGAAGTAGCCAGTACCAGACAGGTGCACACTGGTCCTGTGTGAGGTGCGTAGTGAGTCGTGGAGGTGAGCCTTGTCACTTCCTTAGCTCCACGGTCAGTGACAAATTCAATACTAAGTAGTTAGTCTGTAAAAGCGAAAGATAGCTGAGATCACTGGATGCATTACAAGTAATCTAAAAAATGGATTTGCAGACTTTAAATTAGCCCTCTGTGAATTACTTATAGTTGCTTACTTTATAGGGTTACCCTCCCAGAAGCCGCTGCTCCGAATTGCAGCTTCACTAACGCTTGGGGTTTGAGAGGTGGAAACTCTGGTGTCAAGAGCATGCCGGGTGACTTCCTGCTGCTTCTTAGCCTTTGTGCATGTAGAGAGCTTGAGTAACTTTTTGAGGTGTCTGTGGATTATGAGAGCTTGATTACTTAAAAAAAAGAAAGAACTCTAGCTCTCTACATAAATAAACTGGTAACTGGTGAACAAATTTGCTATATTTTTAGTTCTTTGTCCTAAGGAACTCTGGATTTTCCTTTAAGCATTGGTTGAACATGGTTAATGATCTAAGGCCAGCAGAGGACTGGAGGGTGAAAATCATCTCTAAGGAACCTTTGGCTTCCTATTTGCTCCCTCTCCAATTCTGAGGGCAGGTTGCTGGGTGGGACACTTAACTTAGGTTGTAACACTCTGTGAGATCCTGAAGAGTTCCTACAGAGGGACTGACAGAGAGAGAGTGAGGGCTGTGGTTTTTGTGGTCATTTTCTCAACCAGGTAAGAAATGTCTCAAAGCCAACATGTCTTAACTGCCTCAGGATGAACAGTTTGGCAGGGGTGTGGAGGACACTCTCCCCCATTCCCTGTTGGTTGCGGCTTTCACTGTTTCATCTCTGCATTTCCCACTCTCCCATATAGAAATCGTATCAAGAGATAACTAAGGTGGAGGGACAAGTGTTGGGACAGAGGCCAAATCCTGTTTAATCAGTCAAGCTCTGCAGGGCGGCTTAGTCTGAGGAGATAGAATCAGGGCTCTCGGATGCTCGCTCTTGCCTGTGACCTCTCTACCTTCCTGGTCTTTCCTCTTATCAAGCAAGTTCTGAGCAGGTAGGGCAGCGTCTGTCCCCATGGCTCAGAGAGGGGCTAGCCAGTTAGGAGGTGTGTGTTGCCATGAAATCCCTGATAGTGTCCTCTTGATCCATGCATGAAAGAAATGCAAAGAGGAGGTTCTGGACTCTTAATTAGGTCTACTCCTAAGACCACAGAGCTTAAAAAAATAAATAAATAAGACCACAGAACTTCTGATTTAAGATTCACTGGACTGGTATACAGCGAGAGGACAAAGATAAATTTTCTGCTTACAGAAGAGGTCCTTTAAGTAGTCAACTCCCAGTGCAGATAACTACATGGAGACTGGGAAGGGCAGGGTGCCTATGTGGTCACTTTGTAAGTGTGTGTGTGTGTATAAAATGTGATCTCTACACCTAATGGGAGGCTCCAACTCATGACCCAAACGGAAATTATGAGTTGGCCACTTAACTGACTGAGGCGCCCCAGACCTGCACTCTTTTGATAAGATGGAAGATCCATTATACGTGGTGTGGTGGTGCCTGAGCTGGACACATTTCTCTAAATCTGAGAAGAAACGAGATTTAGATTCTCTCAGTCTCCTTGAGGAGCAGCCCAGCATCCTCTGCTGGGAAAGGCTAGCAATGCAGGCACTGACAGGACCTGGCCCAGAAGTTTTGCCCTCGCCAGTTCACTGTGGCAAGCCTGATTGTGAGGTCAGTGCGTCAGGCGTCCCTGTCCTGCTCAGCATTGGCCTTGCCTACTCCTCACTGCCTGATGATAGTGTAGCTGTGGCTTTGAGGAGCAGGAGTTCCAGAAGTCTGCAAGGCCATCTTTTGGCTGTTTTCTACAGCCTTCGGAAGCACACCTCTAAAACCTACCAGAGAAGTTTGTAATGATTTAGATTTTCTAGTTGTTGCAAGGCTGAGGTGGGTAGCAGGGCCAATTAGAGCCATATGTGGGAGGAAAGGAATTCAGCTAGCAAGAAAGCCTGAGCAAACGGAGTGGGTGCTAGTTGTGTCTTGTCCTTTTATAAACAGGGTTTGTTGGTCTGGCAGTTTCTGGCATGGTTGAAATATTCTTGAGGGTCGAGCCTTAAGAATGTGGCCCAAAACAAGAGCGTAGCCAAAGCAGGTCACAACTTTAAATACTGAAGGTTGAAGTATGTGCCTAGATAAACACTGGGTGCAGTGGCAGCCTTCCAGTGAAGGTGCAAGAACCCCCGTTCACCAGGGCGAGGGCACCCACTCCCAGCCCCTCTGTGTTGTGAGGCTGCTGGCACGGCCAAGGGCTGGGGTAAGGGGGGACCTGACTAGGGAGCTGGGGGTGCTGGGGCCACTTCGGTGTTCCCTCTGTTTTGGAGTCTGATGAGCCAATTAGGTCAGGAAAGCCAGCAGTCAGCACACTTCTTCTCAGCTTAATTCATCCAAGTCATTAGCATATTAGTTTTGAGTGATGGCACTTACTTGTAATCTTTTGTAGTATAATGGAAAAAATATCAGGAAACTCCGCTTTTAACTTCAGAGTGTGAAATCAGATGAAGACTGCTTTTGTGCTTAGTGAATCATTTGAGGGATTTAGTGGAAACCGGTTCCCTATACTTTGACGTCTGCCGAGGGCCTGCTTAGTGCTAAGCATCTACTGGGGGAGAGGGAAGCAGACGGCATGTTGCTGAGACCCCAGCAGTGGACCTCTTCTGCCTCCTTTCCTCTCTGGGCAGCCCTTGGCACCCGGCCTTGACACAGGCAGACATTGACCATCCTGCCCTCAAAACGTAGTCCCGCTCTACCTTCGTGCTGAGATGGAAAGGAGTTTGGATAGCCAGGGGAAGTCTGGGGAGTCAGAAGGAAACTTTTTAGTTCCAGTAAGCACCTACTTGGTGTTTCTAAATTTGCCGATTTATAATATATAAGTAGTTAGTTTTATTATCTCTTGTGCTTTATGACTTAGTAATGTGTGTAAATCTCAATTGAATATTTTTAATGATATTTGGGAACACTGCCTGCATAGCAGATGAAGCTTCACACCTGGCACAGGGTAGGTAGTCGGTAAATATGCACTGAAGTGTAATTATTGTTGGGCTGTCTTGAGATAATTGTAATTTGCTTTAGTTGGGTTCTTGGATGCCACACAGGTACCCGGATGTGATAATTCATTCTCACTTGGATTCTGCTGAGTCTGGCCGCCGACCTCTCACACTTATTCCCCACCTCCAACCCACCTCTTACTCCAGCTGCTACAGCCAGATTGTCCTTGTCTTTGGGCTCAGTTTACCCTTTTCTTTTATATATATATATATATATATATATATATATATATTTATTTATTTATTTAACACAGCGAGAGAGGGAATACAAGCAGGGGGAGAGTCAGAGGGAGAAATAGACTCCCTGCTGAGCAGGGAGCCGATGCGGGACTCGATCCCAGGACCCTGGGATCATGACCTGAGCTGAAGGCAGATGTTTAACGACTGAGCCTCCCAGGCGTCCCTCAGTTTACCCTTTTCTGTTCTCAGTGCCCAACCTGGGCATCGATAATTAAGACTGGACCTAAGCCTCATAAATGTTTTTTCTGAAGTCTAATTGGTGTGACTCTGAGTAATGTGTGTGTGTGTGTGTGTGCTGAGCAGAGAGCCTGATGCGGGGCTCGATCCCAGGACCCTGGGATCATGACCTGAGCCGAGGGCAGCCACTTAACCAACTGAGCCACCCAGGCGCCCGACTAATGTGTTTTTTAAAAAAATATTTATTTATAATTGTGGTAAAAATACGTAACCGAATTTACCATGTTACCCACTAAAGTTTTTTTTTTTTAATTGTGGCAAAAAACATCTAACAGAATTTACCATGTTAATCATTTTTAAGTGTACAGTTCAGTAGTGAGTAATGTTTAACAGCAAGCGTCATACTGAGGTCAGTGGAGTGTAGAATGAACTGTTTCTCAGTGAGTTTTGTCACAGAAGATGTGAAAAATTGACCCAGATGAAAAACCACCCAGATGAAAAACCACGGTCCAGTGGAGAATGGCCTGCAGCCCTGGGTTTTTGAGCCTTTTCCTTCCCTTCCTCTAGGACATGTTTGCACCTGAGTGAGTTTGTACCCAGGTATTAAACCTTTGCTTCCTTCCTGCCTTTATTGAAAAAAAACAAACCACCATCAGCAGAAACCATTGCCCTTCCTGCACCTCTGCTTTTGGTATCTGTGATAAGTGAGAATTTGCAAGAGTTTTCCAAGTTCAAAGCAGCTTTTCTAATAGATGATTGTGTAGTGCTTGCTTCTCAGAGGTAATTTTTTTCTTCCAAATGTTTTTACTTTAAGTGTCTTGCTATGTATGTAACCTTAGACTCCTTTGGTGGGTTCTCCAGCTCCCTGGTGGTGTCTCTGTGGGGCTGCCTCCAATACCTCTGGTGATATTCCCACAGCTCACAGGCCAGGAGGGAGCTTGCCTCATGTCAGGGAGTCCTCATCTGCCTCCGGAGCTGTGAGTTCTTTTGAGGTTACACCTTGAATCTTCACCAGTGACTTGGTTCAACATCTTTCTCATCTGATGCTAAAGAGTGAAAAAGGCCCGTTTTTAACTCAAAGCAGAGAAAGCTGCCTGTCTTTTTGGTATTTGGAGCCCAAATAAACAGTGACTTCACACTATTGTTTTCCATTGTGTGGAGTACATCCTGTTGGCCATCAGTTTGAGCAGTTTTAAACTGGTTAACCCTCCAGAATTTTTATATTAATGTTAGACTGACATTTGACATTTAATTTTAACTTCTGAGTGGACAAAAGCTTTTATTTTATTTATTTATTTATTTATTTTTGAGAGAGAGAGAGAAAGAGTAAGCATGCACCCGAGCATAGTGCTGGGTGGGGAGGGGCAGAGGGAGAGGCAAAGAGAAGACTCTTAAGCAGGCTCCACACCCAGCAAGGAGCTGAATGGGGTAGCTCAACCTAACAGACCCTGAGATCATGACCTGAGCCGAAACCAAGACGCCCAACCAATTGAGCCACCCGCTGCCCCTGGACAAAAGCATTTTTGCTAGATGGAACCTAAAGCAATTGTTTCAGTTGGTTTTGCTTTTGACTTTTTCAAAACCATTTGAAACAGGGACATGGGATTTTATTGTTTGTTTGGTTTAAAAAGATAGTCCCATTTTCCTTAAATGTTTTCATTACTACAGCGAATAGAAGCAGTTTGAGAGTTTAAGTACAGTTTTTAGGTAACCTAGCTATTGGAGAGTAGCAGTTCCTGGGAGTGGTGGGGTGGGCTCCCTCTGCCTTAGCCTCATTTTGTGTAGTTAGTAATGGATTGATTATTACAACTTTTCCTTCATTCTTAGAAAGCAAAAACTAGTAGGGAGCTGTTCTTTCAGAATTTTAGTTAAGATATCTTGGTTTCCTTCCCTGTGGGCTTTTCTGCATATGAGGAAACATTAAGTTTACTATGAATTGAGTTGGTGCCACATACGCATTTGTTCCTTGCATTTACTGAGTGGAAAGCATTTATTGACTGAACTTCCTGTGTGCATGGGGCTCTGAGGAGGCAGGCTGAGCAGAAGAGAGCTGCTTCTTTCCTGGAGCTGGGCTTCCAGTGGAATCTTCTAGTTCCCAGGGACCCGAGATACAGGCATATATCTGTATGTATATATATATATATATATGCCCCCCCCCGCCAAACAAGGCACGTACTTCAGTCACATATAGCTGGGGATTAGTATTGGTGACAGGAAGGGCCGGAAGGATTCTTTCTTTCCTGCTGAACTCGCCTCCTGCCCCCAAAGTTTGGGGTCCTTGCCTGTCACTGTATAATGCTTTTGATTCCCTAGTTGCGTCCCCTGCTGACTGACTTGGTAAACTTAAAATACGCTTGTCTCTAGGGCAAGTATTTGGTTTACAAAGGACACCACCTTTTAGGCATTGCTGAAAACTTGACTTTTTTTTTTGCCTATCACTGGAGAGTTCCCAAGGTCGCAGGTGGAGAAAGAAAGCATTGGCATGGCCATTGGGAGATGCAGGGGATTGCCGGCTCCAACCCCGACTAGATCTGGTTCCTGTGAGTGAGGACACTTAGCTGAGCTGAGTCTTGGGGTCTGGGGCCCCTGGGCTTCCCGTGCCCACAGACTGTCCTTTCTTTGTCGGGGGCCCATTGCCCAGGAGCTTGGTGGGAGGTGGCCCTGCTCAGATGGTCTTCCTGTTGCCCACAGCCAGTGCCGTGGAAGTGCTGCCGCAGTGGTGCTGTTAGGTGCTGAATGTTCACCTGGCGCAGAGAGGGCTGCCGTGGGTACCTAGGGTACTGTGGGGCCTGCTTCCCTAGTGCTGCTGGCTCTTGGGGTAGGAGTGCAGGCTTTTACCAAGAGAGGAAGGAGACGGCAGCCTGAGTGGCAGCTCTGGGATAGCAGTGTCCCAGAGGGCTGTGGCCAGGCTTTGCAGGCTATACCACTTTTAAGGTTTCTCTGCCCCCCTGGGGTGGAATGTCTAGAACTGAGGGGTGGAACTGCTGCTGCCTGCAGCTATGTCCATTTTTCACACTTTTTATCATGGCTGTTGAACATGTGTTTAGAGAGCCAGGGGCTTCATCAAGGCTCTGGGAAGGTCCCTCTCCACAGAGTTGTATTTCACCGGGATCGAGGGCAGCATTGAACTCAGACTTAGTGGCAGGCACTGCACTGGATACTGGTACAGAGGGAATGAGTTACCCATTCCCACTCCCCATTTTTCAGTAGATCTTCGGCAGCTTCTCTTAGCCAGATAGTGGTGAGTTCAGCTGAGACATAACACATTCTTGGGCTGCCCTGAGCACTTCCTGGTGCTCTAGAGGGTATAACGTGAGTGCACATACACAGTATTAAAATGAATGGCTGTGTCAGGAAGACTGGGTGATTCTGCCCGAGTCTTTCTCTGGTTCCTGAGCAACTTCTCTGTATTATGGCCACAGGCTCTGTGTGACCATGGTTGAATGTTACCTCTCTCGGGGCCTTGTTCCCTGAAAAAATGAGTAGGAGGATCTCTGGAGTGCCTCCATCTCTGAATAACCAAGTGTGTGAGTAAGAGACTATGGAAGAACCTTCCAATGGGATGTCCTAGTTTGGGTGTTTGAATGCAGCCTGCCAAGTTCCTAGCATGGGGAGATGTGACCCTTGCTTATAGGAAGGCAGCATCAGAAAGACACAGGCTGCTTTTTCCAAGTTTCCAAAAGCTCTTTTCTCCCCGGAGCATGGAACACCAACATATAGCAGTTGGAGTTGTGCCCTGGACATCGCCTGCTTGCTAAATGCAGAGGCACTTAGTCATACCCATGAAACAGATACCCCATGTCGTCATGTGTCCGCAGATAGCCAACTGAGCTTATGTTCTTGGTAGGACAGGGTGTGTCTCATAGTGTTGCTGTTTTCAAATAAGCTGAGAATTTTTTTTTTAAAGATTTTTGTTCATTTATTTGACAGAGTGAGAGAGCACAAGCAGGGGGAGCTGCAGAGGGAGAGGGAGAAACAGACTCCCCTGTAAGCAGGGAGCCCCACGTGGGGCTGAATCCCAGGACCCTGAGATCATGACCCGAGCCGAGGGCAGATGCCCAACCAACTGAGCCACCTAGGTGCCCCTAAGCTGAGAATTTTTAAGTGGAGAATCAGATTAGAAAAGTAAAAGATTAACTGTATCTAAGAAGTAGAAAAATAAGTAAAGAGTAAAGACAGGAAGAAGCTAAAAAAACAAAAACAAAAACCAAGTCCTGTATCCTCCCCATTCATTCTATTAGGTGTGTGTCTGGAACTTTGTGTGTGTTTGGTATACATTAGTGATTGCAACACATGTGTCCTTGCTGCTCCATAGCTTCCAGTCTTGTGGGGTGTTGGTTGAGCTGAGCACTTTACTAAGTAAGAGTTACAATGTATAAGAAAGGAAAGGCCATTAAGAGAAGCACTATGCAACAGTGAACTATAAAGTTACAATTTAAAATAGTATAAAATGGGTGCCTGGGTGGCTCAGTTGTTAAGCCTTCCGCACAGGTCATGATCCTGGGGTCCTGGGATTGAGCCCCGCATCGGGCTCCCTGCTCAGTGAACCTGCTTCTCCCTCTCCCACTCCCCTTGCTTATGTTCCCTCTCTCTGTCAAATAAATAAAAAAAAATTTAAAAAAAATAGTATAAAACAGAAGACCTAGGCAATTCTAAAATTAAGTGATAAAATAAGCTATAAAAGGGGTACACAGGCACAGACAGGAAACTGGGAGATACAAAAACACACACAAAAGAATTAAAAGAAAAACCATTAACTTGGGGCACTTGATAGGGATCTGAGAAGACCTCTATCCAGAGTACGGTGAACCTGCATTTTGAGGAGTCAGAGTGTTTCCTTCTTTGCCTTTCCTGGTGGAGGACCCTGCAGCAGTCACAGGGAGTTAAGTGGTTCTTGGAGCTGATGCCCACAGGACCCCAGCTTCTAAGTCCCTGGTCATTTGGTGTCCACTTGAGGAAGTGTAGCATTTAACACTGCTGGCAAGTCTGTGCTGGGCAAAAGTGACACAGCCAGATGGCTGGAAGGAGAAGTCCCTTTTGGGGAATGGGTCTGAAATCCCATGAGAACTGCCTGGTTACTTATGGCCTTAGGGTGGAACAAGTTAGTGGAAACAGGAAGGAGGACAATGTTATACCTTGTATTATTCAGCACTGATGAGAGGATGAGAGCATGCCAAATTATAAAATATCTTCACTGGCTTTCTAAGGTAGATAAATTTCAAATCCCTTTTCATGCCTTTGTAGAGCAGCTTCATGTGTTTTGTTCTGAGCCTTTAG
This sequence comes from Neomonachus schauinslandi, assembly GCF_002201575.2. Lineage (NCBI taxonomy): Eukaryota > Metazoa > Chordata > Mammalia > Carnivora > Phocidae > Neomonachus > Neomonachus schauinslandi. The sequence continues at coordinate 196,593,498 of NC_058403.1, read as the reverse complement.
GGAGCAAGTGCTGTCCTAGAAACTAGGAGTGTGTAAACTTGGGTGACATGGGCCCCAGGAGGTAGAGGTGGACAGAGATGGGGTTGATGGATGGGGTAGGGTTGGGGCAGGGCAGTAGCCCCAGGGGCTGGGATCTGGATGCCATTCAGAATATGCCAGACACATGAATGAGGACAGGGCTTTCCAGTCCTGAGAAGGTTGTGAAGAAGACAGAGCAAGATGTAGTGACTGTTTTAGGATTTTTATTAGTTTGAGATAACAGTACTCAGCCAAGCCCTTCACCTTCACATGTTTCAAGTCTTCAGCAAAGAACATAGACTAACATTACACATAACTTGAGTATCTGCCACCCAGCTTTGTCATACCTTAATGTTCTATTGTATTTTTTTTTTTAAGATTTATTTTTTTAGAGAGAGCGCATGGCGCTGAGTGGGGAGCCTGACGCAGGGCCTGATCCCATGACCCTTGAGATCATGACTGGAGCTAAAACCGAGTCAGACACTTAACTGACTGAGCCACCCAGGCACCCCTGTTCTGTTGTATTTTTGTAAGATCCTATTTTAGGAAATAAAGCAGTTACAAATTTGGAGATCCTTGTGACCCCACCTTTTCTCATGCCCCTTTTAGAGCTGTACCTACTTCCTTCATGCCTCGACTGCCTCTTTAACCCCTGGCAACCACTAGTCTATTATCCATTTCTATAATTTTGTCACTTCAAGAATATTATAAAAATATAATGTATGGGGGCGTCTGGGTGGCTCAGTTGGTTAAGCAGCTGCCTTCGGCTCAGGTCATGATCCCAGGCTCCTGGGATCGAGCCCCGCATCGGGCTCCCTGCTCAGCGGGAAGCCTGCTTCTCCCTCTCCCAGTCCCCCTGCTTGTGTTCTTGCTGTGTCTCTGTCAAATAAATAAATAAAATCTTTAAAAAAAAATATGTATGTAATACATATATATGATGTATGTATAAAAATATAGTATGTAACCTTTTAGGATTAGCATTTTACACTCACCATAATTCCCTTGAAATTCATTCACTTTGTCTAGTGTATCAATAGTTTATTCCTTTTTATTGCTCATTAGTATTCCGTGATACGGATATACCACAGTTCGTTTACCCATCCATTGAAGGACATCTAGGTTGCACTGCAGTTGAAAAGCTATTTTCCCCCATTGAATTGCTTTTGTATCTTTCAGAAATCAGTTGGGCATTCTTGTTTTGTTTTTTTGTTTTTTTAAGATTTTATTTATTTATTTGACAGAGACACAGCGAGAGAGGGAACACAAGCAGGGGGAGTGGGAGAGGGAGAAGCAGGCTTCCCGCCGAGCAGGGAGCCCGATGTGGGACTTGATCCCAGGACCCTGGGACCATGACCTGAGCTGAAGGCAGACGCCTAACGACTGAGCCACTCAGGCGCCCCTGGGCATTCTTGTTTAAATCTATTTCTGGATTCTGTGGGTGCCTGGGTGGCACAGTAGGTTAAGTGTCCAATTGTTGGTTTCGGCTCAGGTTGTGATCTCAGGGTCATGGGATCGAGCCCCGCAGCGTTCAGCACAGAGTCTGCTTGAAAGACTCTCTCTCAAATAAAAAAAAAAAAATCTTTCTGGATTCTCAGTTCTGTTCCATTAATTTATGTGTTTGTCTCTCTACTAATACGGTCTTGGTTATTGTAGCTTGCTAAATTTTGATATTAGGTAGAATAATTCCTCTTTTTCAAAATTGTTTTTTGGCGGGTGCCTGGGTGGCTCAGTTGGTTAAGCGACTGCCTTCGGCTCAGGTCATGATCCTGGAGTCCCAGGATCGAGTCCCGCATCGGGCTCTCTGCTTGGCAGGGAGTCTGCTTCTCTCTCTGAACCTCCCTCCTCTCATGCTCTCTATCTCATTCTCTCTCTCAAATAAAAAAAAAAAAAATCTTTAAAAAAAATTGTTTTTTGGCTATTGTAGTTCCTTTGCCTTTCCATATAAATTTTATTTTTTAAGATTTATTTGAGAGAGAGAGAGCATGAGCAGGGAGGAAGGGCAGAGGGAGAGGGAGAAGCAGACTCCCTGCTGAGCAGGGAGCCCGATGTGGGGCTCCATCCCAGGACCCTGGGATAATGACCTGAGCCGAAGGCAGATGTTTAACTGACTGAGCCACCCAGGTGCCCTCCATATAAATTTTAGAATGGTCTTGTCTATGTATACAAAATTTCTTGCTGGAATTTTGATAGGGATCGCATTAAACCTTGAATTAGTTTCCTAGGGCTGCTGTAAAAAATTACCACAACTTTAGTGGCTTAGAGGAATATACATTTATTCTCTCATCGCTCTGGAGGCCAGAAGTCCAAAATCAAGGAGTTGGCTAGGGCTGTATTCCCTGTGGGCCCCGGGAGGAATTTATTCCTTGTCTATTCTACTTTCTGGTGACTGGTGGCATTCCTTGGCTTGTGGCCATATCACTCAAATCTTTCCTCAATTTTCACATCCCCTTCTCCCTCCATGGTGTGTATAATCTCCCTCTGCCTCTTTCGTATAATGACAATTGTGGTTGGATTTAAGGCCCACCTGGGTAATCTCCCTATGTCAACATTCTTTTTTTTTTTTTTTTTAAGATTTTATTTATTTATTTGACAGAGAGAGACACAGCGAGAGAGGGAATACAAGCAGGGGGAGTGGGAGAGGGAGAAGCAGGCTTCCCGCTGAGCAGGGAGCCCAATGTGGGGCTCGATCCCAGGACCTGGAATCATGACCTGAGCTGAAGGCAGACGCTTAACGACTGAGCCAACCAGGCGCCTCCCCCATGTGAAGATTCTTAATCAATCTGGGAGACTCTTCCTATAAACTAACGTTTACAGATTACATGGTTTAGGACCTAGTATCTTTGGGTGGCCATTATTTAGCCTATTACAAATCTGTATAACAGTTGGCAAGAATGGACACCTTTACTGTGTTGAGCCTTTCAACCATTAACACAATATGTCCCTTTGTTTGTTTAGATCTTCTTTGATTTCTTTCACCAGTGTTGTATAGTTTCCAGCATATGAATCCTGTATATGTTTTGTTAGGTTTGCACCTAGGTATTCATTTTTTGAGTGATTGAAATGGTATTATATTTTAAATTTGGTGTCTACATGTTCATTTCTAGCATGTAGAAATACAAGTGATTTTTGTATGTATATTTTGTATTCTGTGATCTTGCTAAACTCATTTATTTTAAGATCTTGCTTTGTAGATTCCTTGGGATTTTCTGCATGGATAATTATGTTATCTGCAAGTAGGAACAGTTTTATTTTTTCCTTTTTTTTTTTAAAATTTTTTTCCTTTCTGACCTATATGTCTTTGTTTCCTTTTCTTGCCTTATTATTGCTGTCTAGAACTTCTAGCACTATGTCAAATAAGAGTGTAAGAGCAGACATCCTTGCCTTGTTTCTGATCTTAAGGAGAAAGCATTCAGGCTGTTATCATTAAGTATAATGTTTGCTGTATGTTTTTTGTAGATGCTCTTTATCAAGTCAAGAAAGTCCCCTCTATTCCTGCGTTTCTGAGTGTTTATCACAGATGGGTGTTGAATTTTTTCAGGTACTTTTTCTGCATCAGTTGATATGATTATGTGATTTTTGTTCTTTAGTCTGTTAGTATAGTGGATTATGTTGATTGATTCTCAAATATCGAACTGGCCTTGCATCCCTGGAATAAGTACCACTTGGTCATGGTCCGATATAATTCTTTTTATTTGCTAAATTCTATTTGATAAAGATTTTATTTTTAAGTAATGTCTACACCCAGTGGGGCTCAAACTCACAAACTTGAGATTAAGAGTTGCATGCTGTACCGACTGAGCAAGCCAGGTACCCCTGATAAGTTTTGTTACAGATTTTTGTGTCTGTTCATGAGTGATATTGGTCTGTATCCTTACCCTCCTCTTTTTTTTTGGTACTGTCTTTGATTTTGATATCAGGGTAATGCTACCTTCATGAAATGAATAGGGAGGGGCGCTTGGCTTGGCTGGCACAGTTTGTAGAACATGTGACTCTTGATCTCAGGGTCATGAGTTCAAGCCCCATGTGTGGCATAAGAGTTTACTTAAAATTTAAAAAATAATAAAAAAAATAAAATGAATAGGGACGTGTTCCCCTTTCTACTTTCTGGGAAAGATTATGTAGGATTAGAGTTAATTCTTCTTTATTTTATTTATTTATTTGACAGAGAGAGACACAGCGAGAGAGGGAACACAAGCAGGGGGAGTGGGAGAGGGAGAAGCAGGCTTCCCACGGAGCAGGGAGCCCTATGTGGGGCTCGATCCCAGGACCCCGGGATCATGACCTGAGCCGAAGGCAGACGCTTAACGACTGAGCCACCCAGGCACCCCTCTTCTTTAAATATTTGGTAGAATTTGGTAATGGAGACATTTGGGTCTGGAGGTTTCTTTTTGTGGGAGCTTTTATTTTTTATTTTATTTTTTTTAGATTTTATTATTCATTAGAGACAGAGAGAGAGGCAGAGGGAGAAGCAGGCTTCCTGCAGAGCAGGGAGCCCAACACAGGGCTCGATCCCAGCACCCTGGGATCATGACGTGAACCGAAGGCAGACGCTTAACCCACTGAGCCACCCAGGCACCCCTTTGTGGGAGTTTTTAAATTACAAATGCAAATTCCTTAATAGTTTCCTTAATAGAAATTGTTTGTATGATATTGGGTGAATTGTGGTAGTTAGTATTTTTTTAAGGAATTGGTCTGTTTTGTTTTGATTTGTCAAATCTTTTTTTTTTTTAAGATTTTATTTATTTATTTGAGAGAGAGTGAGAGCAGGAGCTGGGAGAGGAACAGAGGGAGAGGGAGAAGCAGAACTCCCCGCTGAGCAGGGACCTGACACAGAGCTCGATTCCAGGACCCTGGGATCATGACTCAAGCCAAAGGCAGACGCTTAACCTGCTGAGCCACCCAGGAGCCCCAGATCTTTTTTATTATCTTTTTTTTTTTAAAGTAATCTCTCTGCCCAATGTGGGACTCAAACTCAGGACCCTGAGATCAAGAGTCACATGATCTACCAACTGATCTAGCCCCTCCTACTTATTATTGTTTTGGTATCTGTGGATCTATAATGATATCCTGTTTGATTCCTGATATTGGTAATTTGTGTCTTCTCTTTTTTGTCAATCTTACTAGAGATTTGTCAATTTTACTAATCTTTTCAAAGAATCAGGTTTTTTTTCATTGATTTTTCTATTTTTTTTTTTTTTTAATATTTTAGTTATTTGACAGAGAGAGACACAGCGAGAGAGGGAACACAAGCAGGGGGAGTGGGAGAGGGAGAAGCAGGCTTCCCGTGGAGGAGGGAGCTGATGTGGGGCTCAATCCCAGGACCCTGGGATCATGACCTGAGCCGAAGGCAGACGCTTAACGACTGAGCCACCCAGGCGCCCCTCTATTTTTGTTTTTAATTTCATTGATTTCTGCTCTTTATTCTTTCTTTCCTTGTGCTTGCTTTTGGTTTATTCTGCCCTTTTTTTTTTAAAGGTTATTTTGGCAGGAGCATAACATTATTGGTTTGAGGCTTTTCCTTTTTTTCTGGTGGATTCAGTGCTATAAGTTCATCTCTAAACACTGCTTTAGCTGTGTTCCACAAATTTTAACATAACCCACAAGTGTATTTTTATCTTCATTCAGTTCAGTATAATTTATTTCCATTGATATTTCCTCTCTGACCCAAAGATTGTTTAGAAGTATGTTGCATAGTTTTTGAGTGTTTGGAGATTTTCCTAATTATCCTCCTGTTACTGATTTCTAGTTTGATTCCATTGTGGTTAGAGAACACATTCAGTGTTAGTTCATTTCTTATAAGTTTGTCAGGGTTTGAGTTATGGCTCCACATATGGTTTATTTGGATATATGTTCCGTGGACATTTGAAAAGAATGTATGTTCTGCTGTTGTCAGGTGGAGGTCTCTATAAATGTTGATTAGATCAGGCTGATTGATATTTTTGAACTCTTTTGTACCCTTGCTGATTTTCTTTCTAGTTGCTCTCAATTGTTGAGAGTGTGGTGTTGAACTTTCCAAAACTAGAATTGTGGATTTGTTTATTTTTCCTTTTAGTTCTATCAGTTTTTGCTTCACAAATGTTATAGTTTTGTTGTTTGGTACATGTACATTTAGGATTGTTACTCTTGGTAGCTTGAGCCTTTTATCATTATATAATTTTCCTCTGTCTCTGGTAATTGTCTTTGCTCTGAAGTCTACTTTATCTGATATTGATAGAGCCTTTCTTGCTTTCTCTTTTTTTTTTTTTTTAAAGATTTTATTTATTTATTTGAGAGAGAGAGAAAGAGAGAGAGAGAGCATGAGGGGGGGAGGGTCAGAGGGAGAAGCAGGCTCCCTGCCGAGCAGGGAGCCCGATGCGGGACTCGATCCCGGGACTCCAGGATCATGACCTGAGCCGAAGGCAGTCGCTTAACCGACTGAGCCACCCAGGCGCCCATCTTGCTTTCTCTTAATTAATGTGTGCATGTTGTGTCTTTTTCTGTTCCTTTACTTTCTACCCACCTATCCTTGTCATCTCGGTATTGTCATTTATTGATTGTCTTCTTTAAATTCAGTTTGAGATCTTCCTGGTTCTTGGTATGAGTGATTTTTTTTTTGAGAGGGAAAGAAGGGGTGGGGGGGGGGGGGGGGGGGGGAGCAGAGGGAGAGGTAGAGAGAATCCCAGGCAGGCTCCACACCTAGCACAGAGCCTGATGTGGGCTCAGTCCCACAACCCTGAGATCATGGCCTGAGCTGAAACCAAGAATTGGATGCCTAACCAACTGAGCCACCCAGGCACCCCTGATGAGTGATTTTTGATTGAAACCTGAACAATTTTGTATTTTGTTCTGAAACTCTGATTTTTTACCTGGCTTTTTCTAATACTCTGGCAGGGGACTGGTGAGGGAGGTACTGCCTGATTACTGGGAAGTAGAGGTAGAAGTCCAGGTTCCTTACGCAGCCTTTTTTTTAATTGAAGTGTAATTAACATACAGTATTCTATTAGTTTCAGGCGGACAACATAGTGATTCAGCAGTTCTATACATTCCTCTGTGCTCACTGTGATAAGTGTAGAGTCACCATCTGTCACCAAACACTATTACAATATTATTGACTATATTCCCTATGCTGTACTTTTTATCTCCACGACTTACTTGTTTTATAACTGGAAGTTTGCACCTCTTTTTTTTAAAAGATTTACTTATTTGAGAGAGAGCAGTGTGAGCCTGGGGGGCAGGGGGGGGGGCGGGTAGGGATGAGGGCTGAGGCAGAGGGAGGAGAGAAGCCGACTTCCTGCTGAGAGCGGAGCCCCAGTTCGGGGCTTGATCTCAGGACGCTGAGATCAGACCTGAGCTGAAATCAAAAGTTGGAGGCTTAACCGACTGAGCCACCCAGGGGCCCCATGTTTGTACCTCTTAATCACCTTTATCTGTTTCACCCATCCTCCCACCCACTTCCCCTCTGGCAGCTACCAGTTTGTTCTATTTAAGAGTTGGATTTTGTTTGTTTGTTTGCCCCACTCAGCCTTTTTTGACACCTGAAGCCTGGTGAAGTGTTTGTTAACTGCTGGGTAGGGGTGAGAATTCTCGTTCCCTCTTTACCATTGAGCAGTGGTTAACGTTCTGACACTAGTTCTTCTCTGACACCAGCACTGCAGGAAGTGGGAGATACTCCTTGTTACTCTTCGGATGGGCATAGAAATCTAGGTTTGGTTTCCACAGACACTGAGGGACTAGAGAAGTAGGCCAGGTGGTGCATTGTTACTGGCCAGTGGGGGTAAAAGTCCCAGCTCCCTACTTGGCCTTCTCTGATACCACCCCAGTGGGGATGTTAGGGAGCCTTATTACAGCCTCATGAGGGTGGAAGTCTAAGGCTCTCCATTTGGCCTTTGGGTGGGAGTGGGGCCATAGTTTTTTCTGTGGTGTTTGGCTAGAATAGAGCTGTTACTGTCTAAATGTTTTCTGTCTTGCTATGCTACCCCCTTCCTGCTCCTTTGGCTAAAGAGAGCAGACTTTTGTTGGGACTCTCTTTTGTATCATCTGTTGGCATTTCTGGGTTGCCAGCATCTTCAGCTCCAAATCTGGGATGTTTGAGTGAAAAAGAAAACCCAGGGAACTCACCACTGTGTCTTTCCTTAAGTCCTGAGGTACCTCACTGGTCTGCCTTCTTCTCTTGACTTTTTAGAGTCTCGTGTTTATATATGATGTCTAGGATTTTTTGTTGTGTTTAGTGGGAAACTAGGGGAAAAATATGTCTACCTCATCTTCTTAGATGTGGAAGTCCAGTTTTTTTCTTTTATGCTTTTTTATGTCTTGTTAAATGAAATCCTTTCTTACCCTGACATTCTACTATATTCTAAAATTTTGGGGCGCCTGGGTGGCTCAGTCAGTTAGCATCTATCTGCCCTCAGCTCAGGTCATGATCCCAGGATCAGCTCCTTGCTCAGCAGGGGGCCTGCTTCTCCCTCTGTCTCTGCCACTCCCCCTGCTTGTGCTCTCTCTCTCTCTGTGTCAAATAAATAAGTAAAATCTTAAAAAATAACTAGGGCTAGGTATAACTGCTGTTTATAAAGTTATTTTCATAGAAAAATACTTATAAATCAGGGGCACCTGGGTGGCTCAATTAGTTAAGCGTCTGCCTTCGGCTCAGGTCATGATCTTGGGTCCTGGGATCAAGCTCCACATCTGGCTCCCTGCTCAGCAGGGAGCCCTGCTTCTCCCTCTGCCTGCCGCTCCCCCCCTGCTTGTGTGCTGTCTCTCACACAAATAAATAAAAATCTTAAAGAAAAAAATAAAAAATTTGAAGTTCTGTTTTTTACATTTGTATATCTAATTCACCTGGGTTTTATCTTATTTATGATGGAGAAGTGAGGGAGGACCTTAACTGTACTTGATTTTCTTCATAGATGGCCACTGGTCCTGGTGCCTTTGAACAGCTCCTTTGCAAGCTGATTTTGGGCTCTCTGGTTCCACAGTCCACTTCTACTCTGCCGCTGTAATGCTGCCTTAAATATAAGTAGCTTGGGCGCCTGGGTGGCTCGGTTGGTTAAGCGACTGCCTTCGGCTCAGGTCATGATCCTGGAGTCCCGGGATCGAGTCCCGCATCGGGCTCCCTGCTCGGCAGGGAGCCTGCTTCTCCCTCTGACCCTCCCCCCTCTCATGTGCTCTCTCTCATTCTCTCTCTCTCAGATAAATAAAATCTTTAAAAAATAAATAAATAAAATCTCTTTAAAAATAAATAAATAAATAAATAAATAAATAAATAAATAAATAAAAGTAGCTTTATGATAAGTCTTTGTTTGGTAAGCTAGGACTCCCAACCTTCAAAATTATTTTACTTGGGTTTTGGCTGTCTCATGAATTTTAGTTCAAAAACAACATAGGAACAGGAATGGCAAAATCAATAGCAAAAAAAAAACAACAAAAAAACCCCCAGCCATTTTGGAATTGGCTTGGATTCGCATTCACTTTACAGTACACTGCCCACTTCAGTGACCTTGTTTTTTTTTTAGCAATATTATTTACTTTGCATTACCCCAGTCAAAAAAATACCATGTGGCCCCTCAGCAGCTTGGCTCAGGGCAGGGCTTGCTTCTTTTCTAGAATGGGAAATTGCTCTGGTCACCTTGAGGACACCCAGCAAGTCCCATAATGCATCTTTGTGGCTCTCAGCCTCAGGGCAGGCGTTCTGAGCTGCCTGCACTGAAGCCAGTCAAAAGTATGAGGGACAATGTGCAGGGTTCTAATCTCTCTTTTGGGGGTGGGGAGCAAGAGAGGCCAAATGAGTTGTGTTCACTGGCACTGAATTTGCAAATACGGGTTTCATAAACAAGTCCTACGATTAGTGCTTGGGGTGTGAGGAGTGAGCAGTGCTGAACTTGTCTGTGCAAATACTTGGTTTTTTAGTCTCTTCAGAAGCATTGTTTTTTTTGTTGTTGTTGTTGTTGTTGTTTTTTTCGGCAGAGGGTGAAGGAGAAAGAGAATCTTAAGCAGGCTCCATGCCCAGTGTGGAGCCAGATGCAGGGCTCGATCTCACAACCCTGAGATCATGACCTGTGCCAAAATCAAGAGTTGAACACTTAACCAGTGCTTAACCAAGCCACCCAGGTGCCCCAAAAGCATTGTTTTAAGACTTCATAATTGTTACATTATCCACATTGCTTGGTCTCTATATATACAAAAAAAATTTTTCCCCCTGAAACATTTCAAAGTAAATTGCAGAGATTTTTGATACTTCAGCCCGAAATCCTTCAAAAGTAAGGACAGTCTCTTATAGAACCACACTACTATCATCTCACCTAAGAAAATTAACAATAAATCCAATCTCCAGCCCAGAGACAAAATTCCCCAATTACTCCTTTTGGAGCTGGGGTTTTGTGTTTTTTGTTTCTTGAAGTTTTTTAATTTTTAATTTTTTGTTTTAAGTAAATCCAGATCCAGTCAAGATGCACACACTACATTTGGTTGCTGTTTCTAAATCTAGAACAGCCCGCTTGTGTTTAGGGGTGTCAGCATTTGGACAGACCAGGCCAGTTATCTTGTAGAAGGTCCCATATTCTAGATGTCTGATTGTGTCTTCATGACTCCTATGTTTGCTATAAACTGGGAGTTAGGTCTAGAGCAGCACTGCCCAACAGCAATATAATGTGAGCCACACATGTGATTTAATATTTTCTGGTAGCCAAGTGAAAAAATAAAAATAAGGAGGAATTAATTTTGGTAATGTATTTTATTTAACGCATTTCTTTATCATTTATTAATGTAATTATTTACTTAACATTTAATAATATATTTTATATCCAAAATAATATCATTTCAATATGTAATCAATATTTTAAAAGTATTGAGGAGACATCTTACATTCCTTTTTTATGCTAACTTTTCAAAATTCAGTGTGTATTTTGCCCTTAATGGGCCAGCCACATTTCTAGTGCTCAGTGGCCACATGTAGCTGGTCCCTCTGTACTGGACAGCACAGGGTGAGACTTGATCCAACTCAGGGTAGATGTTTTTGTTAACCTTAGGGGGTAGTAACTGCCGTGTACAACTTGGAAACCATGGGGTCGGCTAAAGTCTGAGTCTATTGTCTTTTTTTTCAGGCCCTGGGATGGAGCAGGTGTGCAGAGGGTGAAGACCCAGCTCTGGGACCAAGTCACTTGCCTCCTTTCTTAGTGAGACTGTCGGCTTGAGCAGACCCAGGCCGGGATGAGGATGTCTGCAGGCCTTTGGCTGCTGCTCCCCCTCTGGGGGAAGACCTTTCTCCTTCTGCTTTCTGTGGCCGTGGCTCAGTCCCATTGGCCTTCAGAGGCCGGCAGGGACTGGGAGAACCAGCTCGAGGCGTCCATGCACTCAGTGCTCTCAGACCTTCACGAGGCTGTTCCCACAGTGGTGGGCATTCCTGATGGCACGGCTGTTGTTGGGCGCTCATTTCGAGTGACCATTCCAACAGATTTAATTGCCTCCACTGGAGAACTCATCAAGGTGAGACTGGATATAAAGCTTATGTGAATGGGGAAGAATTCTCATCTGCATTTTGGTTTTAGTTGTTTGCTTGTTTTTGTTTTTTTCGCTTTCCATTCTAAGTTCCAGCAGTTCTGAACTCAGTTCTTCCAGGACCTGTGCAGTTACCGTAAGAGAGGGACAACCACTGATACTTACAAGAGGGTCCCCAGATATCTCCGTATAGCATCTAAACTTTTATTCTTGCTCCCGTTTTTGAAGGTGTTACCATTAAAAAGCCTTTACATCTGTGGTTTGGAAACTTTCATGGTCATAGGGTAAGGTTTGATGGAAGGGCTTATGTGTAGAAAAAGGTCTTCTTTCATTAACCATGGTATTAAACCCAAGAAATACAGAACTTTGAAATGATTTGAACCTATTTTTATAATAAAGGTATAAGTAAATATAGAAGTTTTGCTCTTATTTGGTGTTGTATGTTTACTAATGTATTTGATTACTTAAGAACCGGTATTAGTATGCAGACTTCAGCCTTGCCCCATCTTCTTTGGTGAAGCAATCCAGAGAACAAGGGGACCTGAGACCCATGTGACAGGAGAATGTCTTGTCTGGCCCAAGATGGAAATCAGGTGAAATAGGAAGCTTTTGTGTCAAGAAGCACCATCCCTTTGTCTGGGGTTGTGGGTCCTTGGAATTTCCCCTGGATCCTGAGTGAGTTTGCATGGTGGCCACATGATGGGTAGGGTCTACCCCTCAAGTTATGAACATGTCTTAGAGCAGAGGTCAATTCTTTCTCTTAGAGGGCCAGATAGTAAATATTTTAGGCTTTGCAGGCCGTGTGGTTTCTTTTTTTTTTTTTTAAGATTTTATTTATTCATTTGAGACACAGAGATAGAGAGAGAGAGAGAGAGAGAGAGATAAAGCATGAGCAGGGAGAGGGGCAGAGGGAGAGGGAGAAGCAGGCTCCTCGCTGAGCCAGGAGCCCGATGTGGGGCTTGATCCCAGGACCCCGGGATCACGACCCGAGCCGAAGGCAGACGCTTAACCATCTGAGCCACCCAGGTGCCCGGCCGTGTGGTTTCTATTGCAACTCCTCAACCCTGCCAGTATAGTACAAAAGTAGCCATAGATAATGTGTAAATGAATGGGCATGAGCATGTTCCAATAAAACTTTACTTATGGACACTAAAACTAAAATTTGAATTTCATATAATTTCCGCATGTCAAAAGATATTCTTTTGATTTTTTTTTTCTCTCAATCATTTGAAAATGCAAAAACCATTTTTAGCTCATAGGCCATACAGAAACAGGTGGTAGGCCACATTTGGCTCTTGGCCATAGTTGTCCTATAGAATTCTTCCCCTAGAGGTGTGGCTTCAAAATGAACTAAAAATATCCCAAGATTTGTATTTTGTGTTGGTAGTTTTTATATCTCTTTTGCCTTTAGAATTCTGCAAACACATAGTGTTCTGGTTATCTATTGGTGTGTTTAAACCACCAAAAGTTAGTGGTTTAAAACTCCCAGTTTGTTTTGCTCACAATTTTGTGGCCAGGAATTCAGGGAGTCAGAGCTCATCTGGAAACCTCATTTCTGCTTCACATGGCACTAGCTAGAGTGGCTCATATGGGGCCGGAGGGTCAACTTCTAAGATGGCTCATTCATGGCTGACAAATTGGTGCTGCCTGTTGACAGGGAGCTTAGCCAGGGCTATTGGTCAGGGTCCTTGGTTCCTCTCCATGTAGACCTTTCCCTGGGCTGCTTGGATTTCCTCATAGCACAATTAGCTGGGTTCCAAGAAACAGGAAGTGGAAGCTGCCAGTCTCTTAAGGCCTGGCTTGGTAACTTGTATAGCAACACTTCATTGTACTTATTCATCAAAGCACACACAGCCTCTGGTGGGTTATTACCAACTTTCTCCTCTCTGACCCACAAGCCCTAGGCATCTAGATTAGACATGGTCACAAATGCTATGCCACTCTTCCCACTGAGAGGCGGATCTATGCCGCTTTCCCTTGAATCTGGGCGGACCCACTCCTTACCTGCACCTTCCCTGTGCTCCCTTCATTTTCCTTGCCGGCCCCCTTCTCTTTAGGTCATGGCTTGTTCTCAGGGTGGCCTTCTGATCTCAGAGACGGTCATTACTCTAAAGATCCTGGCTTAGTTCCACAGAGCTTGTTCTAGTTTGCAGAAGTTTTCCATGTCATCTTTGTAATTAATGCCCCAGCAAGCCAGATGCTAGTCTGACCATTAGAAAAAGAAGAGTGGCAGTTTTGGAGGTACAGTTCTTGTCCACCTTCAGATTTGATCTTCTGAATAGCCAAACCCTGTAGTGGTTGCCCTTGTTCCAGTGGTCACTGGAATGTTTTACATGGATTAGTTTTGACGAAAGGTGCCTTGAATCAATACAGTGAGTGGTATTTGCTGTATCTGGCAGAGAAATATTTAACAGGCTTATTCACCAGGGGAGTAAAGAGATTTTACTGGGAAAACAGGATTTTATCTGAGCACATTTATCTGTAGAAAGCAGACCATTTAGTAGCTGATCAGCCTGTAGAAAAACAGATGAAAATGTGTGACTATTCCAGACAGTCTTACCATCAGGGTTATGTGGGGTGGGAAATCAGATCAGAAAGCATGACTTCATCTCTGAAGCTTCGGTTTCCCTATATGTGAAACATGATTAATAAATATTTATATAAAAAGTCTTTTATTTTCTCATTATAATAATGATACATAAATGTGTGTTGTAGAAAAGGGTGAAAGAAAAATCTCTTGTGGTTCCTGCCACTCAGACTGAACTCTTTGATCATTTTCTGTGTTCATAAGGAGGTGTCCATATCATACACACACAGACATCTTAGACTTGGAATCATACCATATATATTTTTTTATTTTTAAAATTTTAATTTTGTTATTTATTTATTTAAAATCAATTGATATATATTATTAGTTTCAGAGGTAGAGGTCAGTGATTCATCAGACTTATAATACCCAGTGCTCATTACATCCTGTGCCCTCCTTAATGTCCATCACCCAGTTACCCCATCCCCTCACCCACCTCCCCTCTAGCAACCCTCAGTTTGTTTTCTGTAGTTAAGAGTCTCTTACGGTTGGGCGCCTGGGTGGCTCAGTTGGTTAAGCGACTGCCTTCGGCTCAGGTCATGATCCTGGAGTCCCGGGATCGAGTCCTGCATCAGGCTCCCTGCTCGGCAGGGAGCCTGCTTCTGCCTCTGACCCTCCCCCCTCTCATGTGCTCTCTCTCTTTCATTCTCTGTCTCAAAAAAAAAAAAAAAAAAAAGAGTCTCTTACGGTTGTCTCCCTCTCTGATTTTGTCTTATTTTATTTTTCCTTCCCTTCCGGGCGCCTGGGTGGCTCAGTTGGTTAAGCAACTGCCTTCGGCTCAGGTCATGATCTTGGAGTCCCGGGATCAACTCCCACATCGGGCTCCCTGCTCAGCGGGGAATCTGCTTCTCCCTCTGACCCTCCCCCTCTCATGCTCTCTCTCTCCCATTCTCTCTCTCAGATAAATAAATAAAATCTTTAAAAAAAAAAAATATTTTTCCTTCCCTTCCCTTATGTTCATCTGTTTTGTTTCTTAAATTCCACGGAAGATGAGTGAAATCATACGGTATTTGTGTTTCTCTGACTGACTTATTTCACTTAACATAATACCCTCTAGTTCCCTCCATGTCGTTGCAGATGGCAAGATTTCATTGTTTTTGATGGCTGAGTAATATTCCATTGTATATTTGTATCACATTTTCTTCATCCATTCATCTGTTGATGGACATCTGGGCTCTTTCCACATTTTGGCTGTTGTGGACATTGCTGCTATAAACATTGGGGTGCATGTGCCCCTTTGAATCTGTGTTTGTACCCTTTGGATAAATACCTAGCAGTGCAATTGCTGGGTTGTAGGGTAATTTTTTTTTTTTTTTTAACATTTATTTAGAGTCTGGGATGCCTGGGTGGCTCAGTTGGTTGAGCGTCTGACTCTTGATTTAGCTTAGGGTTGTGAGCCCACATTGGGCTCCGTGCTCAGCAGGGAGTCTGCTTTTCTCCCTCAGCCTTTCCCGCTGCTGGTGCACACACGTGTGCGTGCTCTCTCAAATAAATCTTAAAAAAAGAGATTTATTTATTGGGGTGCCTGGGTGGCTCAGTCGGTTGAGTGTCCAACTCTGGATTCCGGCTCAGGTTCTGGTCTCCAATGTGGGACTGAGCCTCACATCAGGCTGCATGCTGGGCGAGGAGTCTGTTTGGGGATTCTCTCCCTCTCCCTCTTCCCCACCCCCAGCTCACACTTGCACTCTCTCAGATAAATAAATCTTTAAAAAAATATTTATCTGAGAGAGAGAGAGAGCAGGGGGCGGGTGGGGCAGAGGGAGAGAGAGAATCTCAAGCAGACTCCCTGCTAAGCGTGTAGCTGATATAGGGCCTGATCCCATGATCCTGAGATCATGACCTGAGCCGAAATCAAGAGCTGGAGTCTTAACCAACTGAACCACCCAGGTGCCCCCATACTGGAAATATTTTTAAACCTACTTTTTTTTTTTTTTTTTTTTTAAGATTTCTTTATTTTAGAGAGAGCAGGGGCAGAGGGAGAGGGAGGGAGAATCGCAAGCAAACTCCCTGCTGACCGCAGAGCCTGACAGGGACTCAATCTCACAACCCTGAGATCATGACCTGACCAAAACCAAGTCGGATACTCAACCGACTGAGCCACCAAGGCACCCCTAAACCTACCTTTTTTTATTCACTGTAGCTTGATTTTTTTTCCCTCATGGTCATTAAGTATTCTTTGGGAATGTGACTTTTAATGACTTGCCCGATATTCTTATGTATGTGAGGAATATTTCAGATCTTGGTCCCAAGGAGTGTTGTTGAGGTGACTTCCAAATGGTATCCATCACTACTACCATCATCCAAGCTACCACTTATTTGCCTCTTCCCAGGTTGTCTCCCTCCCCTCAGGCTGTTTTCCACACTGAGGTAAGAGTTGTACTTATCTTGGTAAAGCTTAAATCTGCTAATACCTGCCTTTCCCCCAACCATTACTGAGTTGCACTTAGGATCAAGGCCCATGTGATCTGGTCTTTGGCCTCCTCTCTCTCCTCTTTCCCTTCGCATATCATGTCTTAGCCACACTGGCCTCTTTCTTGCCCCAAGGACATGCCAAGCTCAGGGTCTACCCTGGCCTCTGACACACACTTTCTTCTGTTGGCTGGGGTCCTGTCACCTCTTTCAGGCTCATCTTGAGTCCTTTCCTTCCACCCTGATAAAAGCAGCTTTCCCACAAAACCTTATGTTATCTTCTTAGCAAATTTCTGTACTTGAAATTCTTGGTTTTTATTAGTCTGCATGTTTGACTCCCATCACATAGTAGCTGCTCAGATGTTTATGCGCTGGCAGAGGGAATGAGGACCCCTTCAGGACCCCTGTAAACTTGCTTTGGATTGTCAAAGCCTATGAAACTAAACTTGTCCGAGTCTCATGTGGGGTTTCCAGGTGAGGGTTGGTCTTCTAACCATTTTGGACGTGGTCGAGTTACCTAATGAGGATTCACAAGCAGAGCCGGGTCCTGTTCTGAGATTGGATGAGATTTGATAGTGTGGTTGTCCTTCTTGCTGTGACTGGTCAGGGGATGTGCATGGGGATTGGTGATGGACTAAGTCAGTATTTGCCACAGACTAAGCAGTCATAATAGTCTATTGAAGGGATAGAAAAGTAAGTCTCATTCTAAGTGAGCTGCCCTGGCCACCTGCAAGCCTTGTTTGACCTGTGTGCATCGAACCCTGGTTATGCTATTTCAAGAGGTTGTGGCAACTCTGGGAGTCACGGTGGCAGAGGGTGTATTGCTTTGCATCAGCCAAATGTGCCCATCAGTAACATCAGCTTCCCAAGGCAAGGGCTTCCCTGTACTTTACACACCAGGCCTCAAGGAAATAAAAGAAGAGGGGACCCACCTGCCTGGAGGAGGTGGCCCTGAGGTCCTAGACTCTCTGCTCTGCCTCACGCCTGACATCCTTTCGTGTCCAGACAGCCCTTGTTCAGTTTCAGCTTGCCCAGCACCTCTTGCTTCTCCTGCTGTTCTCTAGCTCTGCCTCGAGAATCGATTTGCTGTTATCGACCCCAGCTTAACTCCCAGATGGATTCCATTGACCTGATGGTGCCAGCAGGGGCTGTGGGATACCTCCAGGCCCAGTGGCCAGCATGACCTTCTGGAGAGACTTGTGCCTCAGGACTCTGTTGTCTCCTGTGGCCTTAGGACACTCTAAAGCAGGTGGTCCTTGCATGTGCTCCCTTGGACCACACTAGATACCTGTATGCAAAGCTCACCCCAGGTCAGCTGTCCTTTGCTCTCACAGATGCCTTTAGACTCTAGAGCGCCCTCCCTCCTTGTCAGGGTTTGTGGGGATGGGTCCCACAGAAGCCAGCTTGGCCTTTGTTGGCTAGATCATCGGCTGTCCCAAGTTGGCCACAGTTGACTCTTGCCTCCCTCAGGAGTGGCTCCAGCTCCCTGCAGGTGCCTCTCCTCTGACTTGAGTGAGCGAGGGACTGGCTGAGGAAGGTGATTACGTGCCTGGAGACGTTCTTACCCCTCCTTTCTAGGGTAGTCAGGAGAGACATCATTGCATCTCATGAAATGATTGGCTGCCCCTTCAGATGTCTCATTTGGGTAGAGCTGCAAGGTTGGCTTTTCATTCCCGCTTCCCCTTATCCTCCTAGCCTGGAGACAATGTGGACTTTCCCTCAGCCCAAGATGTCAGCAGACTGGGAGCAGCCCTTCTTGGGACTGTGCTCTTAGCTGCTGGCGTGGGCCCCCAATTGTTCCCCCGAGAACAATGGGTACTCTTTTTGGCCAGGAAGGGGAACTCATGAAAGGACTGTTTCTTTGGATGCTTTGAGAGCTGTGTGGCGTCCCCGCCTGCATGAGATGAACTGCAGTTTCTTCCTGCCTCGAGTGGGTGTTCCCTGGCTCTGAATGGACCCCTTGTGAACATAGCACACCGGGAAGTGCGGGTTGGCGAGGGAAGGCATCTTGGGGGTGGGTTGTAAGAATGACATTTGCCCAGACACATCAACTCAAATACTTACTGAAGTGTAGACTTTACTTCTGTGTTTAAAAAAAAAAAAAGAAAGAAAAAAAATTTACTGACAAGGGCTGAAGGAACATGACAAAGTAAAAATAGATGACATTGGGATTGAAGGACTGACTGTGAGAATTTTATTAATGGCTGTAACTATGCTAAGCTGTCCCTTTTGGCTGAAAAAAGATTAATTTTTGTTTTTAGATGAGAACAGTTAACATCAGGTAAAATGCTTCATAACTCAGACCTGGAGGGCACTGGCTGGACTGGACAAGTTGCGTTCAGCATGTGATCCTGTGGCCTTGGCCTTAATGGCAAGGTTTGAGGCTTGTGCTGGTTTGAGGCTTGCAGGTCCACCAAAGATTGTCTCTCGTGGGTGTGGCTCTGCTTTACTCGGCAAAGCAAAGGCCCCTCATACCCACTTCCACTGTGGTTCCTCATCTTATGTGGGGACAAAGTTTTGGCTCTTTGGTCTCAAGCCAGAGGTTCTTCCTGTTGACTTGTGCCATCTCCCTGCAGCCCAGTCATGTAACTGTCCGTGTGCATCATTTACAGAAGCTGAGCTTGGCCAAAGAGTAGATTTGTCTCATTGTCATAGTCCAGGGCCCAGATACAGGATCGCCCTGATGTATCACGGGGGCCTCTGAAACTTGGCTGGAGGCTCAGACTCCATCAGAAGGACAATTTCCTATCTCCCTAGGCAGAGGAGACCACATAGTAGGCCTGTGCAGAGGATGCCTTGATCACTTCATGTGTCAGTGCCATTAGGGTGTTCCGTGTGGTACCCAGCCATAGATGGCTCCAGGTTGGCCCAACTTTGCAACTTGGCTGAGGAGTGGGGAGCTGAAGGGTCAAGGGCCAGTAACCAGGTCTGAGGGATGACAAGGACTTTGCCAGGGAAGGCTGCTAGAGGCCTAAGCAGTGGGGTATCCTAGGGCAGTAGTCTGTGCCACTTTGAAATGGACCACTGAGGGGCACCTGGGTGGCCTAGCTGGTCAAGTGGTTGACTCTTGATTTTGGCTCATGTCGTGATCTCAGTGTCATGGGATTGAGTCCTGTGATAGACTCCGTACTCAGTGTGGAATCTGCTTGTCCTCCCATTTTTTAATTGGATTCTTTGTTTTTTGGGTGTTGAGTTGTATAAGTTCTTTATATGTTTTGGATACTAACCCTTGAATGGATATGTCATTTGCAAATATCTTCTCCCATTCAGTAGGTTGCTTTTTAGTTTTATTGATTGTTTCCTTCACTGTGTAGAAACTTTTTATTTTGATTATAGTCCCAATAGTTTATTTTTCCTTTTGTTTCCCTTGTCTCAGGAGACCTACCTAGAAAAATGTAGCTATGGCCAGTGTCATAAATTACTGCCTGTGCTCTCTTCTAGGATTTTTATGGTTTCAGGTCTCACATTTAGGCCTTTAATCCATTTTTTAATTTTTGTGTAGGGTATAAGAAAGTGGTATAATTTCATTCTTTTGCATATAGCTGACCAGTTTTCCTAACACCATTTGTTGAAGAGACTGTCTTTTCTCCATTGGATATTCTTTCTTTCTGTGTCGAAGATTAATTGACCATATAACTATGGGTTAACTTCTGGGTTTTCTGTTCTGTTCCATTGATCTGTATGTTTGTGCCAGCACCATACTGTTTTGATTACTACAGCTTTGTAATATAACTTGAAGACTAGAATTTTGATACCTCCAGTTTTGTTTCTCTTTTTCAAGGTTGCTTTGGCTAGTCAGGGTCTTGTGTGGTTCCATACAAATTTGAGGATTGTTTGTTCTAGTTCTGTGAAAAATGCTGTTGGTATCTTGATAGGGATTGCATTAAATCTGTAGATTGCTTTTGGTAGTATAGAGATTTTAATCATATTTATTCTTCCAGTCCGTGAGCGTGGACTGTCTTTCCATTTCTTTGTGTTGTCTTCAATTTCTTTCATCAGTGTTTCTTTTTTTTTTTAAGATTTTATTTATTTATTTGAGAGAGAGATCATGAGCATGAGAGAGATCACAGGGTAGAGGGAGAAGGAGACTCCCTGTTGAGCAGGGAGCCCAATGCTGGACTCGATCCCAGGACCCCGGGATTACGACCTGAGCCGAAGGCAGATGCTTAACCAACTGAGCCATCCAGGCACCCTCATCAGTGTGTTTTCTAGTTTTCAGGGTACAGGTCTTTAACTTCTTTGGTTAAGTTTATTCCTAGATATTTTATTACTTTTGGTATAATTCTAAGTGGGATTGTTTTCTTAATTTCTCTTTCTGCTGCTTCATTATTATTAGTGTATAGGAATGCAACAGATATCTGTACATTGATTTTGTATCCTGCGACTTTACTGAATTCATTTATCCGTTCTAGCAGTTTTTTGGTAGTCTTTTCTATATACAGTATCATGTATCTGCAGTAGTGAAAATTTTACTTCTTCCTTACCAATTTGGATGCTCTTTTTTTTCCTTTTTGTTGTCTAATTGCTATAGCTAGGACTTCTAGTACTATGTTGAGTGAAAGTGATGAGAGGTGTCATCTTTGTCTTGTTCCTGACCTTAGGGGCAAAACTCGTTTTTCCCCGTTGAGTGTGATGTTAGCTGTGGGTTTTTCATATATGGCCTTTATTGTGTTGAGGTATGTTCCCTCTAGACCTACTTTGTTGAGGGTTTTTATAATGAATGTATGTTGTACTTTGTCGAGTGCTTTTTCTGCATCTATTGAAATGATCATATGATTTTTATCCTTTCTTTTATTGATGTGACATATCACATTGATTATTTGCTAATACTGAACCACCTTTGCATCCCAGGAACAAATCCCACTTGATCATGGTGAACGATTTTTTTAATGTATTGTTGGATTCAGTTGGCTAGTATTTTGTTCAGAATTTTTGCATCTGTGTTCATCAGAGATACTGGCCTGTAGTTCTCTTTCTTTGTGGTGGCTTTATCTGGTTTTGATATTGGAAACTTGCATTTTGATGAAGGATTAAGTACTGGAAGTTCCTCTGCCCGTTTGCTCTCTGTCCAAGCTTAGGATACTGAGTTGGGATGAGACACGTTGCTTGTGTTGCATGGTGTTTAGAACAGATGCTGTATCTTTATCAAACTGGTGTTTGACGTTCTACTGTGTGTGAGAGGGCAGCAGTGAGGCAGTTGGAGAGAATGCCCCAGAACTGAACAGGGAGTCAGTTACTAGTTATCTGCTAATATAGACTAAAGAGTGACCAAAACCTTCACACTTGGCAGTTCTGCAGTCATTGGTCATGGTGACTCATTGTGGGCATTGCTGGGCGGGTAGTCTTTGGAGCTTCATAAGGGTCTGCCCAAGTTTTGTGGTTTTGATTCTTAGTTTTTGGATGTACTTTGTGGATCAAGATTTCTAAAACTGGGTGTGGGGCAGTTGGAGATCTTGTTTTCCTCAGTGGTGGGCTTGCCTTCTATCTCAGAAGCATGTCTTCTCTGAGGGTTGCTGAAATTGGAAAGATTTCTGGCTCTTTCTGTGTGAACCTGTGAGCTAGAGCCTATGATTTTCTTAAATCAGCCTTCTTCCTGCAGTTTCTGCCCCCTACAGGTGTTCCCACTGGCAGCCTGAAGGCTTCTTTCCAAGGTGGCTGCTTTATAAGGTTAGCAGGCCTTGCCTCCCCCAATTCCAAGGCAGTGTTGGTATCTGGTGATGGAGGGCTGAGTGATCTGAAACCCTGGGAGAGTCCCATGACCTGGACCAGCCTGTCACCCAAACACGTGCTGGTGCTCTGTTTCCCGCCTCTTATCTGTCATTCCTGCCATTAAGGGTTAGTTGTGGGTGGTACAATAGGGCAGAAATCTTTATGTGAATAAACCCAGAGACTCCAAGGACAGTCTGAATCTCATGTGCAAACGTGCCAGGATAGAGCACATCTGTTTGAGACTGAAGAAGTGAATGCTGGTCTTTGGGTTGCCCCTGCAGCAAGTTCTCTCCTCCCCCAGGCCCCTCAGGGTTTTCATCCACTCCTGGCAGATAGTTCTCAATAGGCAAGCAAGTCCCCGAGGGCCCCAGGGCCCTACTCCCCTGTAGAGTCCTGGCTTCCCCTTCCTGTGGCCTCCCCACTTCCCTTTGATGCTTGGAGCTTCTGCTTTGGGGGATGACCAGGGAGAAAAGGTCACAGTGTGTGATGGGTCCAAGGCCAGAAGCAGGACCGGGGAGTGGACTCTCAACCTATTGCTGCAGCAGCCTCACAGTGCGGACTGGGTCCTCTCAGCCCAGGAGTGGGCGGGGAACCGCACCCACAGAGAATCCAGCATGTGCCTGGCCCTGTGATTGTACAAGGATGCCATCGTTTTCCCCTTTTTACAGATGAGAAAACCGGGGCTGAGGTTGGGTCAAGTTTCAGCCTGCCTGGAACTGGGATTCAGCCAAGGACTCCTGGAGATGGGGCTTCCTGTCGCGTCTGCTCTTGTTATAGGGAACTATGAGTCCTGGCTTGTCGGGGGCAGGTCTTTTAGGAGGAACTTTCATATCCTGCTTTGCCCTTCGGCCCTGAGAGGAAAAGCGTTCTAGAGCTTGGAAGTTTTGAAAGCTTGGGAAGATGTGTGGAGTTCCCCTGGGCTGAGGGGCTCCTGCTTTGACAGGGTAGAGCAGGTGTTGGATTTCAGAGCATTCCCTCAACTGAGTGCCCTCAAGAGGGAGGGACTGTTAGTGGAATCCTTCAGGGACTGTGGACACTGCCAGCCCTTTAGGCATGTTCAGGCTTCCCAGTGCAGGGGCTTTCTCCAAATGGCCTTGAAAATGCAGAGATGCCAGCTTGCTTGTGACTTGGTTGCATTCCTTGTAGAGCTTGTATTTGTTTCGCTCCTTGTGGCCCTTCATTGAAGCGAATCACTGCCACTTAAAGTGCTCCCTGGGCCCCACATTCCCAATACCAGGATGCTCAGAGATGCATGGATGTTAGAACTTTCAGGTTGGTACCTTTCCTTCCTGTCTGAGGAGTACCCAGGACCCTGGGGACTGTCTGCTTCAGATTTATAGATGCGGGTCGGATACCTGTCCCGTGGCAGGGCATGGCCAACGCTCCAGGATCGTGAGGAGCCAGGATCTGCAGAAGGGAAGGCAGAAGTGCAGGTTGAAGAGGCTGTTAGATGTTTTTTTTTTTTTAAGATTTTATTTATTTGTGAGAGAGAGCGCACAAGCAGGGGGAAGTGGCAGGAAGAGGGAGAAGCAGGCTTCCTGCTGAGCAAGGAGCCCGATGCGGGACTCGATCCCAGGACTCCGGGATCATGACCCGAGCCGAAGGCAGATGCTTAACCGTCTGAGCCACCCAGGTGCCCTGGCTGTTAGATGTTATTAGCATGTAATAATGTTACTTAGCATAGTTTAGATAAGTGTATGTCTTCCGAGGGTGGCCGTGTGGGAGCCTTGGCCAAAGAGTGGCTTGAGCTTATTCCTTAGGAAATGTCTGGCAGCAGGCCTGTGGCTGTTGGGGTCAGCAGAATAGGAATTGAGCCAGGCTGGGAGGCTTGAGGAGGTGGGGCCATTCTCAGTTTTCTCTGCTATAAAGTGCCCTTGGGTAGCTGGTGAGACTTGGAAAAGCACTGGGACTACTTACTCATCTGTGCTGATGGAACGCAAAGGGCTGGGCACAGGCATAGCCACCTGGATACTCAGGAATGTCCCATGGGCCTGGCCAGCCAGTTGGTACCCACTGCCAGAGCCTGTCCTGGTCTCTCTCCCAGCCCTGTTTGGTCTTCTCTACAGGTGGCGTCTCCTTGGATGACTTCACCTTGAGCTCTCCATTCTAGGCCCTCCCTCTGCTGGGTGTCCTGTCATCCCAGTGGTGGCCATTGGGATGGAGTGCAGTGAGGAAACACGCTTGGGTTGCTGGAAACCTGGCTACACCCTGGCTCACCTACTGTCCGCCTCTGAGAACCCCAAGCTATACCCCACCGTTGTAAAACGTTTCATGGTTCCATGACTACTCCATTTGGGCCTTGACAGCTTTGCTTCCTATTTTCTGCAAAATGAGAGCATTTAGCCTTTGCTTTACATGTTTATATGTGGATATGACAGTTTTCATATTTGATATAACTGAACCAAAACATTGGAAATAAGTATTATTTTTGTAGCTAAAAAAGATTTTAAAGGAAAAATATATTTAGTGTTTTTAAAGACACACCATGTTTACAGATACTTTGTCATTCTGAATGTTGGGTGTGTTTGCAGTGGATGGTGACTGACAGGAAGGGGGTTCTTAGTGGTGCCTTAGGTAGATGGTGGTGCACCTCGAGTTGCTGTGGTGTCACAAAAGAAGCTATTCATAGACCCTCTGTGATCTCAGTGGCTCAGAAGCAGTCACTAAAGGACAGCCCCAATAACAGTAACTTCTAATAATGTCACATGTCTTCTCGTGGGTTTTTGGAGGTAGGAAATCTGTTTATAGGGTAGTAAGTATCTCGTCTGGTCAGATTGATGGAATGACATGCACCTGGCCATGGGTCCTGACTAGGAAGATCAGGTATGGGTCTCCTTCCCAGTCAGGCACCTGGCTTTTGGCAAGAGGAATTCTGAGGAACCAGAGCCTCTAGGGAGCCCAGCAGAAGCCCTCTGGCCTTCCTGCTGCGGGTAGAGAAGCATTTTAGTGTCCCTCTGCTGAAAAGCAGTGGCCATGCAGGGCCATCCCTGGGCTGAGGCTGGCAGTTAAGACGTGCTGTCTCTTGGCCATTGTTGTCTCTGGGCTTGAGACGGAACAGGACCGTGGAGCTGAGAGTGACGTTCGTTAGACCAGAGAGTGGGTGCCACCTTTCTTGGGTTGGGGGCAGGAATGGCGTTTCCCAGAGGTGAGAGTAGTCATAGATCGGCCCGAGCAAGAGGCAAGCCTTGCTTCCCTCTTGTCAGCTGATGGTAGAAGTTTCTCTGGCAGCATTCCTTTGGGTACCTTGATTATCACCAGTCATGTCCCTGTGGAAAAGGACTTCTGCCCTAAAATAGGAGCACCTGGGAGGTGCTGTTGAGTGGAGTAAGGGGGTGAGCTCCTCAAGGCCTGCTTCTGGGGCCTGGGCTCTCCAAGGACAGAGGTGGGCTCTGTATATTTCCCAAACTTAGTTGACTAAAGAACTCTCCCTTAGAGAGACCAGAGCTCCTTGGACTCTTTGATCAATACTCTTCTAGAGTTCCCCACGCTGGGTGTTGCCATTTTTCCTGAGGTTTGAAAAGCAGGGTTTTGTTTTTTTTTTTAAAGATTTTATTTATTTATTTGAGAGAGAGAGAATGAGAGAGAGCACATGAGAGAGGGGAGGGTCAGAGGGAGAAGCAGACTCCCTGCCGAGCAGGGAGCCCGATGCGGGACTCGATCCTGGGACTCCAGGATCATGACCTGAGCCGAAGGCAGTCGCTCAACCAACTGAGCCACCCAGGCGCCCTTTTTTTATTTTTTATTTTTTTTATTATTTATTTATTTATTTTTGAAAAGCAGGGTTAATTAAGACGTTAGATACGGCTAGCTGTATTTGCCATCCAGATGTGTCCCACTGTACTTGAATGTATGTCCAACTGACGTGGTAGTTGTAAGTGAGGCATCTGGGGACATTGAGTTGTCCCTTGCACCCAGGGCCATGTGCATTTCCACTTCTGGGCAGGAAGGGCATACGACTCGAGCAAAATTGTGTCTACAGAGGGCAGGGAGAAGTCTGAGACAGGGTTGGAAAGGAGTGCTGAGGGATGAGACACTTGGACCTGACTCCGCAGGCCAGGTGGGCGAGTAGGTGGCAGGGCATATCGCTGTTGTAGAAACCTGCAACGTTCTTGAGCTCCACGGCATCAGTTCTCTGGGACGAGATGTGTGTGTGAGTGCCATCACTGCTGTCTCCCCATAGTGTGGCCTTGGGCAATCATTTGCCTTCCAAGCTAGCCTATCTGGCAGCCCCAGTCTTTCTTGACAGGTGGAGGAGAGCTCCAGGAGAGGAGTTGGTTCCCCCAGCAGAAATTCTGAGTTATACCTTCAGCCTGTCGCACAATTCAGGCTGGGCCAGGAGGAACTGCTGTGATCATTGTCAGCTTATGCATCGACAGTACCCCTTAACTCATGCTGGTGTCTCTTTTAGGTGTCAGCAGCAGGGAAAGAGGCCTTGCCGTCCTGGCTGCACTGGGACCCGCACAGCCACACCCTGGAGGGCCTCCCTCTCGACACCGATAAGGGTGTGCATTACATTTCAGTGAGCGCCACGCGGCTGGGGGCCAACGGGAGCCACGTCCCCCAGACTTCCAGCGTGTTCTCTATTGAGGTCTACCCTGAAGACCACAGCGAGCCGCAGTCTGTGCGGGCGGCATCCCCAGACCCTGCTGAGGTGGTGTCATCGGCCTGTGCTGCCGACGAGCCTGTGACCGTCCTGACGGTCATTCTGGATGCTGACCTCACCAAGATGACCCCAAAGCAAAGGATTGACCTCCTGCACAGGATGCAGAGCTTCTCAGAAGTGGAGCTTCCCAACATGAAGCTGGTGCCCGTAGTGAACAACAGACTGTTTGACATGTCAGCCTTCATGGCTGGCCCGGGCAATGCGAAAAAGGTGGTGGAGAATGGGGCCCTGCTCTCTTGGAAGCTGGGCTGCTCCCTGAACCAGAACAATGTGCCTGATATTCGTGGTGTGGAGGCCCCTGCCAGGGAGGGCGCGATGTCTGCCCAGCTTGGCTACCCTGTGGTGGGTTGGCATATCGCCAACAAGAAGCCCTCCCTCCCCAAACGCATCCGGAGGCAGATCCATGCCACCCCCACACCTGTCACTGCCATCGGGCCTCCAACCACGGCCATCCAGGAGCCCCCATCCAGGATTGTGCCTACCCCCACGTCTCCAGCTGTTGCTCCCCCAACAGAGACAATGGCCCCTCCAGTCAGAGATCCTGTTCCTGGAAAGCCTACAGTCACCATTCGGACTCGAGGAGCCATTATTCAGACCCCAACCCTAGGCCCCATCCAGCCCACTCGAGTGTCAGAAGCTGGCACCACGGTTCCTGGCCAGATCCGCCCAACGATGACCATTCCTGGCTACGTGGAGCCCACGGCCGTCGCCACCCCTCCCACGACTACCACCAAGAAGCCACGAGTATCCACACCCAAACCAGCCACGCCTTCTACTGACTCCTCCACCACCACAACTCGAAGGCCGACCAAAAAGCCACGGACACCCCGACCGGTGCCGCGGGTCACCACCAAAGCTCCCATCACCAGACTGGAAACCGCCTCCCCACCTACTCGCATCCGCACCACCGCAAGTGGGGTTCCCCGTGGAGAACCCAACCAGCGGCCAGAGCTGAAGAACCACATCGACAGGGTGGATGCGTGGGTGGGCACCTACTTCGAGGTGAAGATCCCATCAGACACCTTCTATGACAACGAGGACACCACCACCGATAAGCTGAAGCTGACTCTGAAGCTTCGGGAGCAGCAGCTGGTAGGCGAGAAGTCTTGGGTGCAGTTCAACAGCAATAGCCAGCTCATGTATGGCCTGCCCGACAGCAGCCACGTGGGCAAGCACGAGTACTTCATGCACGCCACAGACAAGGGGGGCCTGTCTGCTGTCGATGCCTTCGAGATCCACGTCCACAAGCGCCCTCAAGGGGACAGGGCTCCTGCGCGGTTCAAGGCCAAGTTTATGGGCGACCCAGCCCCAGTGGTGAATGACATCCACAAGAAGATTGCCCTGGTGAAGAAGCTCGCTTTTGCCTTTGGGGACCGCAACTGCAGCACCATCACCCTGCAGAATATAACCCGGGGCTCCATCGTGGTGGAGTGGACTAACAACACGCTGCCCCTGGAGCCCTGCCCCAAGGAGCAGATTGCGGCGCTGAGCCGGAGGATTGCAGAGGATGACGGGAAGCCTCGGGCCGCCTTCTCCAACGCCTTGGAGCCTGACTTCAGGGCCATGAGCATCGCTGTGACAGGCTCGGGCAGCTGCCGGCATCTGCAGTTTATCCCCGCGGCGCCACCCAGTAGGGTGCCCTCAGAGGCGCCGCCCTCGGAGGTGCCGGACAGGGACCCCGAGAAGAGCAGTGAGGATGACGTTTACCTGCACACGGTCATCCCGGCTGTTGTGGTCGCAGCCATTCTGCTCATCGCCGGCATCATTGCCATGATCTGCTATCGCAAGAAGCGGAAGGGCAAGCTCACCCTCGAGGACCAGGCCACCTTCATCAAGAAGGGGGTGCCTATCATCTTTGCAGACGAGCTGGATGACTCCAAGCCTCCACCCTCCTCCAGCATGCCACTTATCCTGCAGGAGGAGAAAGCCCCTCTCCCCCCTCCTGAGTACCCCAGCCAGAGCGTGCCCGAGACCACTCCTCTGAACCAGGACACCGTGGGAGAGTACACGCCCCTGCGGGATGAGGATCCCAACGCGCCTCCCTACCAGCCCCCGCCGCCCTTCACGGCCCCCATGGAGGGCAAGGGCTCCCGTCCCAAGAACATGACCCCGTACCGGTCGCCCCCTCCCTACGTGCCCCCTTAACCCACAAGCGCCTGGGTGGAGGCAGGGGTAGGGCAGGGCCCTGGAGACAACACGGTGTTGTCTGTGGAGACCGGTGGCCTGCAGACCATCGCCCACTGGGAGCCGACACCTGACCTAGCACACACTGACACGCACGAGGCCTGGCCGAGCCCGCCCTCTCTGGTCCTCCAAAACCCCAAAGCAGCTGGAGAG
Organism: Neomonachus schauinslandi; assembly: GCF_002201575.2. Lineage (NCBI taxonomy): Eukaryota > Metazoa > Chordata > Mammalia > Carnivora > Phocidae > Neomonachus > Neomonachus schauinslandi. The sequence continues at coordinate 196,564,306 of NC_058403.1, read as the reverse complement.
ACTTTGGGGACATTTTTACTTTTATTTTTTGCCTAACAGCTTTTTGTTTGTTCATAGAAAATTCTTTGCTGCGGTTTGGATGGCTGGCTCTGAAAGCACTGTTTGGAGTACAGGTAGATGAAGGGAGCGAGGAGCCGTGAACGAACTCGCAGGCAGTGCTGGGCGGCCTCCCGGCTCTCTGCGTTTTGCCTTTAACACTAACTGTACTGTTTTTTCTATTCACGTGTGTCTAGCTGCAGGATGTAACATGGAAAACGGTAGCTAAAGATTAAATTCAAAGGACTTTCAGAAGTTAAGGTTAAGTTTTTACATTTAATCTGCTGTTTACCTAAACTTGTATGTATAATTTTTGGGTGGGTATGGGAAATTGCTTTGCTAAAAATAAGCTCCCAGGGTGTTTCAAACTTAGAGAAGACCAAGGGACAGTATTTTTTATCAAAGGAATCCTATTTTTTCACACTATGTAAACTTGGTTGCTCTGATATGGCAGAGCCTGACTGGGGGCCTCCCGGCTGTGGCTCTGGGGCCAGGGCCCTGGTGCTGGGCTTGCTCTCCCGCTCTTGCCGGGGGCCAGAAGCTGGAGGGGCCTCTTGGCCGTGGACATCCACACCCCCACCCCATGCACGCTAGTGGCCCACCACCAAGGGGTCTTCATTTCCATGGAAAAGGGACTCCAAGAGGCAGTGGTGGCCGTGGCCCCCAACCTAGGTGCTCCAGGGTGGGCCGGCTGCTCGTGGGGGTGGCTGGGGAGGTCGAGGGACTCAACCACATCAACATATTTTCTTTTACCCTTCTGTGTTTTTTTCCCCCTCCTGAAAGGAATATCATGGTTTTTGAAACACTCAGTGGGGGACATTTTGGTGAAGATGCAATATTTTTATGTCATGTGATGCTCTTTCCTCACTTGACCTTGGCCGCTTTGTCCCAACAGTCCACAGCCCCACCCTGACCCACCCCACCCCTCTTCTCTGGCACTGCAGTCCTGGGCCTTGGGCTGGGAAAGGTCTGGTGGCGGGGGAGGAGTGCCAGCAATAGTTCATAGTAAAAATCTGTGGGCTCTCAAAGCTAATTTTTTACTAAAGTTTTTATACAGCCTCAAATTGTTTTATTAAAAAAAAGATTAAAAATGGTGATGCTTACAGCAGTTTGTACGAGCTCTTAGTGTTGATTCCATGGAACTGACGGCTTTGCTCATTTTGATTTTTTTTTACCCCCTTCTTTTCATAATGGTTTAAATTCTCAGATTACACTGGGCTTCTTTTGCCTTTTTTAGCAGAACGTCCGCCTGTCCATCTGCATCTCTGTCCCGTGACTCAGGGGTGCCCACTCTGCTTTGATTCTCCTCCTTTGGAAGAAACCATTTTGAGCATGACTTTTCTTGATGTCTCAGAGTTATTTTGGGTACCTTTTAGGGAGGAATGCCTTTTGCAATAATGTATCCCTTCCGTGATCGAGGGCTGGTGGGTGGACCCAGGCTCCCTTTGCACACCGAGCAGCCACTTCTAAGCCATATCGACTGTTTCACAGAGGATTTGCGTGTGCTGCCTCAGGAGGGGAGGGCTGGTCAGAGAGGAGGGGGTCTCCAGCCTGCCCTTCTCAGGAGGGCGTTCCCCCTGCGCCTTTCCCTACAGGGCCCAGCCTCTCTCCGCTGCCCAGCCCTTGGTGGGGTACTCAAGTGAGCAGTGCCCCTGTATGTGGGGGGGCCTGTGGCTGAGGGCTCAGTGGACCTCTGGTGACCGGGTCTCGTGCCTCCCCGCCCTGATCCAAGCCGGAGTTTCTCCATTGCCCCAGAGTCGAGCACAAGTGGGGTCTGACCTGGTGAGATTATTTTTGATGACCTCGTCAAAAAAATAAACAATTCCCAATGTTCCAGGTGAGGGCTTTGAAAGGCCTTCCAAACAGCTCCGTTGCCCCTAGCAACCCCACCATCGGGCACTGCCACGCAGAGACATGGCTGGCCCCAATGGCCTGTTGCCATAGCAACTGGAGGCGCTGGGGCAGTGAACAGAATAACAACAGCAACAATGCCCTTGCAGGCAGCCTCCTCCCCTGAGCGCCGGGCTGGCGATGGCCGTCGGGACTCTGTGACACAGAGCCAATCTTACATTCGAGTGCTCACCAACCACTGACATGTTTTTATTTCCTTCTATATGATTTTAAGATGTGTTTTCTGCATTCTGTATAGAAACATATCAAACTAAATAAAAGCAGTGTCTTTATTACAATGCCGTTGCCTCCAAGCATCTATTTCCCTGGCCCCTGCAATGTTGTAGGATATGAGTGGGGTACGGGTCTGGTTTTCACGTGACAGAGGGAAGACGGGACCCAGCCAGGCCCATTCAGAGGACTTGGAGGTGGCCTTCGTGCAGCTGACCTGATGGCCTCCATGCCTTACCATTTTTGTGCCCCTGAGAGGGGTGGGTCTGTGCTCACAGCTCTCCTTAGCCGCTCTTCTGCCTGAGCTGGCAGAGAAATCGTGAGCTTCAGTTTCCTCATCTGGGAGGATGGTGGGAAAGGTCCTGCCTGCCATAGCTGTCTGCCCCAGAGTGGGTAAGCCCCTGCAGTCCCACCTCAGCTCCTGCCCCAACTGTCTTGCGGTCTCGGGGCTGGCCAGTCTCCCAGGGAGTCTCAAGAAGGCAGGTTTGGCCTTGGCCTTTTAGTGGGGAGAAGGGGAGAATGGTTTCTGGCCAGACTGTTCTGCCCTGGCTGGGCCTATGTATTCTGGGGGCCTGCCCCGAAGTGCCCTCCTGGGATGGACAGGCCAGCTGGGTAGCATGACTCAGTGCCCAGGAAGAGGCTGGGTTGTCCTGGAACACTGCCCAGGGTGTGGGAGGCAGGGGGCACAGCAGCTGTGTCCAGTGGCAGGATCAGGAGCCATTGGTCACAGAACAACTGGTACCTCTTCTGGGCTTGCTCCCACCCCCACAGGGTCCTCACCATCTCCACCTGTAGCCCCCAGGCTGCTTCTCTGCTCATCATCTTTAAGACCCAGAGCTGAGACCTATCTCCTTTTGTAGGTGGAGCTGAGTTCCAACAAGTACTTGTGGAATACAACACTGGTAAGCACCAGGAAAGGCTGTCCCCAGTTCAGGGACATGGGCTTCAGCCCCTAGGCCTAGCAGCAGGGGCCCAGGAAATTGCCCTGCCCTTGCTTGCTCTGTTGGCCTCAGGAAGTTCTGCTTAATGTTTAACCCGAAACCACTGGATTATGAGTGGACTCATTATTCTGAACTCAAAGGGATTCCTGGCTTTGGCAGAGAATAGTAAGGTCAGCAGGGCCAGGAAGAAGCGAAGCCACAAGGGCCTCTGGCCTCTGTGTTGCCCTGCTCTTCTTTGGGAATATCTGATGTTTGGACCGGCAGACCCCTCTCCCCAGCACTACTGCAAAGTATGTTAACTTCTCCTTGGTAGGAGTGGGACTGTACTCAGGTCTGAGCTGGAGAGAGGGTGATGGAGGAAAGGAGCAGGAAGGAAGGGACACGGTTGAGGAGGGGACAGATCCACAGGAATCTGCCTTCCCATCTACCTCTGACCCAGGGCAAGTTCCTGGGATCCCTCTGGCCTGGCTTCCTTTTCTGTAAGGTGGGGACAGGACTGGTCTCCCAAGGGGTTCTAAGACACCCTGATAATTAGGATAAAGAGTCACTCCAGACACAACTGCCTGTAAAAGGGACAATCTGAGTGAGGCTGGGAGAATCTGCATTCTCTCCTAGTGTAAAAGCACTTCACTGGGTCAAGATCCTTGGGCTAGGCCTGGACCAAAGCTATTGGCTAGGAAATACTGGGATGTCTAGGAGCTCCTCTAGAATACCACTAGTTTGGTGGGAAAACTCCACATGACTCATCCTACTGCAGCCCGCAGCCTGGCCTCCACTTGTTCCCAGGCTGAACAAGCTCCTGGGAGAGGCCCTTTCCTAGCCCCTCTAAATCATGGAAGGCCCCACTCCAGTGTCAGCCTTTTGAGGGTGAGCTTCACTCCTTTCTAAAGATTACTGTATCTTAAAAATAGCAGTGGGCTGGAGCGCCTGGGTGGCTCAGTCAGTTGAGCTTCCAACTCTTGGTTTTAGCTCAGGTTATGATCTCTGGGTCATAAGATGGAGCCCACGTCAGGCTCCACGCTCGGTGCAGAGTCTGCTTGAGATTCTCTCTCTCCCTCTGTTCCTCCCACCTCTCTCTCTCTCTCTCAAATAGATAAGTAAAATCTTTTAAAAAATATCAATTGGGGCGCCTGGGCGGCTCAGTCGGTTAAGCATCTGCTTTGGGCTCAGGTCATGATATCAGGGTCCTGGGATCGAGTCCTGAGTCGGGCTCCCTGCTCAGAGGGGAGTCTGCTTCTCCCTCTCCCTCTGCCTCTCCTCCTGCTCATGCTCTCACTCTCTCTCTCAAATAAATAAAATATATATATATTTTTTAACTTAGTAAATAGCAGTTGGTTTTTTTGTTTTTTTTTTTTTAAGATTATTTATTTATTTATTTGACAGAGAAAGAGAGAGAGACAGCTAGAGAGGGAACACAAGCAGGGGGAGTGGGAGAGGGAGAAGCAGGCTTCCACGGAGCAGGGAGCCTGACGCGGGGCTCGATCCCAGGACCCTGGGACCATGACCTGAGCCCAAGGCAGACGCTTAACGACTGAGCCACCCAGGCGCCCCAAGATATTTTTTTAAATACCAATTGGCTAATGACTTAACTCTTTTCCTGCTTTGCTTACCTTTTTGATCACCGTCTTGAGGCAAGGTGATTGAGGCCCAGAGAGGAGAAGCATCCAGGTCCTGTGGCTAGTGCAAGGCAGGTTCGATTCTAAACACTTTAGGTTTTTTTTCCTGATTGTAAGATTTTGTTCTTACTGTAGAGCAGCAAATAATTATCTGAAGTCCCCTCCTACCCCACTGGGGGGTGCTGGGTACCATTTCCTTTATGGGGACCCTATAAAAGACCCAGAGAAGATAGGGCAAGAGACTTAAAAGTGGGGGTTCCCATCTGCTGGGGGTGGGGTGGGCCCACGTAGAAGCAGCCTGTGGTGAGGGCAGCATGAGACCTGGCCTCTGGGGCCCTCACTAGCTATACTGCCCCCAGTTTTGGTGAAGATGACCCTGAAGTCTCAGCTGGGATGGAGCGAAGCTGGTCTGATCGTGTTCCTGTGGAAGGTTCCGTGTGGCCAGGACGGTGCCCCTACGTGGGTTCAGGGCGGTGATGGGGGTAGCTCTCAATCTTAGTTGTTGCTTCCAGGTGGCCCCCAGGTGAGCCCGGCAGAGTGGATTGTCAGCAGCTTTGGGCCCAAGAGGCAGACAGTGCCCGCGGGCTCCCACGAGGTGGCGCCAGAGGCCGGGGTAAGCCAGGCAGTGGTGGGCGGGCTGGGGAGGGCGTGAGGAGAGCGCGAGCCGGGCGCGGCCCGCTGTGGGGGGGGGCTCAGGCCTCCGGGGAGGACCGCGCGGAACCCGGCCGAGAGCGCTGCTGAAGCGGCCCCCGAGCGGGCTGAGGCCTGCAGGAGGGCAGGGCTGAGCGGAGCTGTGCGCGGGGCCAAGGCCGCAGGGGAAGCGGCTGGACTGGGGGCGCCGCCGGGCCGGTCCTTTTTTGCTCCGCCGCCGCTGCCCAGCCCCCGAAGGCACCGGGACGAGTGTAGCTGGGGTTGGGAGCCTGTCCTTCGCTGGGGCCTTGCTCCTTCGGAAAGGGAAGCTGGCAGGGAACAGGAGGGGCGGATCTGGGGCCCAGGCTTTCGGATGGCCTCGGCTGCTGGGGCCCCGCCGGCAAACCTCGAATTCCGAAGTACGCAGGCGGGAACCAAAAAGGATGCTTCCTTTGCGCACTCGCTTGCCTTAGCTTTTGTGTGCGGTGCCTGCACACAGTAGGGCTCAGCGCTCGAAGGATGCTCCCCGAGTCTCCCCTTGCTCCGGCCTCCGAGCTCCTGAGCGCATGGCCTAAAGTACTGTGGGGTCTGAGAGGTTCCTGAATGGAAGTAGGGCCCTCCAGTTTCATGGTTGGGGGGTCCCCCTAGTCCCTGGGGGGACACTTGGCATTAGAAGCAGACAGGGATGGGGCCGGAGATGATTGATCTTCTCTGGATTGACCCTGGAGTACAGGCACTCTGAAGCCCCAGGGAACACCTTGCCCAAAGCCGCCTCCACAGCCCTGGGCACACACTGGGGCAGCCGGGAACATCCAGTTGGCAGCCGGCCAAGGCTCCCAGGGCCAGAGCTGCCGTTCCTGTTGCCTTCTTTCTTTCTTTTTTTTTTTTTAAGATTTTATTTATTTATTTGACAGAGAGAGACACAGCGAGAGAGGGAACACAAGCAGGGGGAGTGGGAGAGGGAGAAGCAGGCTCCCCGCAGAGCAGGGAGCCCGATGCGGGACTCGATCCCAGGACCGTGGGATCATGACCCAAGCCGAAGGCAGTCGCTTAACCAACTGAGCCACCCAGGCGCCCCTGTTGCCTTCTTTCTTCATGGTGTCACAGCCTCAGGCTGTAGAGGGCAGAACCCAAGTTTGGGACTTGCGGAAATGGCTGGGAGCTAAGGTAGACAGCTCCTTTTCCAGGGATCACTCCTCACTTCACTGCCTCCTTCCCTCAGCACCTCTGTTGCAAAAGGTCTTGGGAGAGAAAGGTGAAGAAAGGCAGGTGATGGCAGGGGTGGGGAGATCCTGCTGGGAGGCGGCAGCAGCTTGGCTCTGGCCGTGCCTCAGGGAGGACCATCTTTGTCCTGGATGAACTCACCCTCAGGGCACAATGGGCCTGGTTGGGCCGGGCAAGGAGCTGGGCTTGGAGGATGCCGAGGGGGATGGGTCCTGCTCTTGTTTGAGGAGCACATAGTGTATAATTGTGTGGGGTCTAAGAGTTGGGCAGCTCGGCCTTCTTGTGTCCCATACAGTGATTAGAATGCAAATGAGAGGCGGAGGAGGCCATCACTGTGACCCCAATCCTCTGACTCAGCAACCCCTGTGCCCCTCAAGCCCTGCCTTGGCTCCCAGGTGGCACATTAGCTTACTCCTGGACCCCCAACCTCCTCAGAGAAGCCCTGGGTCAGGCAGGTGTAGGAGAGCGAAAGAGCCACCCCGTGAGCCCCGAGAAGATCCCTGGAGCAGATCAGGGGATGGGGGTGGGCTTGGTTGGAGTAAGCAAAGATGGGGGGAGGTGGGGGAGGCTCAGCTGAATACATGGCCTTTCTGCTCTTTTGGTGGCAAATGGTGGATGCTCTTTGTCCAGGCTAACTAGGAATTCCTCAGTCTGCACTGTCAGCTGTCCCTGCCCATGCCAGGCCACCCCGCTGAAGGAGTTATTAATACCTAACTAGCAGAGGTAACCCAGATGTTGCTGCCCATCTGATACGGGCTGCTATGCAGCCCAGAAACTGGGGGAGTCAGGGAGGGCTCTCCTCAGACAACTGTGAAGCCCGAGTCTGATTCCAGTCCTTACAGTTCTCTGGCCACACCCCCTGCTATAGGGAAGGACAGTGGTCCTACACTGAAGGCCAGCAGTCACACCCTCCAGGTTCAGGGCCTGGTTTGAGGAGCAGCCAGACACAGGTCAGACTTGGAGGTTGCAAGCCCAGTGAGGGTAGAGGAGGCTCAACATTCTTGGTTTCTGCTATATCCTTGGGGCCTCGCATGGTGCTATCCTTGTCCTAGGGCTCAAAAGTACCAAATTTAACTGACATTGAAATTTAACTGAATTAGGGGCGCCTGGGTGGCTCAGTGGGTTGAGCGTCTGCCTTCAGCTCAGGTCATGATCCCAAGCGCCGTGGGATCGAGCCCTGCATTGGGCTCCCTGCTCGGTGGAGAGTCTGCTTCTCCCTCTCCTGCTCCCCCTGCTGGTGCTCTCTCTCTCTGAAATAAATAAACAAAAATCTTAAAAAAAAAAAAAGAAAGAAAGAAATTTAACTGAATTGAAATCATCCAACCTAGCCAAGGCCTAAGGGACTATGGACCTTTCTCCTTGCCACAAGGCTTTTGCTTCACCATCAGACACCCTGCCCCATTCTGTCCATCTTTGTAGGAAGGCAGGAACTCTTCCAGGGGTTTCTGGAGGCTTCCTGGGCACTCGATAAAGATGACAAGGGAAACAGGCCCTATTACAATCCACTCGGATCAGGACAAAGATGAAGCTCAGTGAAGAGAGTGGCTATGTCCCACAGGCTGAAGTCCGTGGTGGTAAAGAGTGATTCTCAGTAATGCGCTTGGGTTTGCAGCAATAGAGCCGCAGAGGGGTCAGGAGGTAGGGTACATTCCCCAAAGAAATGTGGAACTGAGCCTTGTGTAGGCGCTGAGCAAACTGTGCATTCCCCCACACCGTCCGAGTCATGTTGGAACCTCTGTTGTCCATGGTAGGACATGGGGGCTGGTTAGGAGACGACATACAGGCATGACTTTCCACCTGGGCCTGTTCCCCACCCCTGCACCCACCTCCTCATCCATGGAACAGAGGTAGGTGAAGGCAACGCCAGGGGAACTGGGATCCTGGTGGGCAGGATTGCAATAGGGATCAAGGCAGCATTTTGTATAGTTTACGGGAAATTATTTGTGTGCCTGTCTTTCTCCTACCAACTGAGTGCCTTGAGGCCAGGTCCCACAGTCTTCTCTGGGCCTGGCAGTAAGGAGGAGTTGGGTGTGCACTGGCTGAGGGATGAGTACATGCATGCATTAATGAGATAGTCAAAGCTCGCCGGGAGGCCTGTCTGGGGGAGAGCAGGGGGGCAAGGAGAGCAGCGTGTTTTGACTTCGATGCTTACAACTTGCATAAACTGTGTCTTCGTCATTTTTTCTTGTCATAACAAGCCTTTGGAAGCACATAACTCTAATAGCAATGGGGCCTAATTAGCTTTTTTGGGAGTCATGCATTGGTGGTGGGGTTAGGCTGGTGGTAAACATTTCTGATGATTTTTTTTACTGGCTTTTTTCTCACATAATGCAAATAAAGATATGCACATTACAACAGGAAAGGAATTATGCGGACAATGCATCAAACAATTCTATACCTTCCAGCTTCATTCCCTTTTCCTACTCTGCCAAGGACCATACGTCAGCTGGAGACCTGAGTACACAAACAGGGTTGTCCAGCCAGCCCAGGTGGGCTGCTGAGCAGGCCAAAGAGCAGGTCTCTTGTTTGTAGCTTTATACCAGCCTGAGGCTTGCTTGGGAAGCTGCCTTATTCCTCATGGAGTGTGTGGTACTGACAAACCTCAGCCAGTGGGGAAACCCTCTGTTTCTTGGGGCTTCCTTCCTTCCTTCCTCTTCAGTGCTGTTTCTTCATGCCAGAGGAATGGGGGCAGGGAGGCACTTTCCTGAGTTGCTTCTCACCGGGAGGTGAGACAGGCTTCAGCAGCAGCAGCAGCACAAGAAAAAGAAGAGTGCAGAGCCCAGGGGCCTCCACAGATAGAGCCAGCTCTCCCAGCCTCTCTGGAACAGTCCAAAGCCCATGGCATCACATGGTCCCGAACTGTCCCCAGTCAGCCTTCCTCATTCTCTTCCACCTTCATACTCTCTACCTCCTCTTCTTGCCTACGAAGCTTGCGGTTCTTCTTCATCCCTGTTAGCATCTTCATCTTTGGATTGTGAGCCTCTCTGTGGAGCCTGTCAACTGAAAGTAGCAGCCCAGGGTGAACTGGACTGCGTGGGGAAGCAGGAAAGCTCCAGAGCCTGCACTCTGCCCCTCCTCACCTTCCTGGGGCTCATCTGCTTGTTGCCTTACCCATGGCCCGGCCGGCATCCAGGTGCAGCTCCTGGGGCCCAGCATCTCTTCATTCTCCCAAGATTTGCCTTCCAATGACTAAGTGTTTCCACAAACCCCAGTAGTGAGCTGGCTCTGACTGGGCCTTTTCCTACCTGGATGGATTTTTTTTTCTGCTTCCATTTTCCCTCTAGTCTTTTACAAGTGTTTGAGAGCACAGACTGGAGAAGAAAGTGGACATGTATCCATCTGTTTTGGCATGTGGGCTGATTGCTTTCCCATCTGGCCTTTCTCCAAAATGACTGCCAGGTGTCACATCTCACAGTGAAGTGAGAAGAAGATACCTTCAGCGAGTGAGGTTTAGGGGGCTGGGAAATTTCCCCAGAGTCTCCAGGTCCATCCTGTTCCTGGCTGATCCAGGAAGGAATGGTACCAGACATACCACACAAGTGGTTTGCACAAACTGAGAGATTTGTTTCGTTTGTTCACTTGTCATAAAGTCAAGCCTATGAATTCTCCTAGGTGAGCATAGACAGCTCATCTACAACTCCTCCGCCAGGAGAAAGTCTGGACCCAATCTTCGCACCCTCCCAGTTACTTAAGTCAACAACCTAAATGCAGTGATGCAACTGCTACAGCCAAAGATCCCTCTGGGGTGCTTTTAAACCTGGTGGCTGGTGAACCCCTTGGAAGTGCAGCTGAGGGAAATGCTCAGGGTCATATGGAGAACCCAGCCCAACCATTAGCCCCTGAGGCTCCACTGAAGGCCAGTCTAGGGGATAGGACAAGTCAGACAAAGTCCTGCTGTTGAGGAGCCCCTACTCTAGGTCAAGAGGAAGGAAACAACCCCTGAAGTGTGAATAAAAATGGGAGACTAAATCAGAGATCCAGACAATTAGAGGCCAGCACCATCCCACAGCCAGCAGGAGTCCCTGGGCTGGAGGCCAGGCGTGGATGTGCAGAGAACAGGCATGTTTCTGGGTATGCTTTTCAGAGAAGTGGAACTGAGAGTTTGAAAGGAAGGTAGGGGGCACCACTAACCTGCACTTCCAGGTCCTCCTGGGTCCACTGTACTGTGTCATTTGTCACTAAGATAGCAGAGACCCTGGAGGTCTGCTAACAACCAGGAATCCACTCTGAGGAGGGCAACTCCCCAGGCCTGCTGGCTGGGTAGGGCTAATTACCCCCATTGGAACCAGGGACATGTTGATTTAAATCTGTGGAAAGGCATAGCTCCTTTGGCTTCTACAAAAATAGAAAACGAACATCTTTCTCTCCCCTGCTTCCAAGTAGCCAAATCACACTGACTGGTATCTGTGAAGCCTGAAGAGCCTGGGTTGAGCCAAGGTCAGGTCATTGGCCTGCCCCCAGTGCTTGTGTTCACATTTTTCCCCAGGAGAAAGGGTGTGACACAAAAATCCTCAAATCCTAGACCACCCACCAGTGAGACAACTAATAATGAAGTTGGTCATATGTATGCCAGCCACTTGACTTTGTGGTTTAACTACCTCAGCCACTCCACCCTCACAATCCCTGTTAGAGAGGCTGGCATTATCATAACTTTGCAGGCTAGGAAACGGAGGCTTGACAAGCCCAAGTTAGTTGCTAAAGTCCCACCTGGGAAGTGTCAGAGCTGAGATGTAGATTGTTGTGGAGCCTAGATGTGTACACATAGTCATGAGACACTCACAAAGATGAATGAAACCAGGAGGAAACACAGTGAGGGCCATGATAACACAGGCAGAGAGGCTCTCATCGTTCCAGCAGTCAGGGAGCCCAAGTTTCATGGAAGCTCCATCCCAAGAGCTTGGGAAGAGCAGAGCTTGTTGGGAAGAGCAGCCAGAGTGCATGGGGAAGGTCCAGCCAAGGTCTGTCCATCTGCCTGGCTATCGGTGTTTAGTGGTATCCTCAGGTTATTCCAGGTTAAGTTAGAACTGCTGACATCCCATGTGATATATTCCTCACCATTAGGAGAATTAAATGGGTTTGTAAAATGGGTCCAAGTTTACTCAAGTTTTTCTACACAGCCACGATTTATGAAGCCAGGAATAGTTTGGAATATAGTCTGTTATCTTCTAGGAAATATTTACCCTCAGGAAAGCACAGGTTTGTATGAGAAGCCATGAGGCAGAGCATCCTGAGTAGTGTGCAAACACTGAAGTCTGTGGAAGTGAGATAACGGAAAAGTAATTCGGTGAGCTCTCAGGTTAATGCAGAGGCAGCTGCAGCCTCTCATCTAGACAGTCTCCGGGAGCCACAACTCAGGGCTCTGAGAAATATCAACTCTTCTTTCCCATCCTCAAGGTCACTGTCTGAGGGCCTACAGAGGCAGCCTTCCATTTGGCTTTAGGCCAGCCCTGACACACCCTCCACCTTTCCCAGAGACACACTGCCTGAGACTCCTGTCCCGTGGGACCAGGCCCTCAGCTTGAATCCCAGAAGGTTCCCATGGCCATCTGGATAAACTCTCCACTACCCAGCTGGCCTTCGAGACCCTCACAATCTGGCCCCATCGCCAAGTATCCTCTGTCTCTGTCCCTCCATGACCTTGCGCCTCTGAACATCCTCGTTCACTTGCCTTTCCAACTCCTAAACATTTTTTGAGGCCACACTCGGCCCCTCTCTGAGGCCTGTCCCCACGAAGCCTGCTGGCTGGGGCACCGAGTTTTCCCAAACGACGGCCCCTACTCCCAAGTTTCCCGGGACAGGAAGCGCCACTGACAACAGGGCAGGGCACGGCGCGACGCCCCCAGGGCCCCTTCTTGTGGCCGGTGCCCCTCCATCCTGGTTCAGTGGGACGCCACCGCCAACCCCCGCTAGGCTCCAAGTAGCAGAAGCTAGCGGTGTCGTCCTCGAAGGGCGCATGCGCTGGCGCCGGCGGCTGTTTCCCGGCAATCCCGCCGCTGGCTTGTGGACACGCGTCTTCACTGCCTGGCTGAATAGCGCGCGCGCGCCGGGGGTGGGGGGGCGGGGAGGGGCGTGTGCAGGGTAGGGGCGCGCGGGCCGCGCATGCGCATGCGCAGCGGCAAGCGGCGGCGCGAGCCGAGTTGGGAGATGGCGGCGGTGGCGGCGCCGAGCGTGTGAGCAGCAGCCCGGGAGCCGCCGGCCCGGGCCCAGCACGACCCCGACCCCGCCCGCCCGCCAGCCATGGGCAACGAGGCCAGCCTGGAGGGCGGCGCTGGCGACGGGCCCCTGCCGCCCGGAGGCACCGGCCCTGGCCCGGGCCCCGGCGCAGGGAAGCCGCCTTCAGCACCTGCAGCTGGCGGACAGCTCCCCGCTGCAGGCGCGGCGAGGGCGACTGCGGGACCACCGGGCCCAGGTCCCGGCCCCGGCCCGGGCCCCGGCCCCGGCCCCGGCCCCGGTCCGGGCAGGTAAGCGCACGTCGCGGCACCTGGGGTGGGTGGGGGGGCGGGGAGCTGCAGCCTGAGGCCGGGGCCGGGGCCCGCGACCCCTCGATGTAGTCTGTACAGCGAGGTCAGACGTCCGGCCACACTTTGAACCCGGTCCGATTGGCGGGAGCCGGGTGGCCTCAGGGAGAGGTCCTCTCTTTCAAGCCACCTTGCCTAGGTAAGGCAGGATGGTGAGTGAGCGCAGGGTCAGTCAGGGCCTGCGGACCGTGACTCCGTCACGAACCCCAAATTTGCTAACCCCCCAACGCTGGGCTCAGGAGGGGCTTATGTAACCTCAGCCTAGTCCCTCCGCACTGGGGAGCAGTGGGATGGAAAACGTCCTCCCTGTCTGCTGGTGTCTGCATGTGTCCATTGTGTTGGGCCAAGGAAAGAGCACAATGGGAGTGGCTGTCAGGGAAGATAAGTGTCACTGGGAGGAACAGAGAGGTATGGAAATAGTTGAACCATGAACTTGGTCATGTGCTTTCCTCAGGAATTTAGTGACTATAATCATCTTTGGAGGAAGGGAAAATGCCACTGGACACCAAAAAGTACTTATTTAGGCTCAAAATATGAACAGGGTCATGTGCTTTCACCAAGGTTTAGTGAAACACTCCGGGGTGAGGCAAAAATGCTATTGAAGCATCTATCACCAAATATGTTCTTGTTGCCTTATGATTTAGATTACCACCTCAAACCAGGGAAAAACTGAAACCCACATAGGATGCTTTTAACAGAACATATCTGATCAAATACTGTGAAACCAGCTTGTTTAAAATGTATGCCAACTGAGGTCCTACAGAAACACTCAAGTGGTTGTGAATGCAATGGAAGGGAATGCCAATATATGATAGATTAGTAGACTGAAAACTCAGGAAAGCTACCAAGAGACAACAGGATAAAATGGAAGGCATTATCTTTACACCAAATGCGCCTAGGGAGTAGCAAAACCCCAGGCGGGGAGGTGGGGGGAGGGGGCACTTCTGGTTCCATGTGAGTCTGCTGATCATGTTGCCTTAGCTTTTCTGTGTGGGAGCACACGAACTGTGAGGGAGCATGATTTTTGATTCTTCAGCTGTCCAACTGTGCCTCTCATGTGTTTATTTCCTCAGAAGTCATTTCTTAGACAATCAACAGTAATGAAAGGCTCTTAATAGCCTGAAACCTGACGCAGACAGGCCAGCCTGTGAGCCCCCTCTTGAAAGGGGGAATCTGCCCATTTTACATTAGCTATTAGAGTAATGCAATTGGTTAGCCTACGGTTCTTAGCACTGCAAATACTGTCCATCTTGCTGCGTGTTGAGCTGCTGTTTGAGTTTTAGCTTGAGGGAGCCTCACCCAGGCTTTAGAGCTCGCTCTCCAAGGGAAAGCGTCTACAGCTGAATGGAAAAACACCCTGTTATTGGTAGTTCTCTATATGGGGAATTTGACATTTCTCTTCTGGTAACCAAACAGGCTGCTCTGCTTATAGTTTACCTGATGTTGCGGAGCCAAGCATCTGACATTTTGGAAAGATTTGGGCAGCTCAGAGGGGCAAGAAGGAGACTGGTGTCTACTACTCATATTCCTTTTTGGGGTTTCATTTCTACCCCATCTATGCATTTTGCTATAGGGCAGACCCATGAACTACTGTAGGTTGAGGAACCATGGGGCTCCTGTTGGAGTTGGTAGTCACATAAGTTGCTCCTGGCTGTGGGCAAGCCTCACCCATGGGCCGGTGGTGCTAAGGTCCTATGGCTGTCAAGCTCAGGGTGATCTGGCTACTTGTCACCAATCAGGACTAGGGTCCCTTAGGAGATGGGATTTACTGCTTCAGCTGATATTCAGCTTGTCACAGTACCTCACATGAGCAGCACCTCCATGGTATGTCTCTCCTTCAGCATTAGAATGGCTTCTGCTTCTCACCAGCACATCTCAGGTACCTGATGCTAAGTTAAGCATGTTCTGTTCAGAGAGGCTACTGAACAGATTGGCCCACTGATGGAGGAAAAGCCCCGTGGCATGTGCTTCTGGGCATTCAGGAAAGAGCAGCGGCACAGTTTCAAACAGGCTTGCAAATTTGGAGGCAGTTGGAAGCCTCATCGAGGCAGGTGCAGGGTCAGGTAAGGGCGAGATCATTTTACTAACCCCAGAGGGGAGTGGAACTGAGGTTCTGGGGGAGTCGATTGCTGGCTCTTTCCTGTTGCCATATTACCCCTTGGTACCCCAGAGGTAGTCTCTTCATCCTTATACTGAGCTCACTTGGGTTCTGTGAGGGGGCGGCTCTGCCATTTATGACTGAAGAGCCTGACTTGAATCCCATGAGTGGCAGCACCACCACACCCATAGTGCTGCCTCTTAGCCCGTTTGGATGATATGGCACTTTGGGCATCGGGGAGTCCCTCAAGGCAGGGCTCTCTGCTTCTGGTCTCAGGGTAGCACGTACAGTTATATAGGCTCTACCTTTCTCAAGAAATGCCAGATCGGAGAAGGCTCTGCTGTCTGAGCTGTAGGTCCTGGTGTGGGCTGCATCCTCCTAGAGGAAGGGGCACCTTTCATTCATTCATTCATTCATTCACTTATTTTTATGCCTGATGTACAGTGAAGTGCTCAAGTTGATGGGATTTAACCTATATACATACTCATGACATGCCACCAGTTCAAGATGAAACTTTATCAGTACCCCAGAAAGCACCTTTTTAAAAAATTGCACAAAGGAGCCACATAAACCAGTGACAACCTGTCTAATCTATAGTGGACTTGATGTGGACTTGACATGTTCTGACATTTGCAGATTGGTCTTCAGTCAATTAGCCAAGGTGTATTTACCAGTATCGAGAGCAAGCACTGTGCTGGGCTCTGTGGAGGGTCTGGAAGGGTATACAGTGCTCCCCGGTCCTCTAGCACCTCACAGTCTTGTTGGTGAGACAGCCCTCAAAGAGCCAAATCATGGAATTTGGCTGGGCAGCTCCGTATCTGAGCAGCTCAGACTGAGAAGGCTCGGTGTCTGAGCAGCTCAGTGTCTGAGAAGTGCCAAATAGACAGTGCTTATAGAACGGTTGTCAAGTGAGAAGAGTGGAGAGGCTTTAAAAGAAGGAGAAACCCAAGGCATGCGGGAAAAATGGTGGGGTTCTGAGATGTGGAGAGGGAGAAATAGCATGAGGAATGTGGTCTACATAGGCAGGGATGGCGAGCAGAGAATGGGGCCAAGTGCAGGCATGTAGAGGAGAGCTGGGGCAGACCAGGCGAGGCACCTTTCGCTCATTACCCATCAGAATCCCTGATCACCTCGAGGTTACCTCTCACTCACTTCCAGCTCATCTGCCGTGGAGACATCTTAAACCAATGGCAGTGGGCACACAGAGCCTGGTCGTGTGCTGGAAGGTGGGTGAGGCTGCTCTGTGAGCCACCGTCCGAGTTCCTTTCTCAAAATGGCTTTGTCATAATTCTATCCCAATAAGAAAACAAAAATAACAATAAATGGGTTTGTCAGGTATAGTATATCCAGTCTGGGATTAGCCAGACTTGTTATACTGTATCAGCTACCAGTTAGGCTCTAGAAAAATCTGGGATTCATGTGTAAGGATGAAATGAAAGGATATAATTGCCAGGTTTAGAAATAACAGCGCTTTATCATTCAGAGATCCTGTTGGGCCCCAGGAGCTGGATTCTCATGGGGGGCATGACGTGGGGATTGTACTAAAGTGACCTAACATCTGAATGGTGATGATGTCAAAATTTCACCCAAAGGGGCAGCCATTTCTCATCTTTTGCCAGGGAGAAAGGAGCAGCTTTGAAAATAGAGCTTTTCCCAGCATCAGTAAGACTCATAAATTGCTGCTAAAAAAAAAAAGTTATAGAGATGTTGGGGAAGAAAGTCCATCTTCTTTTTCTTCTTCTTCTTCTTTTTTTTTTTTTAACTTTTTATTATGGAAAATTTCAAATCTACATAGAAGTTGAGAGAATAAGCTAATGAACTTTCATGTTCCCATTGTTCAGTCAGTTATCACCAACTCCTGGCTGATCAAGTTTGTCTGTCTTCCTCACCTGCCATCCCCCATGAAGGCCACTTCCAGACATCCCCACATTGCATCATCCGTATTTCAGTGTGTATTTCTAAGACATAGGGGCTTTGTATGAACGTTACCACAGTACCACGATCACACCCAAACAGGAAAACAATTCCTTCTTCCTTTTATTTTTAATTTTAATTTTTTTTAAAGTAATCTCTGCGCCCAACATGGGGCTTGAACTCATGACCCTGAGATCAGAAGTTGAATGCTCTACAGCAGGTGGACACCCTGATAACCATCCCTTCTTCATTTCAGCAAATACCAGTCAGGGTTCAGGTTTTCTGATTATCTGACGAATTTATTTTTACAGTCGATTTGTTTGAATTGTGATCTAAACAGGGTCTACACATTGCATTTGTTGGATACATTTCTTGAGTTTCTTTCAATCTATAGATTCCATCTCCTTTTTTTCCACCTTGCAAGATATGATTGGAGGACTTAGTCATTTGTCCTGTGTTTCTCGCATTTTGGATTATGCTGATTGTATCTCTGTGGTGTCATTTAAGATGTTCCTCTGTTCCATATTTTTTCCTTTAAGCTGGAACTTGTATCTAGAAGCCATTCAGATTCTAATTTCGTTCTTGATGGTCAAGAAATTCTAGCTTTTTAAAAAAGAGTTTGTCGAGGCCTTTGGCCGTGAAGGGGCTAGGAGTTCACTGAAAGTAGAGCCAGACTTTGGACTAGTTTGGGAACCAAAGAATGATGCAATGGGGCACTTTTCTGTTCTTTTTTTTTCTAAAGTTCTTCCTCTGAGTAGGTTTGGTTCTGGGTTTAAGAGGGCAAAGCTTTCAGAGCCCTTGGGTCATGCCTTTTCACCCAGCTTTGGGGAACACTCCCTGTATATGTGAGTAGTAGGCTGCTAGGAGATAGGGTTTGGGGCTTCAATAAATCCTCTCTCTTCTCAGAGATCCTGCCCTTTCTTCGTGTCAGTGACAGGAGTGGGGAGAGACAGACCCTACTATGTGAACCTCTGGCTCACAGGTTTAGGCCCACTATGTGTGGGCTCTTTGAGGGGAAATCTGTTCCTGGAGACTGTGGCCCATGGGCAAGAAGTTGGGGCTGGCTGGGGAGGTAGGTTGGCAAAGGCATCACAACAGTTCTGACTACTCTCACTGGAGGTCTGCTTCACCGTGAACACTCTGCTCCATGTTTTTACACATACTTCTTCCTCACTTCCCCTGCCTGGCCATGCTGCTCTTGTAGGCCCCGTCTGTCTGGGTCTTATTCATCCTTCCTGCCTGGGGACTCACTGTTCACAATGGTGACATGGTGGCTGAGACCTGCCTGCCTACAGTAAGAGCCAAGTGTCGCTTTAGGACTTGAGGCCTTCCTGGTGGGCTGGGACTTGGTGGACAATCTAGCCACATGGGGACTCCTGCCTGGGCCTCTCAGTTGATGGCAAGGGCATGTCCTGCTGGCATTGATACTGCATTGGTAAGACTCGCTCAGGCTCCTTTCCTGTCTCGAGGGCCCTCTCCTCCTCCATTCACCAGCATGGTGGTGGAAGCTAGTCATAGCCAGGGAATGAGTTGGCACCATGGCCTCTGGGACCTGTGGTAGGGGAGATGGAATTCTGGTGTCCCAGTCCCTGTGGCTCCCTTCCTGCAGATGGGGCCTCTGGTGGGTGTCTGTTGCCCCATGGCATTCCCGCAACTCGTGTGTCTTATACATTCGGTTCTGGTCGCTGTGCCTGTGTGATGGAGTCAGTGAGCATGCTCCCTGATTCATCTGTGCTGTACCTTTAGCCCCAGGCTGCACAGCACTGCTCTGATCTCGCCATCTGTTCTTTGCTCTTATGGGTATCTAGGCTTCTTAAGAGAGCCTTGCTCTAGAGGAGACCTCTTACCTGGTACCTCCACTTCTTTCTTTCTTTCTTTTTTTTTTTTTTTAAAGATTTTATTTATTTGTTTGAGAGAGAGAGAATGAGAGACAGAGAGCATGAGAGGGAGGAGGGTCGGAGGGAGAAGCAGACTCCCTGCCGAGCAGGGAGCCCGATGCGGGACTCGATCCCGGGACTCCAGGATCATGACCTGAGCCGAAGGCAGTCGCTTAACCAACTGAGCCACCCAGGCGCCCCCCCTCCACTTCTTTCTAACAAGAGTGTCACATGGAGGTGTATTGGGAGCTTCTAGGGAACTCTAGCTCACCCTGGGATAAATCCAGAATGTTTTGGTTGGCCTGGCTGCCCCTGAAGTGGGTGGGGCTGCTGTTGGGGCCCAAGGTGAAGACTTTTCCCTGAGCAGAAGTAGAAGGGTTAGCTTCTGGGACTTGGCCCCCAACCACTGAGGTGATCAAAAAGCCTTAGCAGCAGCTCATGGAAGGATCACCCAGTCTGGGACTACCCCTGGACCCAGAGTTGCTCTCTAGTGCCATTGGCTTGGGGAGGGAGCTATCCCTTCCCAGGATGCTGGAAGAATCAGTAAGGCATTTGGGTGTTTTGGAGGTAAAGGGAGTAAGGAAATTTCCTGAGGGTCACACCTATACATTCCATAGATTTGTGCATGCAGGGAGATAATATGGGGCCGGTTGTGAGGGATTTCTATGATTAAGCTCTACTTAGCAATAGGAGGATTTTAGAGTGAAATTTTATCCATGTATTCAGGAAACCCCTTACTGAACACCTACTAGATGCCTATCCCTGGGTGAGATAAGAGGAGAAAAGGAAGGAGCATGAACTGGGCTGTGCCCTCAGGAGTTCCCAGTCTGGTAGGAGAGAAAGAGGCACTTGTTTAGATTTTTACCCTCAACTTCCTGAAATTAGAGTTTGCTCCTGCTTTTTCTTTGTCTCACAGAGTTAAGATAAATGAGAGCATGATTAAAAAGGGTTGTATTATTTCGTATTCTGAAATAGTAGAATATATATTTGTATGGTGTTTTGCAGCTTACAAAACACATTCACAACATTAACTTATTCTGTTGGGAACTCCAAAGGCCTAATATGAGAGATTTAGAAGAACAGCCAGCTAGCTGACTTTAGCGAACTGACATGCCATACACTGGGCACAGCTGGAGAACCGCGTCACTTCCTCGCCTCCTGCTCCGAGAAGATGGAAAATTTAGCAATCGGATGGGGAGGGCTTTGAGGACGAGAAAAGGATCAGGAAGTAGGACATTTGAGCAAAGGACAGCATAGGGTGCGGTGGGGAAGTGACTGGAATATACTGGAAGCTGGGACTGGATATACTGGAAGCCTCCCGGGTGGGGGTCAGAAACGCAGGCTTTAGTCAATGCTGACATTGCCCAAGCTGGCTGTATGTAGTAGGTCTTCACTATTTTCCATCTGTCAAAGGTCCCCTCCATCTCTGACAGCGTATTGTTGTCAGATGAGTAAGAAGGAAGGGTGATGCTTCCCGCTATCCCTCAGCCCCACCGAGGAGAGAAAATAGACACGTCATGCAGACTTTAGATTCATTAGAAGAGCTTTAAATGAAGAGGAATGCTCTTCCTCCAAGCTCCAGAGATCTTCTAGAGTGGACAAGATGACCTCACAATCAAGCCTGGCGCCAGAAGAGGGACTGGCTGGCACCTTGCCTCTCGGTTGCTCCTGGCAGGTGGGGGCTCTTGAAAAGCTGCTGGCCTCCTACTACTGGGTTGGCTGGCCAGCTGGCTGGGCTCCTACTGTGCCTGCAGAGCCTGCTGCAGGCTCCCTGTTTCCAGGCGTGCATGCTCGCCTATCTCCTGAGTGTTGTGGTGCCCATGTCCCCCATGGGCTCTGGCACCTGCTCTGCCTCCTCCAGGCGGGCACTTGTGCAGAATCCTTCACTTATAGAGTGAGGAGACAGATGTGGGGCTCTCTGCAGTTTCTCCTGCAGCTCTGTGGGCTCTGTGGGCTCCGGCCAGGTCTCCACCAATGTCAAGGTCTGGCCTGTGAGGCCTCTTCCTTTGGGAGCATGGTTTAGCTTCAGTGGGTGATCTGTTTGCTCTGTCCTTCTTTTATTTTGAACATCTAATCCAACTCCTAACAGATGCCAAAATATCTGCTTCCATATTCTCTGAAGGAGTTCTGCCTTGGGGTGAATACCCAATGGTCAGTGGCCTTTGGTCCCTCCCAGGCAGATGACTCCACCGTTGGAAAGTTCTTTCTTTCTGTTTGCCTGAAATGGGCTTCCTTACACCTCCTGTCTCTTGGCCTGGCTCTGCCCTCTGGCTCACAGGTTTAGTAGGAGCTCACTATGCTCTCATCTCCTCAGCTGCGGAGTTCTTCTCTAGACTTGACTTCTCCCGGTCCTGTGGCTGGGATGTGATTCTGGGACCCTTGGCGACCTGGGCTGTTCGGCCCAAGGCTGTCAATATCCTTAGGACAGGGAGGTTCAGAGAACAGGACCCAGGGCTCAGTATGTCACATGGACTACGAGTGACACAACCTGGAGGATGAGCGGCCTTCACTCCTCAGCCTGAGAAGACCATTCTGCACCCCCCTTAGTGCCCTCCGGCACTGCATCCCACACTTGTCCAGTCTCAGGCTGGGTTCCCTCCATCCTGGGCTTGTATAACCTGAGTGTGAGTGTGTGGGGGCCTGCATGGGTCCCTGCCATGTCTTCTTTCATTGTACTTGGAGATCCCTTCCAACCTAGTGAGACCCTTTGGACCCTGACTGTCTCCTGAAATAGGGATAATAACTAAGACAGTGTACTTGTTTTCAGAATCATGCTGGGAGAACTTCTCCCCTTCTTATGGCTCTGGGGGCCCACTTTCCAAATCCTTGTATCTCACTTGGAGTGATCAGTGTTGAGCCCTCGAGGCCAAAGCCTTGTCAGCTCTGGTTAGAGGTGGTGTCAGCTGAGGACGGTGGTAGAGCCAGGTCGCATTGGAGAGGCAACCACCTCTTGCACCTATGGAAGCCTCTGAGCACTGGAGAGGAAACTCTTTCACAGGCCTGTTCTTCCCTGGTCGGCCCTGGCATTCTGGCCTCTTTTTGGGATACACCAGCCTTAGGCTCTGTAGGGAGGATGTCCTCAGGAGCAGCGAATGCTCTGCAGATGAAAATTTCAAACACACATAAAAGGAGAGAAGATGGAATGATGAACCCCCTCCTGTGAACCCATCACCCAGCTTCAGCAATGATCAGTGTTCTGCCATCTTGTTTCATCCATATTCCTCCAACTTTTTTTTTTTTTTGACTGGAGTATTTTTAATCAAAATTCAAATGTATCATTTCACTCATACTTTAGGATATACCTCTAGTAGTTAAAAGCTGTTTTAATTCTAATCCAATGACATTATCACAGCCAACAAAGTTAACTATAATTTCTTAATATAACTTAATACCCAGTCCATGTTCAATTGACTTGATTATCTCAAAAATGATTTTTTAGGGTTGCCTTGTTCAAATCAGGATCCAAACAAACATTGCATATATGTAGAATTATACACACACACACACACACACGTAATGTATACATGTATATTTGTTTCAAAATAATAATATAGATATTTTTACTAACAATAATACTAATGAATGTATTTTAAGATCTCCTTGTGGCTTCTCTTGTCCTTAGTTTATCTCTTTCCAGGGATGTCTAGTCCAAGCTCTGTGTTTTATTATTTTCTCTTCTGTTTTTTAATTTAAATTCAATTAATTAATATATAATGTCTTATTAGTTTCAGAGGTAGAGTTCAGGGATTCATCAGTCTTACATAATACTCAGTGCTCATTACGTCACGTGCCCTCCTTAATGTCCATCACCCAGTTACCCCCTCCCCTCCAGCAACCCTCAGTTTGTTTCCTGTGATTTAGAGTCTCTTCTGGTTTGTCTCCCTCTCTGATTTCATCTTGTTTTATTTTTACCCCTCTTCCCCTATGATCCTCTGTTTTGTTTCTTAAATTCCACATATGAGTGAGATCATATGATAATTGTCTTTCTCTGACTGACTTATTTTGCTTAGCATGATACCCTCTAGTTCCATCCACGTCATTGCAAATGGCAAGATTTCATTCTTTATGATGGCTGAGTAGTGTTCCATTGAAGATATCTATCTATCTATCTATCTATCTATCTATCTATCTATCTATCTATGTAGATATATATCACATTTTCTTTATCCATTGATCTGTTGGTGGATACAAGTTCTGTGTTTTAGAATTATTAGAAATGATTCTTCTCGGGGTGCCTTGGTGGCTCAGTCGTTAAGCGTCTGCCTTCGGCTCAGGTCATGATCCCAGAGTCCTGGGATCGAGCCCCACTGCTCAGCGGGATGCCTGCTTTTCCCTCTCCCTCTGCCCCCACCTCCGCTTTTGCTCGCCCCCCCCCCCAAATAAATAAAATCTTCAAAAAATGTTTTAAAAAAAATTATTCTTCCCAGTGAGGTTCTGCCATTAAGAAGATATACAATTAAGCTCTTTCTTTCTAGTTTGTGTTCAGTTTGTAAGAATTGCTTTTTGATCACTTATCTGTTGCCACGATCATACTGCATAATAAATCAACCCAGACTCAGTGGCTTCAAAGAGCAATTTTTTATTCCCACTCAGGCATCGGCATGCTGGCTAGAATTCTCTGATCTAGGCCAGGCTCCGGGCTCCAGTTGAGTACAGGTCTGCTCTACATGGCTCTCTCATCCTCCTTGGACAGCAGGCTAGCCAGGGCATGTTCTTCTGATGGTGATGACAGATGCACAGGGGGCATGCCTAACCATGCATACACACCACACACACACACACACACATACACACATGCATGCACACACACACTTCAGTCCACATCTGCTAACATTACTTTAGTCAAAGCAATTCATATGTAAGCCCAAAGTTAAGGGATGGTGCTGCAGTTACTCTGAGTGTATAAGAAATTACCCTAAAACTTAGTGACATCAAACAACCACTCTTTTGCTCACAGATTCTGTAGGTCAGGAATTCAGGCAGGGTACATGGGATGGCTTATTTCTGCTCCATGGTGTCTGGAGCTTCAGCTGGAAGACTCGAAGCCTGGGGACTGCAATCACCTGACATGTCTTCATCACTTACCTGTCTTACAGTTGATTCATGCTAATAGCTGGGAGCCTCAGTGCTTCTCCACATGGGCTAGTTTGAGCTTCCTCTCAACATGGTTTTTGGGTTTCAAGGGTATCCTAAGAGAAAGAGAGGAAGCCAGCTGGAGGCCGTACTGCCTTTTATGACTCTTGTATACTTTTTGCCACTTTCTATTCATTGAGGCAGTTCTAAAGTCCTACCCAGTTTTGAGTGGAGGAGATAAGGACTCCATCTCTTGGTTGGGAATGTCCAGGTTCTATAGGACCCTGTGGAAATCTTGTTGAGGCCATTTTTGGAATAAAGTCTGCCACATCTGGAAAAATAGACTCTCCACCCTTAGTGGGAGGAATTGCAAAGTCACACGGCAAAGGGCAGAAATCCATTGAGAACAACATACTTTTATGTTTTTGATTTAATTTTCTTAAAATTATGTAAAACTTTCATGTGTTCCAAATAAAACAAGATGAATTGAGAGAAGTCTAGTTCTATCTTGTTCCCTTCCACCTTGTTTTCTTCCTTCCCTGATAAGAATTCACCTTTAACGTTTTTTTTTTCCCATTGTTTCTTCTTGAAAATATAAGGACAATATACATTTATTTACCTCTCTCTTTTTTTATATATATAAAAAGTAGCAAATTCTGAACACTGTGCTGAACTTTGCCTTTTTTCCCCATAATATATCTTGAAGATCACCCTGTAGCAGAATGGAGAAATCCTTCTGATTCTTTTTTTTGCATCTGTGCAGTGCTCTATCACGCAGGTTTGCCATAGTTTATCCATGGACATTGGCCTATGGCCAGGCTTTTCTTCTTACAAAGAACCCCACATTGAGGAACCTGGTGTATGTGTCATTTTGTATTTTACTCGTGTACCTATGGGCTAGTGTATCTATGGGACTGTTTTCCCGGTGTATCTATGGGATGTTTTGTATTTTTACCAGGGTAGCTCTGGGTTAGTTTCCTATGGGACGCTGAAACAAGGCCGTAAATGCACATTGTGCTATGTTGGCCAAGCTTGAGGGGCAAGGGCAGAGGCAGGGCGCTAGTGAGGGGCTTGGACAGTGTTCAGGTACGAGAAGATGGTCATGACCGGGACGAGGGAGTAGAGACGGGGGGAAAGTGCTAAAAAGAGCTCAACTTCTGAATATATACTGAATGTAGAGCCAGAGGAGTGCTGAACGGCTGGCTTTGAAGAGTTAGGGAAAGAGAGGAGTGAGGAGGACCCCTGAGTTCTGGCCTGAGCATGTGGTACACGCTGGGGGCAACCGGCATGGGGCCTAAGATCAGGAGTTTGTTCCTGGACAAGTTGTGTTTTAGAGACACCCAGGTGAGACATTAGGTAGGCAGCTAGGTGTTCAAGTCTGGGCTGGAAAAATAAAGTAGCACCTCACCTGCACATGCATTAATAGTAATGCCACCTGGTTCTTACAAATACCCTGAGAAAGAGATAAGGAAGAGGAAGAAATTGAGGCAATACTGGGGTTCCAAGAGGGCGAGTCAAGTACAGTGAATTTGACAAACTTTTATCAAATGAAATGCTGCAAATGAAAGCATTCAGTCTGAGGCCTGGAATTAAATACCAACTGGTTGCCTGGTTCCCGTCCAGGGCTGAGGATCTGGAGGTGAACAGGTAGATTACCAGCCCTATTTCCCACTACAGAACTATTTGAATTAAATTTGATTAGGCGTTTGGTCCTGTCCTCTGGGATCTCTGACTCAATGGGGGGTGCCTGCAGGGGGGCTCAGAGGGCCCACTGTGGTCCATCTTCCTCACTTTCACATATAGCTGCTAAAACAGATCCAGAATTTGGGCCTTAAGCTGGAGCTTTCCCTTGAGAAGCCTGGCCCATCCCACAGGCTCTCAGAATCCACTGCAAGTCAGGGTTTCAGCCCAGGCCACCAGGGCCACAGAAAACCCCTTCTTGCAATAGGAAGAGAGCCATTTTGTCTCTTAACCCTCGCTTGTGTTCATGAAACTCCAGGAAGTTCAGACAGTGGTGGAGGACAGGGTTCCCTTGGTAGATTTGGGGGATTGGGAGGAGGGCAGGAGGGAGGGAGCCCCAGGTCTGGGGCCGCTACTCTGGAGTGCTGATCTACCAGTGGGCACCAGGGGTAGAGATACCACTGTGACTCTGGGATGTGTATTTCTCTGGGCCCAGGGCCCGGGAGGCAGGCTGTGGCCCGTGGAGCTGGCTCAGAAGCCAGTGGACTGGAGTAGGGCTTTCCCAGGAGCCAGCCATCCGTCCCTGCTTTCCCTATGTGCTGAAAGCATTTTGCAAATGACAGAGCTTAGCACTGACAGGCAGAGGGGTTTCCTGGCGGGATGCTTTTGGGGAGCTGTGATTCGGGCTGAGCCTATGAAAGGGCACAATGGGAGCGGGCAGGACAGGGCAGCTGGCTCTGGGTGCTCCCGACAGGCCAGGTCTGCCACACTACCCCCCTTCCCCTAACTCCCCAGCTTTATCAGAGTATAGTGTGGGGCCCCCCCCGAGGGCCGTGCTCTCACCGGTTCTTGGCACCTCCTGGCCACCACAGTGTATACCTTGGCTTGCTTGAGCTGTGAAACTACAGAGGCTGAGGAGCTACAGACGCATAGCTTCTGCTCTGTCCCTACCCAGGCACTCAGTCGGGAGTGAGGAGCCCTGGGAAACCCATCCAGGCCTCCAGGAACAGGTATCATGCCACCATCTTCTTTTCTAAATGGTAAAAACCTCCACAACCCTGAGTATGGAGTGTGGAAGCAAAAACATCCTCCCTGTCCTCAAGGCAGAAAGCCTGGTGAAGACTCTGGGGGGTACACTGCTCCCTTGCAGTTATCCAGACCCTGGCTTACTGCTCTGGGTCTGCCTGGTGGTGCCGAGAACCTGTTTCCAGAGGCATGAGGAAAGAAGAAACTAGAAGCTTTGCCTTTTGGGAAAGCATCTTGTGTTCTCCGTACTCCCTCATGAGCACTTATTCTGGGACGCTCAAGCCTATGAAGGGGTGGGGCAGTGACCCTAGAAATAAGCAAGGCCGAACCTGCTGGCAAGGTTTTCAGGGAACATGGGCCTTAGTCAGGCTCCTTTAGCTTCGTTTTCCCTCGTCCCTGATGGTGGCTCAGGAAAAACCAAGACGTTCAGATAAAGGCATGCATTGCTTTTGAAAAAATAGTGATGATACTTACTAGTAATTGATTTTGCTTATACAGTGATTTTTCCTCTATGTAGTTCTGTCCAGTAGAGGGTCCGGATCACTGGTAAGGGATGGAAAGACTGAGGCCAGAGAGGTTTTTTTCCAAGAACCCCATAGCAAGGCATTTCCAAGAACAGGACGAAGAGTGGGGCCTTCCCACCCCTGGCCTCTGCTTGGTGGATTTCCCTGGCCACTTTGGGATAAGGAAATTTTCATGTGTCCAGTCAAAAGATTGGACATCCGGTGTGAGGACTGGTCTGCTTGGCACTCTCCCTGTCCCTGGATAGAGTGGGCTGGGGGTGGGGAGCAGGGGACAGTCTTAGGGTGACCTTGGGAATTAAGGCTCCAGAGTCAGAAGAGAAGAGTCCAGGCCCCATTGGTTGGGGTCTGGGGACAAGGCCTTTGCTGCAGTGAGTCTCCTTAGAACAACCCACCCCTTGTAGTGTGCTTACTCTGTGCCAAGCCCCAGAGGCCTCTGAGTCAGAGGTCAGAGGCCTTCATTCTTGGGAATGAAGACAGAGATCGTTCAATATCTCCTTTTGCGAGAGGTGCCATGGACGCAAGGGGTACCTTCTCGAACAAGTTAACAGGCTGTAGGCTGTCCTGGAATGTACAGCCTTCAGGAACAAGACCCACAACCATGTAAGTATTCTGGTAAAGTGTGCTGATTATTACTCGTTGACATGCCGTGGGAGTGGGTTTAGACACACAGGGTGCCAGCGGCCTCACCAACACCTGCCCCCAACAAACTAGCTTCTCCAAAGACCCTCCTCTCTCCCCAGGGAAGGCTTTACTCCCAAAATGTGCAGACTCACTGTTTAAGAGTGTTGTTTCTTTGTCCCACGTTTTTGTTCACTGTTTATTTTCATTCAGTGTTTGTTCGTTTAACAAGCATTTATTAGTCCCATTGTGTATCGGGGTGTGTGCGGACTCTTGAGTTCATAGAGGAAATGCAGTTGTCAGTTTGGTTGGATTCCACAGTCTGGGTGAGCAAGAAGGGCTCAGGCAAAGCCACACAATTAAAAGAAAGGAGCACCAAAACTTCTCTGGCATCTCCTACCCCTCCCGTTTTGTAGTGGGTTGGCCTGAGGCTTAGATAATAGCTGCTTGTCCACACACACACACCCACGCACACCCAGACCCTGATTCTTTCTGGGGCTCCAGGGACAACCTAATGGCCCCATTCAGGGGACATGTTTCTGTCTTAGCTGCCGACACTTCCCTGTGGGCTTCGGGTCACACTGTTCTTCTGGAAGCTCCCTTCTCGGTTTCTGTAGCATCCCCTTGTTTACTCTTTGGCCTCCTCTGTGGCACCACTGGCCCACCGCCTGCCTGAGGGCCCCAGGACTCAGCCCTGAGTCGTGTTTCTTTTCCCTCTCACATGATGGGGGTGGCTTGCTGACAGCGCCCTAACCCCTCGACAGCTCAGGTCTCAGTCTTCCAGTGGACACCTGCATATGGGCACCCCCAGCCACCTCCTACACACAGTGCCACCATCTGCCCCCCTTCCTCTCCCCTTTGGCTGGAATAGTACCTAATGTTGGGTTTGTAGGACCTCTTTGCTTGGAAAAACTTGAGCCCATACCACGCTGGAATTAATCTGACATAAAGTCTTTTTGTGAAGACAGGAATGTTGATGATTTTGTTTAGTGTCCATAAAAGATCTTTAAAAGTCTTTTGTTTGGGAAATGGAGCCTCTTCCCAGACCCAGGCCTGGGGGCCCTAGGGCCACGAGGACAGTGGGAGCACCCGATCATGGTATGGGTGGTCAGAGACCCCACTGGTCTGGCTACCTTCACCAAGGGAGGGGAATCATGGGTCACGGGGTGGGGGGAGATACTGGAGGTGACTGGGGGAGCGGGGAGCAAGAAAGGCTGCATGTGGTGGCCTCCCTCAGCTGACCATAACACCACTGATCCCAGGGCCAAATGTGTGGTTGCTTAGCATGACTGGGGCATCCCAGTCAGGATCTCTCATCCCAGACTGGATCACAGAGGGGCCATGGGCTACTGAATACCCAGCAGGGGGGGCATAGCAGGGGCCCCATGAAGGGTGATGGACACTTAGTGACTTTGGGAAGGAGTCTTGCTTGGAGGTGGCTCTCACCCCTCTTTGGATCCTGCTACCCCACACACTTCTCAGGGACCTTGCCCAAGCAGGGCTCTAATGCCATGGAGGCTTGTTCTTTGTCTTTGTTCCCATGCTCTTTTCCTGGCATCCTTTTTTCACATTACTCCCTGACTTCTGGTATGTTAGGGTACTTTTGAGTTTTAACTATATTAATGAGACTCTTCTGGATTTTTTTAAAAAGTTTTTATTTATTTATTTATGTCACCTCTCCACCCAAGATCAGAGTTGCACACTCTTCCGACTGAGCCAGCCAGGTGCCGATGGAATTTTTAAAAAATTATACAAGTAAGACATAAGCAAATTGTTGATGTGAGTATTCACACAATCCAGTCACCGAATGAAACTTCTATTTTCCCCTACCTTTCCTCGCATTATTACCTCTCTGCCTATTTCTAAGATCTTTCTGTAGGCACATCCATGAATCTATTGTGTACTTATATAGTTTTTGTTCATAGTAGCTCAGCTTCATTTTCTATATATTTTTTTAAGATTTTATTTATTTTACAGAGAGAGAGAGAGGGAACACAAGCAGGGAGAGTGGGAGACGGAGAAGCAGTCTTCCCGCTGAGCAGAGAGCCTGATGTGGGGCTCAATCCCAGGACCCTGGGATAATGACCTGAGCCGAAGGCAGACGCTTAACGACTGAGCCACCCAGGCGCCCCTTCGTTTTCTGTATTAACAAACATTTAATCACCAAACAAAACTTGCAGACCCTGAGTGCCCAAAGGCCATTACGGTCAAAATACTAGGTCACAATAATAAAGTAGCAAGCACTCCAGAAATCAGTGCTCTGGGGAAGGGTGCACTGCCTAGGACGGGGACACAAAGTTAGGCTTAGCCCCCTTTTCCCTGTTGAGGGTTAATGAAAAACGGGGGCACAGAACTCTGCAGGGTCTTCACCACCAGAGGGAGCTGGCCAAGACATGAAGGGATGGAAACTCAAAATTGGCCAGGGTCTTTGGTAGTCAGTCAGACACTGAGCTCCTCCTTCTTCATCTTCCTCCTTCTCCTCCTTTCTTTCTTTCTTTCTTTCTTTCTTTCTTTCTTTCTTTCTTTCTT